>NC_138770.1:104004233-104211015 GCF_965119305.1 Pelophylax lessonae | reverse complement strand
ACACAGGTTGGCCAGAGAAGAACAGTGAGCACCTCTCTCCCGCCACTGTAAAAAAAGGCGGAGGCAGAGTGTACCCCCCTGCGTCCTCTCTTTTAAATTTCACCTTAAACCTTATTTTACTCCTGTACATACCATACGCATTCCTCACTTTTGTCCCAACATCCACATAAGAACAATATTTTAAAAGAAAGATTCTCACCACTTCCTTCTCCAAAAATGGATTGTACAGATGAACCACCACATCTCTCTTTTCTGCATCAAACAAGGGGTATACTTCCACATCTTTCCAGATATCTTCACGAAAATTTCTTCTGTATTCTTCCACGGCTCTCAAACAGGTATCCTCCGAATAACAAGATACATCGTAAACCCCAATAGCTGGGAAATCTTGCAAAGCGTATATATCGCTCACCTCTAGGTTCAAAGCGCCAAACAACTCCTCGATAACCTTCTTGACTGAAAAAGTCTTCCTCTTTTCTTGTCCAACTACCAGCCGAAAGGATTTAGGCAATCCGCGCCGTGCCATCCTGCGTACTGACAAACCGAGGTTCACCAGTCGCCCTCCCGTTAACTTCGGGTAGCGTCCCACCCAATAGCAGCAGGGGGTGCACCCTCAGGAAACACCCCCAGGCCGAGTGGGACTGGTACCCTCAGAAACCTCTTGTCCGCAATACTTGATCTTAGCCAAAAGGCCGAGAAGCGATAACCCAATTATCGTCATTTCCGAGTGCCGCCCGTCCAGGGCGACGTCAAACGCTCACAAAGATCTGCTGCCTCCCGTCTGGCTCCCTGCTGTTTGCCCAGAGCCACTAATCCTCAGACTTTCACACCTAGCTATGCCTGAGGCCTACTTCCTCCTTCCTATAGCCCATGGTCTAAACACGCCCAGACACCTGTCCATTTAGCACCTTCGGGGGTCAAGGCCAGTTTGCTCGTCAATCCAACCCTTAAGCAAGCAAGGCCAAATACAGATTACAAACACATGTATCCATCAGGTGCTCCTCGGTGTGCCTAACGAGGGCTAGGATTTGCATAGAGCCGTCTCCTGTTCACGTGGACAAAGGAACCCACTAGAGGGAGACACAGGCCTGAAAATCCCTCGACTGCCTGAGTACTAGCCGACTCATTGACTACAGAGAGGGAAGTGGAGAAAAGTCAAGCCGTTCAATAGGACTCTGCATCGTCCTAGCTTCGACTTGTACGTAGGCTTCATATCGGGCCTACACACACACTCTGCGTGTATTAGCTGGCTGTCTTGTCGAAATTCTGGCCCTTGCTATCTATATGTTTGTAAGAAAAGGGTGGTGGACTGAAATAAACTTTGCAAAAATAAAAATAAAAAAAAATGACATGAGAAAAGAAAAGAAAAGAAATACAAATTAAAAGAATAGATATTGTCAGTCTGCTGAGAAGCTGCCATTGCAGCATATGCATTCTGCTGAAAAGGATGGAAGCATGGAAACACAGACCAAGAAACTGACACAAATCAAGAAAAACACAAACACACAGGGGTTAAATACCAGTTTATTGCAAAACAAAAAAAAAAGGACTGCGAACAACTTAACAAGAAAGAACACAAGCAAACAACATTGCAAGCAAAAGACAGAGAGACCTTCTTGTCAAGTTTTTCATTTGAATCTGTTTTTTGAAAACTGCATAAGAAAGGGGTGCACCGGTCCTGGAGGTACTGCAATACCAGGTCGATGCATGGAGTGGACAGAGCAAGCTCTTCTTCCATCTCCCTGTTCTAAAAATCCATTAAATATATGGTCCCCAGATAGGGGACGTATCAGATATTAAACTGATAAGAACAGATTTTTTTTTTTTTCTTTTTTTTCGATTTCCACTCAGACTGAATCACGAAAAACTCAGCATATACTCTGCATCACCAACCCTGAGCCGTGTTCCGTACATCATCGTGGCTTTAAATGTACAAAAAACTCATAAAAACATAGGGCCTCAGCCCTTCACAGAAAAAGAGTTAACCTACCCCCTCCCGCCACTCCTTAAAATTCCACGCCTCATTTGCCTCCTCCACCCCCATCCTCTTTCTTTCAAGCAACAACACATAGAAAAGTCTGGATATCACCCAGTTTGCACATTCTTCTTCTGACAACACCATCTTTTCCTTCCATAACGCACGTCTCGTCTCCCACACCACCTCCTTAAACACTGTGGAAAACAAAAACATTTTCCTTTGCTCCAACTTTCCTCCACCCACCAAACCAAACATGCCAGCTTTACATGTAATTTCTTTTACACCCACCACCCTTCTGATAAATCCATCCAACAACCTCCACACCTTCTTCACAAACTCGCACTCCCAAAACACATGCCTTACTGTTTCAATTCCTCCACATGTATCTCTAGGGCACCTCTCAGATCTCACCAGGTCTCTTGTTTTGAGAAACGAAAGGGTTAATAAACAATTCTGAAATGCTAGCCACGCCACCTCCTTTTGCCTATTCGTGTTTCCTTTCAAAGCCAAATTCCTCCAACATACTTCCGTATCTTTCGAATTTAGGCCACAGATGTTATTTGGCACCTCCTCCCTCCTTAGCCATTTCCACAACGATTCTTTCTTCACTGCTTCTTCCCCCAATTCTTTCAAACCTTTGTCTTCAAAAAACTTTCTCATACCCCAGTAATACACAGGGGAGACCAGGGACACCGGTTTCCTTAGGTCTTTTGTGCACCACCCCCACTTCAACATAGGCCATCCAACTAGGTATCTCATTAACCACTTTACCACCGGAGGATTTTGCTGTCTTCCGTCCAGGCCACTTTTTGCGATTCGGCGCTGTGCGACTTCAACTGATAATTGCGCGGTCGTGCGACGCCGTACCCAAACGAAATTTACGTCCTTTTTTTCCCACAAACAGAGATTTCTTTTGGTGGTATTTGATCACCTGTGCGATTTTTACTTTTTGCGCTATAAACAAAAAAAGAGCGTTTATTTTGAAAAAATAACAATATTTTTAACATTTTTTTATATGAAATTCCCCCCAAAAAAGATGTAAAAACTAATTTTTTTAAAAAATTTTGGCCAATTTGTTTTATGCTACCTATGTTTGGTAAAAAAAATCACAATAAGCGTATTTTGATTGGTTTGCGCAAAAGTTATTGCGTTTACTAACAAAGGGAAAGATTTCTGTCATTTTTGGTGTTTTTTTTTTTAAAGTGTAATGGCGGCGATCTGCGATTTTTTTTGTGGGACTGCGACATTGCGGCAGACAGATCGGACCCTTGACTGACATTTTTGACACTTTTGGGGTTACCAGTGACATTACTGCAGTAATCAGTGCTATATATATGCACTGTTACTGTAAAAATGACACTGGCAGGGAAGGGGTTAATTTTATTGGAGAGGGAGGGGTTAATGTATGCCTGGTGCTTACTGACGTGTGTGGGGGGAGGTGACTGAGTGAGTCATGGACAGATCGGATGTCCAGCTATGCTGAACAGTCCGATCTGTCACTCCCTGTCACTATGGAGATCCGCCCGCTATGTTTACACACAGCGGGCGGATCTCCACACTAGATCCCCGGCGATCGGGTAAGAGCAGCGGCGATCGCCGCTGCTCCTCCCCTGGCCCGACTCCCGCTGTGAATGAAAACAGCGGGAGCGAGCCTCCGGCGGCGCGCAAGCGCCGCCCAGAAGGGGGAGTGTCTGACGACGTAGTACTACGTCGTCAGACGATAACGAGCCACTTTGCCGCAGTACTATTACCGTACTCGGTCGGCAAGTGGTTAAGGAGGCAACTTTCCCTCCTCCCAAAAAGGCCTTATAGTGCGTTAACCACCACTGAACTTGTATGAAAAGCTCTATATTTGGGAAGTTATAACCCCCCATTTGTACACTTTTCAGGACCGCTCCCCTGGCCACTCTCTCCATTTTTGAGCCCCAGAAAAACACGAACAGGCTCCTTGTAATTCTTTGCACCCATCGCTTATTGGGCGGAAAAACCACAGAAAAATAAAGTAATAACGGGAGAATCACAGCTTTTGCCACCAAAGTTTTCCCAGTAAAGGTTAGTCTTCTCGTTCTCCAAAGATGTAATTTCTTTTCCATTTTCTCTACCCCCTTTACTGTATTCACTTGGTTGCTTAAAGTCCTTTCAAAATGAATGCCCAACACCTCCATCCCTTGCACATTATTCAGATTGCTCTTTGACACATCCATAGAGCCACTAAGTACGCATATGCTACTCTTCCCCCAATTCACTCTTAGGCCAGATGTTGCTCCGAAGATTTTTAACTGAAGTTCAGCTCTTGCGATGTCTCTCGCTGAACTACATGGAAATGTGACATCGTCCATGTAGCAGAGCCCCTTCAGATGAATGTTATCACAACCAGGTACAAATATGCCTTTGAAACCCTTGTCCTCCATCAAATGTCTCAAAAGGGGTTCCATCACACAGATGAAGGCAATGGGAGATAGGGGACAACCCTGCCTCACCCCTGATCTAACTTCCACCTCCTCTGACAATCTTCCATTGATCAAAACTTGACTAGTAATCTCTTGATAAAGGCATTCTATCGTCCCAACAAAGTCCTCCGGCATCCCCATTTTCCTTAGCACCATAAAGAGGAATTTATGCGACACTCGATCATAAGCCTTTTCAAGGTCAATGCCTGCTACCGCCAAAGGCATATTCCTACTTTGTGCATAAAACACTAGATCCCTCAGGAGAAGGAGGTTGTCTGAAATTCTCCTTCCAGGGACCGCACATACTTGCCACTCACCAATGATCTTGTTTAAAACACCTCCCATCCTTTCTGCCAACAATTTTGCGAGAATTTTATAAACGCAGTTAAGTAGCGTTATCGGCCGCCAATTCCTTATGTCTCTTGGATCTCCTTTCTTATACAGTAGTGTGATTACGCCTCTCTTCATAGATTCTGACAGTCTTTTTTCTTCCGTACAGGTACTGATCACCTCAAGCAGCTCCTTCTTCATCACCGGCCAGAACATCTCGTAAAACTCCATAGGTAAGCCGTCCCCTCCCGGGGTCTTGTTCCTCTTCATCTTTTTAATGACTGCCTCTACCTCCAACTCTGTGACCGGGTCTACGAGATATTCCGCTTCCTCCCTGCACAAATTCCCCTCCACCACCTCGCAGTATCTAGACATTTCCTCCTCAGTTGTTCCGCCTTCTCCATTATATAACTTGGTATAAAATGTTGTTATAGATTCCACCATCTTCTCTCCCCTCACCTCCTCCTCCCCTTCCATCACCGACCGAAACGTCTTTTTAGGACCAAAGGCTTTTTTAAAGAAGAAATTTGAACACTGTTCGTCTTCCTCCATTTCCTCCACCTTGGCTCTGAATACTATTCCTTTTCCCCTTTCCTTCAAAAAGGCATTTCGGGCCTCACGTACTTCTTTAATCTCTTTTCCCACCTCTATCCCCATCCTTTTGCAGCGGAACCGGAAGTGCAATTGATCCACCAATCTTCTTTCTTCCTCTTTTTTTTCCGTGCTTTTTCCACCCCTACTTTTTTGAAAAAACCACCAATTTTCACTTTGGCCCAATCCCACCAAACTAAAATACTATCAAATTCTCTCTTTTTAAAAGTAAGCCATTCATAAAAAGAAACAAATTTTGTATAAACATCTTCCTCCTTTAACAGGGAACAATTCAATTTCCATAGCCCCCTGCCAGATACCACCCCCTCCTCCAACTTGACCACCCCAGACACAAGGCAATGGTCTGAGAAAGACACTGGCTCAACTTGATATCCCAAAATCCCTAGCGACTGGGACACAAAAATAAAGTCTATTCTAGATTTAACTGACCCCTTATCCGAAAAAAAGGTAAAAGAAACGTTATTTTTTTCCACCTCCACCGCCACATCCAGCAAGTTAAATTCACTTACTATATCATTCAACAAACCAGTTGTCACATCCGTACTGTTTTCCAAACTGACACCTTGTCTTTCCTCATTCTTCCGAACACAATTAAAATCACCAACTAACACCGTTGGGATCTTTCCTGGCATCCAAAGTTTTAGTGTGTTAAAGAAAACCACCCGTTCCTTTTTCACAGCCGGAGCGTAACAGTTGATTATCCTCACTCTCGTCCCTTCCACCTCCATTATCGCAACTCGCATCCTCCCAGGGACCACAACATCATGCTGCACACACTTGATACCTGCCCCTTTCACCAAAATACCAACCCCTTCATTTCTGGAGTCACACATGGGGGACCACAACGATATCCCATGCTTCCAATCCTCCCCCGGGGCTTTTTCCACTCCACACTCTTGTATACAAATTATGTTGGACTTCACACTACTCAAATAATCCAAGACTGCTGCCCTCCGCCACCCAGAACACACGCTCCTCACATTAACCGTACTAATTGATAATACCATCATTAAGATGATTTGAAATGTCATACCAGCCATAAAACCCATTTAAAGGATCATTGCATCTTCTCAAGCTCTCCCCTCCACTCTTCCTTCACGTAACTCTGCTGTCTCCTCTTCAACAGAGGTGAACTGGCGGACTCTTCTTCTGAGCCCCCATCTATTCCTACAGGTGCAGCAACCGCACCTCCCCCTCCAGGCTCCTCCCTCCGAGCCCTCTTACTAGAAGAGGCCCCCCGGGCTGTGAGCTCCTCTGCAATAATCAGTGGCTGAGCGCATTCATCACTGTCCATCTCTGCCTCCTCTGCCTCCTCATTCTCATCCTCCTCCTCGCATGATGACAGTCCGCTCATCAGAGCCTCTAGTCCCACCGGGCTAGCCAGCCCGAGACTCGCACGCTCCTCCTCCACTCTCTCCTCCCCGTGGCTCGGCGGGGCTCCTAGAAACCGCACACTCCTCTCGTCTTCGGGGCGCCTAGAAACCACGCCCAATGCCTCGTGGCAGACTCCGCCCACAGACGCCGCTGAGCTCCCGGAACCGGCACCGACACCCGTCACCGTACCACCAGTAACAAGCGCGGCACCTGCCACCCCGTTCACCGCCTCTGCGCGCTCTGCCGACACCGCCTCACTGGCTTGACAGACCGGGGACGGAACGGGCAAGTCCGCAACAGCGGGTCCCGCACCGCCCATCTCCCGCTCTACCTTCCTTTGCCTCGGCTGTGTACTCACTGCCCGATCCTTCTCCAGCCGACTCCGGACCTTCTCCTCCACACTCGCAGCACATTTTGCGGCAAAGTATTCCTCACATTGTTTGGCAAGGTGTCCCGGTCTTTTACAGATGTCACACATCTTTTTTTCCCTACACTCTTTAGAGGGGTGTCCCTCTCTCCCACAGAACCTGCACCTAGGTCTTTGGTCACAATCTCCACTGGTATGCCCATACACACAGCATTTGCGGCAATAGCTGGGTTGACCTTGATAAAAGAGGAACCCTCTCTCACCCCCTATGTTGAACACAGCCGGGGGCCTTTTTGTTCAAAACTTTATCCCCCCCTCTGAGCTCTTCACAATAGGTATTCAGGAATGCGCTCACCAAATTTGCATCAGAGAAGGGGTTGTACATATGAACAATGATCATTTTCTCTTCCTGCATGAAGAGAGGAGTCACTTCAAATTTCTGAATCAGGTCTACATGTTCCGCACTCCTCATCTTCTCGTATATGTTCCAACACACCTCGGTAGAAGAAAATGTCACGTCATATATACGCTGCTGTGGGAAGTCTTGTAGACAAACAATCTCTCTTACCCCTAGGCCAAGAAATTCCATCAGAACGTCCACCACCACGATACGAAGATCCACCTCGTCCTTATACTCCGGCTTCACCAGGAACCGGATCGAGTTCCGCAAACCTCGGAACGCCATTTTTCTGGTACCAAAAGGCACCTCACTTCCCAATGCCTCCAGGGGGAGCCCCAAAAGGGGACCCCTGAACGCACGCTCTCTCTGGCAAAGACCAACTACGGAAAGCAGATCTTCACCAAAAGGCCGAGAAGCGATAACCCAATTATCGTCATTTCCGAGCGCCGCCCGTCCAGGGCGACGTCAATCGCTCACAGAGATCTGCTGCCTCCCGTCTGGCTCCCTGCTGTTTGCCCAGAGCCACTAATCCTCAGACTTTCACACCTAGCTATGCCTGAGGCCTACTTCCTCCTTCCTATAGCCCATGGTCTAAACACGCCCAGACACCTGTCCATTTAGCACCTTCGGGGTCAAGGCCAGTTTGCTCGTCAATCCAACCTTTAAGCAAGCAAGGCCAAATACAGATTACAAACACATGTATCCATCAGGTGCTCCTCGTTGTGCCTAACGAGGGCTAGGATTTGCATAGAGCCGCCTCCTGTTCACTGGACAAAGGAACCCACTAGAGGGAGACACAGGCCAGAAAATACCTCGACTGCCTGAGTACTAGACGACTCATTGACTACAGAAAGGGAAGTGGAGAAAAGTCAAGCCATTCAATAGGACTCTGCATCGTCCTAGCTTCAACTTGTACGTAGGCTTCATATCGGGCCTACGCGCACACTCTGTGTGTATTACCTGGCTGTCTTGTCGAAATTCAGGCCCTTGCTATCTAAATGTTTGTTAAAAAAAAGGAGTGGTGGACAGAAGTCAACTTAGAAAAAGAAAAATGACATGAGAAGAGAAAAAAGAAAAGAAAAGAAACAGATTAAAAGCAAAGATATTGTCAGTCTGCAGTGTGAAAAGCTGCCAATGCAGCATATGCATTCTGCTGAAAAGGATGGAAGCATGGAAACACAGACCAAGAAACTGACACGAATCAAGAAAAACACAAACACACAGGGGTTAAATGCCAGTTTATTGCAAAACACAAAAAAAAGACTGCAAACAACTGAACAAGAAAGAACACAAGCAAACAACATTGCAAGCAAAAGACAGGGAGATAGGGTTGAGCGGACACCTAGATGTCCGTGTTCGACGGGTTCGGCCGAACTTTAAAAAAAATCACCTAGGGCACATAGCATTGCCAGTGAGGAGATGGGAAAGATCTCCCTCGGACCTGCTCTGCTCTATTTCTCTTTGCCTACAGGTACATGGCCCCGATACATTACTCTCCCTGCTGGCAAACACATGCATGTGTATTTCAACTTTGGGGTGCACACCTTAATGCAATAGGCTGCGCACACCTATGGGCGGTGTAGGTGGAAGCGGCGGTGGAGGAGGACCAGGGCCGGATTAAGAGCATCATGGGCTTGGTGCTGAGGATTTTGAAGGGCCTTAAGGGCCGTGCCTTGCCATGCACCCAGAGGAGGAAGGGTGCAGCCATGCATGCCTAATTCAACATGGGATGCTGTCTCTGAAGCCCATAAACACATCCATGCATCGGCAACTGTCCCTCCTTGTCCGGCCTTCGCGCTGTGTGGGGAGGTTCTGAGGGTGCTGCCTGGGGAAGCGAGCATAGAAGCCAGACTTCTGTGTTTACAAGTGACAGAAGAGCGGTAACAGTGAATATGGCTAACCCGGGGCCTATATAAAAGGTAGGGGCCTGGAGCTGCAGCTCCAATAGCCCCTACGTTAATCTGGCCCTGAGGAGGAGGACGAGGTAGCCAACACTGCTTCTTTTCACAAATTTTAAATGAGGGTACACCCCAAAAGAGTGAGAGAGCAAAAATGGAACAATGGGTGGGTAAGGTCAGTATCCATTGCTATTCTGCACAAGGTACGGAAAAGTCCCGTGGGATCCATGCCTGGTTCATTTTAATGAACGTGAGCTTGTCCACATTGTCTCTGGACAGGCGGCTGCGCTTGTCTGTTATAACGCCCCCAGCCGTGCTAAATACCCGTTCAGATAATACACTGGCTGCAGGGCACGCCAGCAAAGGGCAAGCTCAGGCCATGTGCCCAATTTGGAGACCCAGAAGTTGAAGGGGGCAGACCCCTCATTCACTACATGTAGGCGTGTGCACACATACTGCTCCCCCATGTTGGTAAAATGCTGCCTCCTGCTAAGACGTTCCATCTGAGCTGCTGGTGCTGCTGTTTGTTGTGGCGTGCTGACAAAGCTTTTCCACATTTCGGCCATGCTAACCCTGCCTTCTGAGGTGCTGGCGGTGCCCTGGTTGCGTTGGCAACCTCCTCCTCCTCTGCCTTGTGCTTTCACTGCGGCCCCGCTGTCAGATGGGAATGCCAGCAGCATGGCGTCTACCAGCGTGCGCTTGTACTCGCGCATCTTGCGATCGCGCTCCATTGAGTGAATTAAGGACGGTACGTTGTCCTTGTAACGGGGATCCAGCAGCGTGGCCACCCAGTAATCAGCACAAGTTAGAATGTGGGCAACTCGGCGGTCGTTGTGGAGATACTGCAGCATGTAATCGCTCATGTGTGCCAGGCTGCCCAGAGGCAACGAAAGGCTGTCCTCTGTGGGTGGTGTATCGTCCGTGTCCTCTGTATCCCCCCAGCCACGCACCAGTGATGGCCATGAGCTGGCCTGGGTGCCACCCTGCTGTGAACATGGTTCCATCTCCTCCTCCTCATCCTCCAGAACTGTGCCCCTGCTGGACAATTGTGTCCCTGGCGTTTGTGTGTGCAGGAACCCACCCTCGGAGCCCCTTGCGAATGACTGCCCCGAAAGCCTTGGAAATGTTACCTCTTCATCCTCCTCCTCCTCATCCTGTGCCACATCCTCTTCCATCATCGCCCGAATTGTTTTTTCAAGGAGGCATAGAAGTGGGATAGTTAAGCTGAGAACGGCGTCATTGCCACTGGCCATGTTGGTGGAGTACTCAAAACAGCGCAACAAGGCACACAGGTCTCGCATGGAGGCCCAGTTATTGGTGGTGAAGTGGTGCTGTTCCGCAGAGCGACTCACGTGTGCGTGCTGCAGCTGAAACTCCACTATGGCCTGCTGCTGCTCGCACAGTCTTTCCAGCATGTGCAAGGTGGAGTTCCACCTTGTGGGCACGTCACATATGAGGCGGTGAGCGGGAAGGCCGAAGTTACGCTGCAGCGCTGCCAGGCAAGCAGCAGCAGGGTGAGAACGCCGAAAGTGCGCACAAACGGCCCGCACTTTCTGCAGCAGCTCTGACATATCGGGGTAGTTTTTAAGGAACCTCTTCACCACCAAATTCAGCACATGCGCCAGGCAAGGGATGTGCGTCAAACCGGCTAGGCCCAGAGCTGCTATGAGATTTCGCCCGTTATCGCACACCACCAGGCCGGGCTTGAGGCTCGCTGGCAGCAACCACTCATTTGTCTGCTGTTCCATGCTCCTCCACAACTCCTGGGCGGTGTGTGGTTTGTCCCCCAAACAGGCAAGTTGTAAAACTGCCTGCTGTCGTTTACCCCTCGCCGTGCTGAAGTTGGTGGTGAAGGTGTTACGCTGTCCGGATGAGGAGGCGGTAGAGGATGAGGAAGCGGAGTAGGAGGAGTTAGGAACAGGAGGCAAACTGAAGCGCCCTGCAATCCTCGGTGGTGGAAGGACATGCGCCAAATTGCTATCCGCCTCAGGCCCATCCGCCACTGCATTTACCCAGTGTGCCGTTAGGGAGATATAACGCCCCTGACCGTGCTTACTGGTCCACGTATCGGTAGTTAGGTGGACCTTGGCACAGATGGCGTTGCGCAGTGCACACCTGATTTTTTCCCCCACTTGGTTGTGCAGGGAAGGGATGGCTTGCCTGGAAAAGTAGTGGCGGCTGGGCACGACGTACTGTGGGACAGCCACCGACATAAGGTTTTTAAAACTGTGCGTCTCCACCAGACGGAATGACAGCATTTCAAAGGCCAATAATTTTGAAATGCTGGCATTCAGGGCCAGGGATCGCGGGTGGGTAGGGGGGTACTTCCTCTTCCTCTCAAGTGTTTGGGAGATGGAAAGCTGAACGCTTCCACGGGACATTGTGGAGATGGTTGTTGGTGACCCAGGTGGTGGTGTTGCTGACAGATCGTCTGTTTGCGGGGTGGCAGGTGCCGGTATCACTACAGATGTGGCTGGAGCGGCCGAGACTGCAGCAGAAGAGGAAGCAGGATGAGCCAGAGACGTTTCTTGGTTTTGAAGGTGTGTACTCCACTGCAGCTCGTGCTTTGCACTTAGATGCCTGATCATGCAGGTTGTGCTCAGGTTGAGAAGGTTTATGCCTCGCTTCAAGCTCTGATTGCACAGGGTGCAAACCACTCGTGTCCTGTCATCAGCACATTTTCTAAAGAACTTCCACGCTAGAGAACTCCTTTGAGCTGACTTTGGTGCGCTCGTTCCCTTGCTGCGTTGGGCAGTAGCGGGCGTAGTGTCTAGGGCACGGCCGCTCCGCTTCTGCACCCTGCTCCCTCTTCTGCTGTGCTGGTGGCTCTGTGCGACCACCGCCTCTTCCTCCAAACTACTCAGGTCACCTGCATGACATTCATTCCATGTGGGGTCGAGGACCTCATCGTCCTCCACATCATCTTCCACCCAGTGTTCACCCCTGCCCTCCTTGTCGGTCTCCACAATGCTGAACGCCGCAGCAGTTGGCACCTGCGTTTCGTCATCATCGGAGACGTGCTGCGATGATCCTTGCATGTACTCATCTTGAGAAATAAGTGGTTGGGCATCGCTGCACTCAATCTCTTCCACTTCTGGGGCAGGGCTAGGTGGATGGCCCTGGGAAACCCTGCTGACAGAGTCATCAAAAAGAAGAAGAGACTGCTGTATGGCTTGGGGCTCAGACTGCTTGCCTGATTTGCAAGGGGGTGAGGTGAAAGACGGTTGGACATCGGCTGCAGGTGCCAACTGTGACCTTTCTGCAGTAGACTGGGTGGGAGACAATGTGAAGGAACTGGAGGCACTGTCAGCAGCAAACCAATCTACTATCGCCTCCACTTGTTCTGGCCTCATCACTTCTAGGGGCGTATGATGCCCTACCAAATACTGATGCAGGTTCTGTCGCCTACTCACACTTGAGGAAGGTGTTTCACTTGTGCGTGTAGCTGGCACAGATCGACCACGTCCTCTCCTTGCAACAGGAGCTCTACCAGCAGCACCACGACCCAGGCCACGGCCCTTATTTGACGGTCTCCTCATATTTCTGTAATTTAAGATCTTGCCCTAGAAAGGTTTTTATTGAATAGCGGAATAGGAAATATGATCCAAAAAAGTGTATGTATCTCACACGTACAAAACCACACTAGGCCCCAATTACTATTGTTTCTACCCCTAAAAGGATGGATGAGGAGTATGGAACAGACAGCACCCTCAAATCTTCAGAAGTATGAGATGAACCTCAAAAACTTGGAAAGGTGGATCTCACACGTACCGACACAGACTATCCCACAATTCAATTGATCCTCAAAGGTTTTTATTGAATAGCGGAATAGGAAATATGATCAAAAAAAGTGTATGTATCTCACACGTACACCACCACACTAGGCCCCAATTACTATTGTTTGTACCCCTAAAAGGATGGTTGAGCAGTAGGAGGAGGAGTATGGAACAGGCAGCACCCTCAAATCTTCAGAAGTATGAGATGAACCCCAAAAACTTGGAAAGGTGGATCTCACACGTACCGACACAGACTATCACGCAATTTAATTGATCCCCAAAGGTTTTAATTGAATAGCGGAATAGAAAATATGATCAAAAAGAAAGTGTATGTATCTCACACGTACACCACCACACTAGGCCCCAATTACTATTGTTTGTACCCCTAAAAGGATGGTTGAGCAGTAGGAGGAGGAGTATGGAACAGGCAGCACCCTCAAATCTTCAGAAGTATGAGATGAACCCCAAAAACTTGGAAAGGTGGATCTCACACGTACCGACACAGACTATCACGCAATTTAATTGATCCCCAAAGGTTTTAATTGAATAGCGGAATAGAAAATATGATCAAAAAGAAAGTGTATGTATCTCACACGTACACCACCACACTAGGCCCCAATTACTATTGTTTGTACCCCTAAAAGGATGGTTGAGGAGTAGGAGGAGGAGTATGGAACAGGCAGCACCCTCAAATCTTCAGAAGTATGAGATGAACCCCAAAAACTTGGAAAGGTGGATCTCACACGTACCGACACAGACTATCACGCAATTTAATTGATCCCCAAAGGTTTTAATTGAATAGCGGAATAGAAAATATGATCAAAAAGAAAGTGTATGTATCTCGCACGTACACCACCACACTAGGCCCCAATTACTATTGTTTGTACCCCTAAAAGGATGGTTGAGCAGTAGGAGGAGGAGTGTGGAACAGGCAGCACCCTCAAATCTTCAGAAGTATGAGATGAACCCCAAAAACTTGGAAAGGTGGATCTCACATGTACCGGCACAGACTATCACGCAATTTAATTGATCCCCAAAGGTTTTAATTGAATAGCGGAATAGAAAATATGATCAAAAAGAAAGTGTATGTATCTCACACGTACACCACCACACTAGGCCCCAATTACTATTGTTTGTACCCCTAAAAGGATGGTTGAGCAGTAGGAGGAGGAGTATGGAACAGGCAGCACCCTCAAATCTTCAGAAGTATGAGATGAACCCCAAAAACTTGGAAAGGTGGATCTCACACGTACCGACACAGACTATCACGCAATTTAATTTATCCCCAAAGGATTTAATTGAATAGCGGAATAGAAAATATGATCAAAAAGAAAGTGTATGTATCTCACACGTACACCACCACACTAGGCCCCAATTACTATTGTTTGTACCCCTAAAAGGATGGTTGAGCAGTAGGAGGAGGAGTATGGAACAGGCAGCACCCTCAAATCTTCAGAAGTATGAGATTGTGTTCACTGTACCCCACAAAGATTGTTTTCACTGCACCCCACAAAGATTGTGTTCACTGCACCTCAAAAAGGATTTTGTTCACTGCACCCCACAAAGATTGTGTTCACTGCACCCTAAAAGGATTTTGTTCACTGCACCCCAAAAAGATTGTGTTCACTGTACCCCCCAAAGATTGTGTTCACTGTACCCCACAAAGATTCTGTTCCCTGTACCCCACAAAGATTGTGTTCACTGCACCCCAAAAAGATTGTGTTCACTGCACCCCAAAAAGGATGTTGTTCACTGCACCCCAAAAAGGATGTTGTTCACTGCACCCCAAAAAGGATGTTGTTCACTGCACCCCAAAAAGGATTGTGTTCACTGCACCCCAAAAAGATTGTGTTCACTGCACCCCACAAAGATTGTGTTCACTGTACCCCCCAAAGATTGTGTTCACTGCACCCCCCAAAGATTGTGTTCACTGCACCCCACAAAGGATTTTGTTCACTGCACCCCAAAAAGATTGTGTTCACTGTACCCCCCAAATATTGTGTTCACTGCACCCCACAAAGGATTTTGTTCACTGCACCCCAAAAAGATTGTGTTCACTGTACCCCCCAAAGATTGTGTTCACTGCACCCCACGAAGATTTTGTTCACTGTACCCCACAAAGATTGTGTTCACTGCACCCTAAAGGATTTTGTTCACTGCACCCCAAAAAGATTGTGTTCACTGCACCCCAAAAAGATTGTGTTCACTGCACCCCAAAAAGGATGTTGTTCACTGCACCCCAAAAAGGATTTTGTTCACTGCACCCCAAAAAGATTGTGTTCACTGCACCCCACAAAGATTGTGTTCACTGCACCCCACAAAGGATTTTGTTCACTGCACCACAAAAAGATTGTGTTCACTGCACCCCAAAAAGGATTTTGTTCACTGCACCCCAAAAAGGATGTTGTTCACTGCACCCCAAAAAGGATTGTGTTCACTCCACCCCAAAAAGATTGTGTTCACTCCACCCCAAAAAGATTGTGTTCACTGCACCCCAAAAAGGATTTTGTTCACTGCACCCCAAAAAGATTGTGTTCACTGCACCCCAAAAAGGATTTTGTTCACTCCACCCCAAAAAGATTGTGTTCACTGCAGCTCACACACAGAAAAATGGATGTGGATCACTGACACCTGCCTATCTCCTATCCCACACCACACAGCAATATCGATTGTAGTTTGTAGAACACAGTTTCCCTAAAATTCAGCAGCAGCCTCTCCCTAACAGGATTGAGAGGAGATCGTAGATCAGGATTGAGTGCAGAGTCACCCCACCCCCCACACAGCAATATCGATTGTACTTTGTAGAAGACACTGACCCTATAATTCAGCAGACTCTATCCCTAAAATGCCTACAACTCACCCTGCCTAAACACTCCGACCTGTCCCTCAATTCTATCCGGACACAAATGTTTTTTTCCTGCCTGTCTTTCCCTAATCAGCAGCCAGCACGTTGATGTGTGCTCTGTCCCTGATCTAAGCAGCAGAATGAAGACGCTGCGGCTGCCTGGAACTTATAAAGACTTGGTCACATGCTTCAGACGGCCAATCACAGCTACTGAGACATTTGCAGGCATGGCTGGGATGGCTTAAGGCACACCAGTTAAACGATTGTTGATTGGCTGTTGAAAGCCCGCCATAGCATGCAAAACCCGGAAATAAAACGACCGAACACGGATTTTTACCCGAACATACAGTAAAGTGTCCGTGTCCGTGTCCGTGTACAAAAAATCCAATTATTCGGTACGAACACGAATAATACAGTCCGTGTTCGCTCAACACTACAGGGAGACCTTCTTGTCAAGTTTTTCATTTGAATCTGTTTTTTGAAAACTGCATAAGAAAGGGGTGCACCGGTCCTGGAGGTACTGCAATACCAGGTCGATGCGTGGAGTGGACAGAGCAAGCTCTTCTTCCATCTCCCTGTTCTAAAAATCCATTTAATATATGGTCCCCAGATAGGGGACGTATCAGATATTAAACTGATAAGAACAGATTTTTTAATTCTTTTATTTAAAATGTCAAGATAAAATTACAGAACATTACTTTTCCAACAAAGTAATATTTACAAAACAAAGCAAAGCAAATAAAGTCAACATTTCCATTCCATGTATAACAAAAACTTTACATAAATTTACATAAATTTACAAAAATACAGCAAAAAATACAAAATGGACATTACAATATGGTCATTTACATATAAACACATTTTTTTTTTTTTTTTTTCCAAAAAATTTTATTTTTTAAAGCACCCACACACTTTCCCCCCAATCACATAAAACCATCCCTCCAACATTCCTCCGATTGGCATGATCACTTCCTGCTTAAAAGGAAGAAAAAAGAAAAAAAACACATATTAATAAGAGAAAAAATTACTCCACACACCATTTTTTCCACTCTGAAAACTTCCAAATTTCTTTAGCTTTGCATCCCCCCAATTTTTTAGTATCAAAAAAAGCATAACTATAGATCCTTCCACGGACCATAGCCACGCACTCCCGCACACTCACAACCTCTTTCCTAAAAACCACAACATTCCTTACATCCCATAAAACTTCTTTTACACAGTTTACAACAAACCACAATACTCTAGCCTCACTCTTTCCTAACTGAAACAAACCAAACATCATCATTTCATACGTCATCTTTCTCACCCCCGTTAAACCCTCAATCAGCTTGCCCATGCACCTCCATACTTCCTTAGCATATCCACACTCCCAGAACAAATGCACCACATTCTCAATCCTCCTACACCCATCCCTTGGACACAACTCACTATCCACAAAACGTCTCCTCCTCTGAAACTCTCTAGTAGGCAAACACTTATGCGCACACATCCATGCAATATCTTTCTGCTTGTTATCCAACTCCTTCCAACTCACATTCCTCCATACCTGCCCACTCTCTGCAACATTTAAACCACCCACCCCCTCCATCATTTCTCTTTTCATCAGCACACCCAACACTTTCTTACTCTCCAACCATGTTACATCGGAAACATCATTTAACCCATACCGCCTCATACACCTATCAATCCTCATATAAAACCATGGAACATGAAAACATACTGGCTTCCTCAAATCACCCTCATACAACTTATATCTCCGCAAAATATTTCCACCTGCATACCGTATCATACAACCAGCCAGACTTTCCTTTTTACTCACCTTCACACACATACTAACATACTTTAGCACCAAAAACCTTTCACAATCAACCATACCTTTTCCACCATTCATCTTACTTTTTACCACCTTCTCCCTCTTCAATCTCTCCATCCTCGACGACCAAAAGAAAGTAAAAATGACCTTAATAATTTTTTTCAATATCCTATCAGGGGCTGGAAAAACACAAAATAAAAATAACATTATTGGCAGTAGAACAGATTTTACAATCAAAACTTTCCCTTCCATTGTTAAAGTCCTAAGTGACCAAAAATTGACCTTCTTCCCCACCCTCTCCAAAACATCCTCCCAACTCTCTCTCCCATATAACTCAGACCCAAATTTCACCCCAACACTCTTATCCCTCCCATACAAAACTTCCACTCACAATGATCTCTATCAATCCATTCCCCAAACAATTTGCACTCACTCTTACCCATATTAATACTAAAACCACTAGCCATACAAAAATTATCAATTACCAACTTCACCCTTCTTAAACTAGCCATATTTTTACAAATCACTGTTACATCATCCATGTACCCTAACACCTTCATACACTTACCCCCACTCCCAGGTACTTCCACCCCTTTTATACATTTTATTTACATTACATTATCCTTCATCAACATCCTTAAAAGCGGCTCAATCACACACACAAAGACCACTGGGGACAGCGGACACCCCTGTCTCACTCCTGATTCAATCTTAACTTCATCCGTCAACCATCCATTCACCTGCACTTTACTTACAATCCCCCTATATAAACACTTTATCCACTCAAGCAATTTCCCAGACACTCCCATCTTTGCCAACACCCTAAACATAAAATCATGCGCTACCCTATCATACACTTTCTCAAAATCCACAGCCAGCACAGCCACATCCTGCTTTCTCTCTTTACACAACCACAAAATATCTCTCAAACCCATTAAACTTTCACCTATTGATCTCCCTGGTACCGCACACACTTGTTCCTCCCCCACTAACTTATCAACCACGCTCTTTAATCTATTCGCAATCACTTTCGCCAACAACTTATAATCGGTATTTAATAATGAAATCGGCCTCCAATTTTTTAAATCCTTACGTTCCCCTTTTTTAAATAATAACACAATTATACTTTCACTCATAGAACCAGACAATCTCCCATCCATCAACACCTTAGCACAAACCTCATACACGCTTTCACCAATCAACTCCCAAAAAGCACAATAAAAATCAACAGGCAAACCATCACTCCCAGGTGTCTTCCCTTTCTTCATACTTTCCAAACACTCATCAAGCTCACTTTTCTTCATCCCTTCATCCAGAAAACATTTATCCTCCTCAACCAAAGTTCCCTCCACATACTCTAAAACATCATTCTCCAACTTCTCATCTCTCTTTCTAGCTGAAAATAAATTTGCATAAAATTTCCATACTTCCTCACTCACATTTTTATTCCCATTCACCACCTTTCCATCTTCATCTATAACACTCAATAACTCCTCCTTCCCACCATATACTTTTTTTAAAAAAGAAACTAGTACATTTCTCATCATATTCTTTTATCACTGCTTTGGCTTGGGAAATAATCCCCTTGCCCTTTTGCACCATCCATACTCTCAACTTCTCTCTTGCCTCCACAATTTCCTCACCCACATTCTCACCCCATTCACGCAATTCCTCCAAATACTCCAAACGCCTCTGCCACCACTCATACATCTCTCTCTCTTTTCTCACCCTCTCACATCCCTTTTTAATAAAAAATCTTTTTGTATTCACCTTCACCCATTCCCACCATTCTATAACATCCGCAAAATCCTTCATCCTCTTCCTCCATCTTCCAAACCACACTCCATACTCCTCCCGTATTACCTCATCCTTCAAAAGATCCACATTCAGCTTCCATACACCTTTACCATACATTACCTCCGACTTTATTTTTAGCACACACTCAATCCTCCCATGGTCCGTGAAAGGATCTCTCTGAACCAAAAAAGAAGCAGCATCCAGATTCCTAGAAATAAAACAAAAATCAATACGAGAACATACTGTACCCTTATCACTAAAATAGGTAAAACCCCCATCCACACCCACATCCCTAAAACCAAAGGTACTCATTAATTCCCCCAACACCTTCCCAGACTTATCCACCCCACCACCACCAGTACTATCCCCTCCCACACGCCCCCCACCTACACCACCACTAGCCACCCCACCCCCCCTCCTCCCCCTATCCTTATTGGCCAAAATACAATTGAAATCCCCTAGAATAAATGTAGCCTCCCGCCCACCCAAAAAAAGACTCATTTTCTCAAAAAGAATTAATCTCCGTTTTCTGTCAACAGGAGCATAAACACAAAAAACTCTAAAAGAAACACCCAAAAAATCAAAATAAACAAGTAAGCACCTCCCAGCCTCAATCTCCACCTTTTTTATAATTTTTATATGCTTATTTTTAAAAAGAATAGCCACCCCAGCATTTTTCTCTTTACTTAAGGACCAGACTGAATCCCCATGTACCCATTTTGCAGTGCAAGGTTCCTCCTTCAGGTTGCAATCTTGCAGGCAGCATATGTCAAACACTTGACTTTTCAAAAAGGAAAAAATTGCTGCCCGCCTTCCCGAGGAGCCAATGCTTCTCGTGTTCAGAGAAGAAACCCTTAACTGCATCAGATTATCTCAAAAGAAGAAAAAACAAATAAAAAACATTATTGCTTCTTAGCCAGCTTTCCCCGGGCTCTACCACGTGACCGTCCCCCCCCCTTCCTTCACACCAGACATTGCTTTCTGCTTGATCTTCGGGCTTGAGGACGCTTCCTTACAGTACCCTGTCACACTGCAAAACACAGTTATTTGGTCAGTACTGGCAAAAGACTGCGAAGAGTCAGAATCTATGGCAGCATCTGTTGCCGGTGATACGGGCTCGCTGGAAAAGGCCTCAATCTCCTGGGAAGAGGATGTGGTATCAATCTTGCGTTTGAGGGAGGCCAAGTTCACCTCCATATCCTCCTCCACCTCCTCATCCTCCTCCTCCTCCTCCTCCTCCTCCTCATCCTCCTCCTCCTCTTCCTCCTCCTCCTCCTCTTCCTCCTCCTCCTCCTCCTCCTCCTCCACAATCATCTCACCATCCGCCACAAGGGTCTCTGGAACCTTCTCACCCACAGAGGTAGAGGCTTCCTCCTCCACAACAGCTTTTCCAGGGGGGCTGGCTTCAGGGACGCGAACAGGCTCACCCTCAGGCAACGCAGGCGTATCCCCTTCAACGGGCTGCCCTTCGACCTGAGTCCCCTCATTAGCCGGCATCACACCATCCGCAACCTTGGCCTCAGATACGACAGTCCTCTCAGTATTGACTGGGTGCACATCCCTTCCAGCGTCCTTTGCCGTTGGGACCGTATCCACCACAGGACATTGTCGCGCCAGATGGAATCGGCTCCCACAAATGTGGCAGCGCTTCCCCTCCGGACAGTCAGCTGTTTTGTGGCCGGGCTTGAAACAGTTTCTACAGGTTAGGCCAGTCTCACATTGGTCCTTTGTATGCCCGAAGGAGAAGCATGCCCTGCAAAAAGAAGGCTGTCCAAGGTACCATAAGTAACCGCGGTTACTGCCGATTGAAAAGGCCTGTGGGGGGTGCATCACCCCTCCCACTCCAGCTTGATCTGGTTTCAGCACAGCCCAGAATTTGCGGTGACCATTAAAGGTCCCAAAAACATTAGTTTGTTTCATACCCACCGACACTGAGCTGCAATACCGCATCAGGAACGCCCGGAACTCTTCATCCCTAACGAAGGGGTTATACATATGCACGGTAATTGGGACCCGCGTCCTCGCTTCGCTGCTCAGAAAGGTGACCCCTTCCAGCAGCTCGTCATCCGCCTTCTCGTTTTTCCGAGCCAACACTGTCTGCAAATCTTCCCTTTTCCAAAATGTAACGTCATACATCCCAGCGTTAGGGAAGCACTGCACGCAAAAAATGCTCTCACGAGACATACCCAACAGCTCTTCGATCACCTGCTTCTGAATGAAATGCAAACCAACAGAGTCTCGTTTAGGCCTGGTCAAAACCAGCCTCACCGTATTTGGTGCTTCTGGCGCACCAGCCGCCATCCTAACGCCCACTTACCCACAGCCACAATTGGTAGGGCAAGCGATCGCTCTCGTGCACTTCCGGTGGCGTCCCTCCCAATAGCAGCATGGGGTGCACCCGAAGGAAACACCCCAAGGCCGAGAGGGACTGGCACCGGTCGTTACCAAATGGCCCAGACCAAGCCAGAAAAACTGAACTTGATCTGAGCCAAAAGGCCGAGAAGCGATAACCCAATTATCGTCTTTTCCGAGCGAGCGGCGGCCAGGGTGATGTCAATCGCTCACAGAGATCTGCTGCCTCCCGTCTGGCTCCCTGCTGTTTGCCCAGAGCCACTAATCCTCAGACTTTCACACCTAGCTATGCCTGAGGCCTACTTCCTCCTTCCTATAGCCCATGGTCTAAACACGCCCAGACACCTGTCCATTTAGCACCTTCGGGGTCAAGGCCAGTTTGCTCGTCAATCCAACCTTTAAGCAAGCAAGGCCAAATACAGATTACAAACACATGTATCCATCAGGTGCTCCTCGTTGTGCCTAACGAGGGCTAGGATTTGCATAGAGCCGCCTCCTGTTGCATTAAAGCAAACTGGCACTCTCAAATCCACCTTACATAACTTAAACCTCTGCAACACACTTCCTCCTGCATATCTCACCATACACCCTGTCACATTCTCCTTTCCACTCAATTTCACACACATACTCACATATTTTATCACCAGAAATTTTTCAATATTCACAAGACCTTTCCCACCATTCGCCACGCTCTTTACAACTTTCTCTCTTCGCAATTTTTCCATCTTTGAAGACCAGAAAAAAACAAAACACACCCTTATAATTTGCTTTAAAACCCTATCTGGTGCTGGAAAAACAAAAAATAAAAATAACAAAATAGGCAACAGAACTGATCTAATAATTAGAGCCTTCCCCTCTAAAGTTAAGGTCCTCAGGGACCAGAATTGGACTTTTTTCTTCACTCTTTCCAACACATCCTGCCAACTTTCTCTCCCATACAAATCCCCACCAAACTTAACACCCAAAATCTTCACACTTCCCCTACATAACTTCCAACCACATTGTTCAAAATCTCTCCACTCCCCAAACACCTTACACTCACTTTTTTCCATATTTACACTAAATCCACTTGCCATACAAAAACAATCAATCAACAATTTTACTCTTCTCAAACCCGCCAAACTACTACACACCACTGTTACATCATCCATATACCCAATTACCTTTAAGTTCCTCCCACCACTTCCAGGCACCTCTATACCTTTAATCCATTTATCCTTAACCAAC
The DNA here is from genome assembly GCF_965119305.1 of Pelophylax lessonae. Lineage (NCBI taxonomy): Eukaryota > Metazoa > Chordata > Amphibia > Anura > Ranidae > Pelophylax > Pelophylax lessonae. The sequence continues at coordinate 104,187,796 of NC_138770.1, read as the reverse complement.
ATCCTTAACAAAGGCTCAATCACACAAAGAAAAAGTATCGGTGATAACGGACAACCTTGTCTCACACCAGACTTAATACTTATTTCTTCCGTTAACCACCCATTCACCAAAACGTTGCTTACCATCCCCCTGTATAAACACTTAATCCACCCAATCACACTCCCAGGCACCCCCATTCTTTCCAATACCTTAAACATAAATTCATGCGATACTCTATCATACGCCTTCTCGAAATCCACAGCCAGAACAGCCACCTCCTGCTTTCTTTCCTTACATAACCATAATACATCTCTCAAACTCACCAAACTTTCTACAATCGATCTCCCCGGCACCGCACACACCTGTTCTTCCCCAACTAATTTTTCAACTATAGCACGCAATCTATTTGCCAACACTTTGGCAATAATTTTATAATCCGTGTTCAGTAATGAAATAGGTCTCCAATTTTTTAAGTCTTTTTTATCCCCTTTTTTATATAGCAAAACAATCACACTCTCTAACATTGAACCAGGTACCCTCCCATCAACTAACACTTTCTTAACCACCTCACATACATACTCTCCAATCACATCCCAAAATGCACAATAAAAATCAACCGGCAGTCCATCACTCCCAGGCGTTTTCCCTTTCTTCATGCTCTTCATGCACTCATCCACCTCCTCCTTCCTCACATCCTCACCTAATATTTCTTTATCCTCCACATCCAAACACTCTTCCACCTGTTCCAAAACTTCACTTTCAATTCTCCCATCCCTTCTTTTTTCAGTAAACAAATCAGTATAAAACTTACGGACCTCATTACATAATTTTTTATTCCCGCTCACTACACACCCATCCTCATCCAACACTTCAGACATTTCCACTTTTCCACCATACACTTTTTTAAAGAAAAAACTTGTACATTTCTCATCCTGTTCCTTCACCACCACTCTTGCCTGTGACACAATCTCTCTTCCCTTTCGTTCCAAAAACACTCTCAATTTTTCCCTTGCTTCCACTAACTCATTCCCAACATTCTCCCCCCATTCTCTCAATTCTTCCAAATACCTCAACCTTTTTTGCCACCATTCATACAACATCCGCTCCTTTCCCGCAAGTTCACATCCTTTCTTAATAAAGACGACTTTCGTTCTAACTTTCACCCACTCCCACCACTCAATTACACTCTTAAAATCATTCCTCCTTCTCTTAAGTTTCTCAAACATAACAACATACTCATTCCGCACCTCCTCATTATTTAACAACTCCACATTCAACTTCCATACCCCTTTACCATACATTACCTCAGGTTTCATACTTACGACACATACAATCCGACCATGGTCCGTGAAAGCCTCCCGCTGAATAGCGAAGGATCCAGAATCTAAATTCTTGGATACAAAACAAAAGTCAATCCTAGACTGAATACGTCCATTGTCCTTAAAATAAGTATAACCACCACCATCCCCTACATCCCTTAACCCAAATATCCGCAAAACCTCCCCCAACTCCTTCCCCGACTTATCCAACCCACCACCACTACCCCCAACTCCACCCCCACCCCTATCCCCTGCACGCAAAATACAATTAAAATCACCCAAAATCATAGTAGGATCCCGACCACCCAAAAATAGTTTTAATTTACAAAAAAGCTCCACCCTCTCCTTCTTATCGGTAGGAGCATATACACAAAACAACTTAAACACAGTACCCCCATATTCCAAAAATAACAAAAGACACCTATCAACCTCCACCTCCACTTTCCTTAAAATTTTTATTCTTTGATTTTTGAACAGGATCCCCACTCCACTGTTCTTCCTCCGGTCCAGGGACCATACAGATTCCCTGTGGGTCCATTTGGCAGCGTTAGGCTCCTCCCTCATGTTGCAGTCCTGCAGACAAAAGATGTCAGAATTGTATCCGGCCAAGATTTTAAAAACGGCTGCTCTCCTATACGCTGACCCAATACTTCTGACATTAAGAGAGGAGATTCTTAACTGCATTTAGTAAAAAGTTAAGAAGGGATCACATTCCTGTCATTTACCCCTCTTAGCAGACTTCCTCCTAGCTCTTCCTCTTGACCTTGACCTTGACCTGGGCCCCTCCTCTGGGTTAACACCAGACATCCCGGGTAATTCCTCCTCCGTCCTTACCTGCTTCCCCCCTGGGGCCAGAACTGTTGAACCCCATCACCTCCTGCAGGTTAGCAACCAGACCAGTGCTTATGTAGGAGGTGGCCTGTGAGGAATCAGACTCAATCGCCGCCTCTGAGTCCACCGAAGCCACAGAGTCCGAATAGGTGCCTATATCCTGGGAGGGAGACATAGATCTTGCCGTCTCTATTTTGCGCTTCAAAGAAGCCTGCCCGATCTCCATATCCTCGGTGCTACTTTCTTCCTCCACCTCATCCCCCTCCGCCAAAAGGTGTCCAGGGACATCCCCCTCCACCAAAGGAGGAGGGGTCCCTTCAACCTTACCAGTTTCAACAGGGGAGGGACCTTATCACCCTCCGCAGGCAGGCGAGAATCATCTCGCGCTCCCCCATCCTCAGGTAGCCGTACGGCCCCTTCATTGGAGGTTCCCATACTTACCGGGCCGGCTTCTTCAGCAACATCGGCGTAAGACAGTGTCCTCTTACCTGCGCCCTTTTCAGCTTCCTCCTGCCTTGAAGCACCGGCTGATTTGGCTTCCGAAACCTTAGGACACTGTCTAGCCAGATGTGCGTTACTCCCACAGATATGGCACCTCTTTCCCACCGGACACTCACCTGCTCCGTGGCCCGTTTTAAAACAATTCCGGAACACCTGCCCACTTTCACACTGGTCTTTTGTATGGCCAAAGGAAAAACAATTCCTGCAGAAGGATGGCTGCCCAGGGTAAAACAGGTAGCCGCGGTTACTCCCAATAGAGAAGGACTGAGGGGGATGCCGCACACCGCCTGTCCCAGAAGCATCCTTCCTCAGTACCACCCAGAATCTCCGATGCCCATTAAAGGTGCCCAGGACATTGGTCATCTTGGAGCCGGCGGAAACCGACTCACAATAGTGCAAGAGGAAGGCCTGAATTTCCTCATCCCTTACAAAAGGGTTAAACATATGTACTGTGAGGGGTACCCGTGTTCTTGTCTCACTAGACAGGAATGTGATCCCTTCCAGAATCTCCTCTCCTTCCTTCTCGCCCTTCCGCAACAAACATGTTTGCAGGTCTTCCTTTTTCCAGAAAGTAACGTCATACAATCCAGTGCTAGGGAAACACTGCATGCAAAAAAATGCTTTCTCTCGCCATGCCCAAAAAGTCTTCAATCAACTCCTTCTGAATGAAGTACAAACCGACATCACTACGCCTAGGCTCGGCAACGACCAGCCTCAAAGTATTTGGTGCATTAGGAGCACCCGCCATCACTCCTGCCCGCCAATCCCACCGCCAACCATAAAGGATGGTAGGGAAAGGTGATCGCTCTCGTGCACTTCCGGTGGCGTCCCCCCCAATAGCAGCATGGGGTGCACCCGAAGGAAACACCCCAAGGCCGAGAGGGACTGGCACCGGTCGTTACCTCAAGGCCCAGACCAAGACAGAAAAGACTGCACTTGATCTTAGCCAAAAGGCCGAGAAGCGATAACCCAATTATCGTCTTTTCCGAGCGAGCGGCGGCCAGGGCGACGTCAATCGCTCACAGAGATCTGCTGCCTCCCGTCTGGCTCCCTGCTGTTTGCCCAGAGCCACTAATCCTCAGACTTTCACACCTAGCTATGCCTGAGGCCTACTTCCTCCTTCCTATAGCCCATGGTCTAAACACGCCCAGACACCTGTCCATTTAGCACCTTCGGGGTCAAGGCCAGTTTGCTCGTCAATCCAACCTTTAAGCAAGCAAGGCCAAATACAGATTACAAACACATGTATCCATCAGGTGCTCCTCGTTGTGCCTAACGAGGGCTAGGATTTGCATAGAGCCGCCTCCTGTTCACGTGGACAAAGGAACCCACTAGAGGGAGACACAGGCCAGAAAATCCCTCGACTGTCGGAGTACTAGCCGACTCATTGACTACAGAAAGGGAAGTGGAGAAAAGTCAAGCCGTTCAACAGGACTCTGCATCGTCCTAGCTTCAACTTGTACGTAGGCTTCATATCGGGCCTACACACACTCTGCGTGTATTAGCTGGCTGTCTTGTCGAAATTCTGGCCCTTGCTATCTATATGTTTGTAAGAAAAGGGTGGTGGACTGAAATAAACTTTGCAAAAATAAAAATAAAAAAAATGACATGAGAAAAGAAAAGAAAAGAAATACAAATTACAAGAATAGATATTGTCAGTCTGCTGAAAAGCTGCCATTGCACCATATGCATTCTACTGAAAAGGATGGAAGCATGGAAACACAGACCAAGAAACTGACACAAATCAAGAAAAACACAAACACACAGGGGTTAAATACCAGTTTATTGCAAACAAAAGAAAAAAAAAAGAACTGCGAACAACTTAACAAGAAAGAACACAAGCAAACAACATTGCAAGCAAAAGACAGAGAGACCTTCTTGTCAAGTTTTTCTTTTGAATCTGTTTTTTGAAAACTGCATAAGAAAGGGGTGCACCGGTCCTGGAGGTACTGCAATACCAGGTCGATGCGTGGAGTGGACAGAGCAAGCTCTTCTTCCATCTCCCTGTTCTAAAAATCCATTTAATATATGGTCCCCAGATAGGGGACGTATCAGATATTAAACTGATAAGAACAGATTTTTTTTAATTCTTTTATTGAAAAATTCATTGTACAAAAACAAATTTCAAGCATAGTACAACAATCAAAAAAGAAATTTGCATATTTTTACAAGCCATTACAACAAAAACATGTTTTACAAAACAAACCATTACAGCGATAAGATTTTACAAACCAAACAAACAATATATTTTACATAACATTATCATAACATACTTTCCTAACTACTAGACATAAAACACCTATTCTTCCCTAATACAGACAATAACCAAAAAAAGGAAGTTCATCAAAATAAATTTTTTCCATTTATGGAAAGTGTCCATATGTACCTAAAAGGAAAAAGAACAGAGAAAATACAGTAATAGAAAAAATCCCATAATTACATGTTCCAATCCTTCCATTTCTTGAACTTCCACAGTAATTCTGCTTTCTCCTCCCCCATTTTGCGTTTGTCACACCACCCATAGAAAAAGAGCTTTGCACGGACCATGGCCACACAATCTCTTACAGATACTACTTCCTTCCTAAACACTAACACATTCCTTACATCCCACAGGACTTCTTTAACACAATTTACCAACAGCCACAATAATCTTGCTTTCTCACTTTCAATCCCATACAAACCATGTATCATCATTTCAAAAGACACCTTACGTACTCCAGTCAAACCATGTATCAATTCTCTTAACCCATGCCAAACTTCCTTTGCAAAAGAACATTCACTAAAGATATGTACTACATTCTCCACACACCTACATCCTTCTCTCGGACAAACCTCACTATCTACTAATCTTCTCCTTCGTTGAAAAGCCCTGGTCGGCAAACAATTATGAACTGCCGCCCAGGCCACATCCCTTTGTCTGTTTACCAATTCCTTACATGCCACATTCTTCCACACCTTCTTACTCTGCCCTTCACTTAAACCCCCAACCCCCTCTGATACTTCTCTATCCTCCAAAATACTCATCACTTTCTTCTTTTCACACCAATTATCAGCTGATACATCAGTCAAACTGTATCTCCTCACACACCTTTCAATCCTCATGTAAAACCAAGGCACATTAAAACTTACAGGTTTCCTCAAATCAAACTCACACAACTTACACCTTCTCAAAACATTCCCGCTAGCATATCGTAACATACATCCTGTCAGACTATCCTTCTTACTCACTTTCACACACATACTTACATATTTAATCACCAAAAATCTTTCCACATTTACCACATTCATACCACCATTTTTACCTGCCTTCATCACTTTTTCACGACTTAGTTTCTCCATTTTAGAAGACCAAAAAAAGGAAAAACACAATTTTATAATCTTTTTCAGCATCCTATCCGGAGCCGGAAAAACATTATATACAAATAACAGAATTGGTAAAAGAACAGCCTTTATAATCAAGGCCTTCCCAGTTAACGATAACGATCTTAAGGACCAGAATTGCACTTTTCTCAACACCTTCTCATACACATCCATCCAACTCTCTTTCCCATACATATCATTATTAAATTTTATTCCCAAAATCTTGATGCTCCCCTTACGCCTATTCCAAACACACGTCTCTACCTCTCTCCATTCCCCAAAAAATTTACACTCACTCTTCTCCATGTTTACACGGAATCCACTCGCTGAACAAAACACATCAGTCAATAATTTTACCCTTTTTAATCCATGCAAGCTTCTGCATAAGACTGTCACATCATCCATGTATCCTAAGATACTCAAGCATCTCCCCCCACTCCCAGGAACCTCCACCCCTCTCACAAACTTATCTTTCGCCAGCATTCTTAACAAGGGCTCTATTGCACACACAAACAAAATAGGGGACAAAGGACATCCCTGCCTTACACCCGACCTTACATTCACCTCCCTTGTCAACCACCCATTCACCTGCACCCTACTTACCATACCATCATACAAGCATCTCACCCATCCCAACACCTTTTTAGGAACACCCATCCTCTCTAATACCCTAAACAAGAACCCATGCGCCACCCTATCGTAAGCTTTTTCAAAGTCAATAGCAAGCGCAGCCACAGGCACACTCCTTTCTTTACTATACCACAAACAATCTCTCAAACACACCAAACCTTCCGCAATTGTTCTCCCAGGCACCGCACACACTTGTTCTTCTCCGACCATTTTATCAATTACTTCCTTCATCCTATCCGCAATCACCTTCGCAATCACCTTATAATCAACATTCAATAAGGATATAGGTCTCCAGTTTTTTAGATCCTTCCTATCCCCCTTTTTATGTAATAAAACAATAACACTCTCTTTCATAGAATCAGCTAATTTCTCATTCTCTAACACATACTTACAGACCTCAAACAAACTCTCACCAACTATATCCCAATACCCACAGTAAAATTCTACTGGTAGCCCATCGCCACCTGGCGTTTTACCTTTTTTCATACCTTTCAAGACTTTCTCTACCTCCTCTTTTACAACATCCTCACTTAACATACCTTTTTCCTCAGACCCCAAAGCTACATCAATCTGTTCCACCAACTCTGTTTCAACACTCATATCTCTCATTTTTTCTTCATACAACCTAGAATAGAACTCCCATACTTCTTCCTTGACTTTAGCATTCCCATTCACTTCACACCCATTCTTATCAAGCACACTTAACATTTCAACCTTGTTATCATACACCTTCTTGAAGAAAAATTTAGTACATTTTTCATCCTGCTCTTTAACAATAGCCTTACCTTGAATAATAATTTTCCTCCCCATCCCTTCCATAAATACCTTAACTTTTTCTCTTGCCTCTACAATCTCACACGACACATCTTCACCCAATTCTCTCAAAGCTTCCAAATATTCTAGCCTCTTCTGCCATAACTCATATTCCTCTCGCTCACACCTTACTTTTTCACACCCTTTCCGAACAAAAAACTCTTTCGTTCTCTTTTTCACCCATTCCCACCATTCTAACAAGCACCCAAAATCATTCACTCTTTTCTTCCACTTCCCAAAAACCTCAGCATACTCACGTCTAGTCTTTTCATCTTCCAGCAAACTCACATTCAGTTTCCATACCCCTTTACCATGCAGTGATCCAGACTTTACTTTTATACCACATTCTAGACGACCATGGTCCGTGAAAGCCTCTCGACTTATCTTAAATGATTCATCTTCCAAATTCCTGGAAATAAAACAATAATCAATTCTAGAAGAAACAATTCCTCTATCAGAAAAATAAGTGTAACCTTTACCCTTCCCGACATCAATCAACTTAAAAGTTTTCACAATGTCTAATAGTATTTTACCAGACCCATCCACTACCCCTCCACCACCCCCACACCTATCATCAGGAGACATAATACAATTGAAATCCCCCATCAGGATAACCGGATCCCTCCCACCCAAAAAAAATTTCAGTTTCTCAAATAAACATATTCTCTCGGCTCTACATGCTGGAGCATAAACATTAAACACCCTCAATACCACCCCTCCCCACTCAACCTCCACCAATAAACACCTCCCTTGTACTATATGAGTGACCTTTAAGACCTTAAAATTATGTCCTTTAAAGAGAATCCCCACTCCACCATTCTTTTGGTTGCTGGTAGAAAAAATGGCAGGACCAAGGGTCCACTGGGCAGTTTTGGGTACATCTCTCAAATTACATTCTTGCAAACAAAAAATATTATCATTGTAAGCAGCTAATAGCTTAAAAATTGCAGCACGCCTACAAGATGTTCTAATACTCCTCACATTGAGAGATGCAACCTTTAACTGCATATGAAAACAAAAGAAATGTTATTACATCATAACATATTATCCCATTCACCTTCTAGGCCTAGATCTTCCCCTATGCCTGGATTTCTCCGGAGGGCTAGAAGACTCATCCTTGGGTACCCCCCTCATGACAGGTTTTTTTATCTGTAGTTTTGCGGCACACCTTTACAGACTCTGGAGTTTCAACTTGCCCATCACTGGCTAAAGACTGACCAGAGTCAGACTTAATAGCAAGGTCCACACTTTGAGGGCTAGGGAATTCAGAGATGACCTCAGAAGGACCAGGAGACTCTAACTTCCTCTTCAAGGAGTCCCTACTTTGGTCCATACCCTCTGTGTCACCATCCCCAGCCCCTTTCTCAGCCGGATCCTCCTCCACTCCCACCACATGTTCCTCTCCTTCTGCCTTCAAGGTCTCCAGGACTTCCTCCAATGAAGGAGACACGGCCCCATCAACGACCTTATTGGCATCATCAGGAGGAATTTTCTGCACAGGATCAGAAGGTGCACTCTCAGCGGGCTCAAGAGTTGACTCTTCCACCTCTCTCCCAGGGGCACCACTCAGCACATCGACAAATGTCCGCCCCGCCACAACCTCAGCTGCTGCCACCGAGGTCTCAGCTCTGGACGAGTGCCCACGGGACACTTCGGGACATTGCCTGGCCAAGTGGTCCTCACCCCCACAGAGATGACACTTCCGCCCAGCACCACACTCTGCAGATCCATGACCCGGCTTGTAACAATTTCTGCACACCTGGCCAACCTCACAGTTCTCCTTGGTGTGCTCGAAGGAGAAGCAGTTTCTGCAGCACATGGGCTGACCAGGGTACCACAAAACTCCTCTGTTACTTCCGAGGGAAAAGGTCTGAGGTGGATGGCAGGTACCTCCAATACCACTTGAATCCGGGAGAAACTTGACCCAAAATTTTCTTTGACCATTGTAGGTCCCTAGTACGTTGGTCAATTTTACTGGGCTGGATACAGTCTCACAATAGCGGTAAAGAAAAGTTTGAATTTCAATGTCTCTCACAAAGGGGTTGTACATGTGTACAATGAGAGGGATCCGCATTTTTGCCTCATTGGAGAGAAACAAAACACCGTCCATCAAGGGGTCTTCCTTCTTTTCCCGTAATCTCAACAGACATGTCTGAAGATCCACGATAGTCGAAAAAGTCACATCAAAAAAACCGCTGGTGGGGAAACTCTGGACACAAAAAATTCGATCACGGTCAATACCGAGCAACTCCTCCAACATTTTTTTCTGGACCACATGAAGGCCTACTGTGGCTCTCCGGCCGACTGGGATCACCAGCCGCACGGTATTCGGGACATCAGGGGGACTAGGCGCCATTATCCGGACCTACAAACCACACCACTAGTTCCACTCAGGGAGACCAGGGAGGGCGATCACATCTCGTTGCCTGGGGACTAAGCCTTAAGCCAATAGCAGCAAGGGGGGGCCCTCCAAAAAGGGACGCTCCCCCCAAGGCCGACTCTCAGGTACCCCAGGCACCTTCTGGTTAAGAATCAGGCAGTCGAAACTACGCTTGATCTTAGGCCAAAAGGCCGAGAAGCGATAACCCAATTATCGTCTTTTCCGAGCGCCGCCCGTCCAGGGCGACGTCAAACGCTCACAGAGATCTGCTAATCCTCTGACTTTCACACCTAGCTATGCCTGAGGCCTACTTCCTCCTTCCTATAGCCCATGGTCTAAACACGCCCAGACACCTGTCCATTTAGCACCTTCGGGGTCAAGGCCAGTTTGCTCGTCAATCCAAACTTTAAGCAAGCAAGGCCAAATACAGATTACAAACACATGTATCCATCAGGTGCTCCTCGGTGTGCCTAACGAGGGCTAGGATTTGCATAGAGCCGCCTCCTGTTCACGTGGACAAAGGAACCCACTAGAGGGAGACACAGGCCAGAAAATCCCTCGACTGTCTGAGTACTAGCCGACTCATTGACTACAGAGAGGGAAGTAGAGAAAAGTCAAGCCATTCAATAGGACTCTGCATCGTCCTAGCTTCGACTTGTATGTAGGCTTCATATCGGGCCTACACACACTCTGCGTGTATTAGCTGGCTGTCTTGTCGAAATTCTGGCCCTTGCTATCTATATGTTTGTAAGAAAAGGGTGGTGGACTGAAATAAACTTTGCAAAAATAAAAAAAAATGACATGAGAAAAGAAAAGAAAAGAAAAGAAATACAAATTAAAAGAATAGATATTGTCAGTCTGCTGAAAAGCTGCCATTGCAGCATATGCATTGTGCTGAAAAGGATGGAAGCATGGAAACACAGACCAAGAAACTGACACAAATCAAGAAAAACACAAACACACAGGGGTTAAATACCAGTTTATTGCAAAACAAAAAAAAAAGGACTGCGAACAACTTAACAAGAAAGAACACAAGCAAACAACATTGCAAGCAAAAGACAGAGAGACCTTCTTGTCAAGTTTTTCATTTGAATCTGTTTTTTGAAAACTGCATAAGAAAGGGGTGCACCGGTCCTGGAGGTACTGCAATACCAGGTCGATGCGTGGAGTGGACAGAGCAAGCTCTTCTTCCATCTCCCTGTTCTAAAAATCCATTTAATATATGGTCCCCAGATAGGGGACGTATCAGATATTAAACTGATAAGAACAGATTTTTTTTTTGTTGAAAATGTAATCTTTATTTTGCATAAAAGATATACAAAAAACAATACTTTTGTCGGGGTACATTCTCCCCTGTACTGCGACGCAGCGCATAAATACACTACATTAAATACATTTCCGGTCATACTAATAAATACATTCAATCACATACATTCATTCTGCGGTATGATGCCTGATGTGTTGCGCGGAGTAAGGATACCCCGTGCCATCACATCATGCATGACGCCGCAATACCCCTAAAGCATGAAACTGAAAAATACGTTATCTATACGTTGCATTCCTTAAACGATATCAAATAATAAACATTTCAAAAAAGCAACAGGTGTGATGGGGGTTGGGAGAGTGGGGGTAGGGGGAGGGGAAATGAAATCATAGGCCCGAAGCTTTATTGAATGGACAAAGACACACAAGGGAGAGTGGGGGAAGGGGAAATCTTCAGACCTCCTCTTCCTCCATGAGATCCATCAGGTTATAGTCTCTGAGCAGACTGTGGATCAGTCTGCGACAGTCCTCAATGGACATCCTCTCCCTCTGGTGGATAAGGCGCTTTCTGGCGCACCATAAAGCGTCCTTAAAGCAACACAACACCCGCCAGGCGTTGTCAATGTCCTCTTGGGAAAAAGTCCCATGAAAAAGTCCATTCAGCACAGCAAAATGTGTGATGGCAGTCTGTGGGACAAAGTCTCTCAGTTCAGGTTCCAAGGCCCTCAACAGGCTCTGTGCAAATGAGCACTCCCAGAAAACGTGAAATGACGTTTCCTCATGGATGATACAAAAGGGGCAGTGCCTGTATCTGCACAAGTTTCTGGCATGCATAAATGTCCTGAGTGGCAAACCCCCCTGGACAGCCATCCACGCCAGATCTTTATGCCTGTTGGTGAGTCCCTTTGAAGAAACATTCTTCCAGACCACATTGCAAGTGGCTGAAGGGAGGCCTGGAACAGTCTCAGCAATGTCCGATGCTTTGATCAACTTGTAGATAGTTTTTGGCTTCCACAAGTCGGGCTTAACTCCATGCAGCCCCAGCTCCTTGATGAACTTGAAAGTGTCCAAGTAGTACCAAGGAGTGTCCCAGTTGTAGGGGATGGAGCTGTCCCATTTGTCCCATCCAAGGGACCTCCAGAGAGGCAGGAGGAAAAAACGGGACATGGAGTTGCCTCCAGAGTCCGAAGTTCTGTCAATCAAAGTTCTGCGGATGCAGTTGCAGGCAAAGAACACCCCCAGTAACGTTGCGATGTCGGGCACGTCCTTACCGCCCTTGAGGGGTTCCTTGAACATGACTGCTCGCTTCACTCTGTCCATCTTGGAGCCCCAGATGAAGTGGAACACCGCCCTGGTGATGGCCTTGCAGGTGTTGACCCGGGGGGGCCAGGCCTGGGCGAGGTACTGCAACACAGGGAGGATCTCGCTGCGGAGTACCAGTGTTTTCCATTCGATGGTGAGTTCTCTGAGGCTCCATAGTCCAAACTTTTGTCTCATCTTGGACAGTCTCTCCTCCCAAGACTTCAGGGCTGCGCCCTCAGCTCCAAACCAAACTCCAAGAATTTTGATGAAGTCCGCCTTGATGCTGAAAGGGATTGATGCAGAAGAAGGCAGGAACCACTTTCCGAAGAGCATGATCTCTGACTTCCCGCAGTTGACTTTTGCCCCTGAAGCTTTGCCGAAGTCCTCACAGGTCTGGACGAGCGAGTCGATGGAGCGCTGATCAGCACAGAACACCGTTACGTCGTCCATGTAGAGTGAGCACTTGACAACCCTTCTGTCCGGTCCCGGTGCGGTGATCCCTCTGATCTCTGAGTTCTGTCGGATGCATTCGGCAAAGAGCTCTATACAGCAAACAAAAAGCAGAGGTGAGAGATGGCAGCCTTGTCTGACCCCAGAGAGAACAGGGAAAGGGTCAGTTTTCCAGCCATTCACCAACACCGTACTACAAATGTCATTATACATCACATTCACATACGAACAAAACATGTCCCCAAGACCAAACCTGCGCAGAGCTCTGCACATAAACTCATGGGAGACACGGTCAAAGGCCTTTTCCTGGTCAAGACTGACCAGGGCCGCGTGCACACGGCGGCCTCGAATATACTGGACCGTGTCCCGGACAAGCGCAAGGCTGTCCGCAATCCTGCGACCAGGAATGCCACAAGTCTGATCCGGGTGGATGATCTGTCCGATGACAGATTTCAGCCTGTTGGCCAAAACCTTGGCGAGGATTTTGTAGTCCACGTTCAAGAGAGAGATGGGACGCCAGTTTTTCAGATCCCATCTCTCCCCCTTCCGCTTATACAAAATCGTGATCATCCCCTCCCTCAGCGACGGAGGCATTGTGCCCTCCACCACCATCTCCTCGTACAGCTCGAGCAGGTCCGGGCCAACGAGATCCCACAGCGCTACATAGAGCTCCGCTGGGAGACCCTCGCAGCCCGGGGTCCTGCCTTGCCTAAAGGATCTGACGGCAGAGTGCAGTTCCTCCAGCGCCAAGGGGGCGTTGATTGCCGACATACCTGCAGGATCAATTTGGTTAGTGATACCTGACAAGAACCTGTCGGCCTCAGCCGTATCTGTTTCTTTCGGGGAGTAGAGGTTGGTGTAGTAGTCGCTGACCACTTGCATCACAGCCTCCTTCCCCTTCTGGAGTGTTCCGGTCTCGTCCTGCAGCTCAGACAGGGGTGTGTGTCCTGAGTGGAGTTTCCTGAAAAAGAAAGAGTTACATTTCTCACCTTTCTCAAGATTCTCCACCTTGGAACGGAAGATGAGGTGCCTGGATTCTTCCTCAAAGTGTCCTTTCAGGCTCTTCTTGGTGTCCTCCAGGTCCTGCCTAACGTCCCAGCCACAGTGGTGAAGGTCCTGCAGGGACTGCAACTGACGTTGCAGTCTCCTGAGTTCCCTCTTCCTGGCACACACTTGCTGGCGTCCCCTTGCCTGAAAGAAGCTGCGTAGCTTGACTTTCACAAACTCCCAGTAGTCGCTTACCTTTCTGAAGAACCTCTTGTCCTCCTTCCAGGTAATGTAGGCCTCCCTGAGTTCCTCCAGCAGTTCCTCATTTTCCAGCAGGGTACCATTCAGCTTCCAGGAGCCCGGGCCGGGGGCAAAGCCCTCGCCCAGGTCACCCCGAAAGTGAATGGCCCTGTGGTCAGAGAAAAAGCAGGGGACCATGGAGAACCCGCGATGTCTGACTGTCTTGGAGGTGAGCACGAAGTCTATCCTAGAACGCACAGATCCATCAGGACGGCACCACGAATAGTTCACGGAACCTTTCCCTATGGATCCCACGGCGTCCTTCAAGGAGGCCTCCGCAATCATCTCCTTGAGCAGCCTAGACGTGGTGTCGAGCTTTGCGTACATGCTGGAGCTGCGCCCATCCTCCTCAATCGGACAGTTAAAATCACCGCCGATTACTACTGCCCTGGTGGTGACGAGTTGGGTCCGCAGGGTCTGGAAAAGCTCCAGTCGCTCATTCTTATCTGGGGAGGCGTACACGTTGATGAGCCTAACTGGCTCTCCCGCCCACGAGCTGTCTACGACCAAAAGACGGCCACAGACGAGCTCCTGGACGGAGTCAACCGTGAAACGACCACCCCTGACAAGAATGGCTACCCCTGCAGACTTACAATCGACACCCCCGGACCAGTAGGAGGGACCATGGGTCCACTGGGAGGACAGATGAGTGTACCTCCTCGAGAAGGGTAGGGCACACTCCTGAAGCATGTAGACATCACTCTGCTGTGTGGAAAGAAATGTCAGCGCCACCTGTCTTCTAGACGCATCCTTGATGCTCCTAACATTAATGGAAAAGATGGAGATCTCTGCCATCATGTAAAGGAGATGAAGGGGCTAGTTAGCAGGTGGGCTGAACTTACCTCCCCTGAGGGGGGGGTGGTTCTTCCACTGCCTCTTGCGCCTGTCCGGTGTCCTGGTTCAGGCCGCACTCCTCAAGGACGCTGTCCATAAGGTCTTGGGTGAGGTCAGTCCCTGGGGGGGCCAGGTCCTTACCTACCTGCATTTCTCCTTCGTCTTCCCCCGCAGACTCGAGGTCCTCCACCACTGGGTCCAGTCCCGCGATGTCATTTTGCTGGGCCACGGTGGGCCGCTTGGTGGGTTCTTCAGTTGTCGGGCTGTCTAGGTTCCGTTTTCGGCCTTTGCTGGTGGGGGGTGGGGTGGGGGGGGGGCGGTGGGCAGGGTGGGGAAGTCCTCCATGGAGGACAGGGCGGGGGGGGGCTGGGAGGGGGGAGGGGCAGGTGGGGTCACCTCCGACTCAGAGGGGGTGGGGAGGGATGGGTCGGAGGAGGTTCCTTCGCAGTCTTTTCCCCTGGCTTCTTTTTCCCAGCGCTGTCTGGGGCTCTGCCCTTGAGCAGGGCTCCAGCGTAGGACCGGGATCTCTGGGGGCAGTCTCTGTAGACGTGCTCCGCCAATCCGCAGAGGTTACAGGTCTTGGACCTCGGGCAATCCTTGGTCTCATGGCCTGCAACCCGACAGAACCTGCAAGAAGGTTCCTGACATTCCATACTTACGTGACCCTGCTTGCCACACCTGTGGCAGGTATGGGGCATGTCTGCGTAGTACAGGAGTCCTGCGGAGGCTCCCAGAGAGAAGTGGGACTTCAGGTGTTGGAGATCCCCCGAAGGCTCTCTCCTTAACCTGCAAGAAACTGCCCACTTACCTGTCCAGAAGCCGTTGACATCGAGGATTCGGACTGGGTCTTTGGCCACGATGCAAAACCTCTGGAGGTAGGTGGCGATGTCTTTTCCTGGGGTATGGGGGTTCCTCATGGACACCGTTACCCGCCTTTCATCCCGTTGAATGGGAGTGTTCGCAACGAAGTTGCGGAAAGGGGATTCCGGGCCACAATTCTTCACCGCCTCCCAGTATCTTCTACAGACCTGTAAAGACACAAAAGTTATATAGAATATACCTTTCATGAAGGTCTGCACGGACAGTGTCTCCGCCTTGCTGAACCCCTGTTCGAGGATCATCTTCTTGCCAAAGATTTCCGGGGTCATGTCGGGAACTCTTCCGTCCACCTCCTTCAGTTGCAGCACCACTGTCTGCCTCATCCAGGGTTCCAGGGTAGGAAGCCCGTCTGCGGACCTGGTTGGCCTTGCTGAGCCCGGCTGGCTGATGGCCGCCGGGGTGGGGGTGGAGGTTGAGGCGACTTCTCCCGGAGTCTTGGCAGAAGTGGCGGGGACATGTTTCTTCTTCCCAGTGCTCTTCCCCATGACGGAGGAGTTCGTCGGTAGTCGCTTCAGGAGAACTTCGGCGGCTTCCTTCTTATTCCTCGGCGTCGTCACTCTTTCGCAGCCTTTAAAAAGGCCCTTGTGCGCCTACTGCCCGAAGGTAGTAGCGCAGAGTGGGGGGGGAGGAGGGAAGATCGCAATCTCGTTCCTTGTGGGGGCTAAGCCTCTAACCCAATAGCAGCGAGTAGGTGAAGCTGAATTTAATCAACGATCCTACAAGGCCGAGCAGAGGGTACCCCACAAGGACCAAATGGCTTGGATAGATACAAATGTTTCTCAACGTCCTAGCCGTAAAGCAGAGACACCCCTAAGGGCTAAAGTCGATACTACACTTGATCTTAGCCAAAAGGCCGAGAAGCGATAACCCAATTATCGTCTTTTCCGAGCGCCGCCCGTCCAGGGCGACGTCAAACGCTCACAGAGATCTGCTGCCTCCCGTCTGGCTCCCTGCTGTTTGCCCAGAGCCACTAATCCTCAGACAACGGGCATCCCTGCCTCACCCCCGATTTCACCTCCGCAACTCCAGACAATTTTCCGTTAATCAGCACTTGGCTGTTAATATTCCGGTACAGGCATTCCACCAATTGGACGAAATCTTCCGGCATCCCCATCTGCCGCAACACAATGAACAAGTACCTATGCACCACTCGATCATAGGCCTTCTCTAGGTCAATACTAGCAACCGCCATGGGTGTGTTATTACTTTGCGCATAGTACACTGTGTCTCTCAGAAGAATCAGATTATCAAAAATCCTTCGCCCAGGGACAGCACAGGCTTGCCACTCCCCAACAACTTTACCAATTATGCCCTGCATTCTGTCAGCCAAGACTTTTTTTCCTTCACCACCGGCCAGAAATGAACATAGAACTCCACAAGTAAGCCATCTCCCCCTGGTGTTTTGTTTTTCTTCATCCTTCTTATGACTGCCTCCACCTCCATTTCCATCACAGGGTCTAGTAGCGACTCTGCATCCTCTTCACTTAAATTCCCCTTCCCCACCTCACAGTAGTCCCTCATTTCACCTTCTGTTGCCCCTCCTCCACCATCATATAATTTCTCGTAGAAGGATCTTATAGACTCCTCCATCCTCTCACCAAACACCTCCTCCTCTCCATCTAGAACAGACTGGAAAGCCTTTTTCGGGCCAAAAGACTTTTTAAAAAAGAACCTGGAACACTGCTCGTTCCTCCTCCATCTGTTCCACTCTAGCCCTATAGACAATTCCCTTTCCACGTTCTTTCAGAAAGGCGTCTCTGGCTTCTCGTACTTCTTTTATTTCCTCCTCCACCTCCAAACCCATCCTTTTACACCGAAACAAGAAGTGTAGGCGTCCCATCAACCTCCTTTCCTCCTCCCTTTTCTTACGGGCTTTCTCTATCCCCCACCTCCTGAAAAAAACTCCAATTCTCTCCTTAGCCCAATCCCACCATGTCAAGACATCCTCAAAATCCCTTTTCTTAAAGGTGAGCCCCTCGAAGAAGGATTCAAACCTCGCATACAGCCCCTCCTCTTCCAAGCAGGCAGTGTTTAGCTTCCACACTCCTTTGCCGAAAGCCACCCCCTCCTCCAAAACAACAGAGCCAGACACCATCAGATGGTCTGAAAAAGGCATGGACTCCACTTGATATCCTACTACTTTAATAAACTGAGATGCGAAAATAAAATCGATCCTCGATCTCACGGACCCTTTATCAGAATGAAATGTGAAAGACAAATCCCTCTTCTCCACCTCAACTGCCACATCCTGCAGGTGAAAATCACATACTATCTCATTTAGCATTTTTGATGTCACATCCGTACCACATTCTGCACTGGTACCCTGTCTTTCTTCATTTTTTCGCACACAGTTAAAATCTCCAACGAGCACTGTTGGAACCCTTCCAGGCAGCCATAGCCTCAAAGTATTTAGAAATACCACCTGTTCCTTTTTTTCAGCCGGTGCATAGCAATTTATCAACCTAAATCTTGATCCCGCCACCTCCAAAGTTGCCACTTGCATTCTTCCCGGCACCACTACCTCATGTTGTACACAAGTGATGTTCGGATTCTTTATTAAAATCCCCACACCTTCACTTTTTGTATTGCACAAAGGTGCCCACAAGGAGACCCCATGTTTCCATTCTTCACACAGAGCCCTTTCCACCCCACACTCCTGCACACAGATCACATCCGATTTCACACTACTTAGAGCATCAAACACAGCAGCCCTCCTCCACTCAGAACATATGCTCCTCACATTTGCTGAACTAATTGATAGAATCATCATCATAATGATATCTAATAATACATAAGCCATAATACTTGATTCAAAGTTACTGCATAGGCTCTGCCTTGCTTCCCCATTTCTCACTGACGTGGCTCTTCTGCATCCTCCTTAACAGAGGTGAACTGGCAGGCTCACTTTCTGAGCCTCCATCCAGATGAACAGCAGCACCACTGGTACCGCCCCCTCCAGCGTCCTCCACCCGTGCCCTCTTGTGTGACACTTCAGAAGACTCTGGCTCCTCCGCAATCATCAACTGCTGACCACATTCCATGCTATCCTCGCAGTCCGCATCATTCTCCTCTTCATCCTCCTCGTCACCGGAGGACAGCCCGCTCATCAGTGCCAGCAATCCATCCGGGCTGGATAGCCCGATACTTGTCAGCTCCTCCTCTTTTTCGCTCTCTTGCCTCGCCGGGGTTCCTTGAAGCCGCTCCAACTCCTCCTCCCCAGGGCGCCTGGAGACCACGCCAGGCTCCGTACTGTTTGCTCCGCCCACCGAGACCACGAGGCTCCCGGGACCGGCACAAACCCCCGCCACCGTGCACCCAGTGACAGGGACTGTACCTGCCGCCCCGCTCACCGCCTCAGCACATACAGCCGACACCGCCTCATTTGCCTGGCAGACCGGGGATGTGACAGGCAAGTCCGCAGCAGCGGGTCCCGCACCGCCCCTCTCCCGCTCCGCCCTCTGAGGCTTCGGCTGTGCATTCTTTGCTTTCTGCTTCTCCCAGCGGCTCCGTATCCTCTCTTCTAGACTCGCATCGCTCTTCGCCTCCTGGTACTTGTTACATTGCTTGGCTAGATGTTCCACACTACCGCAAATGTCACATACCCTCCTCTCCCTGCATTCCTTCGAGAGGTGACCATCCCTCCCACAGAATCTACATCGGGGTCTCTGATCACAGTCCTCACTTGTGTGGCCATAAATGCAACATTTTCTACAGTAGCTAGGCTGGCCTGGGTAAAACAGAAAACCCCTCTCTCCTCTGATGGTGAATACAGCAGGGGGTCTCCTCACACCCCCCAGACAGCCAGGGTCCACCCGGAAACGTCCAAAAAACCTGTACTTCCCAGTCCAGATCCCAAATTTGTTTTTAACCTTCTCTCCACCCCTCAATTCCTCACAATATTGGCCCAAAAAAGCTCTCACCAAGCTGACATCAGAGAAGGGGTTGTACATATGTACCACGATTGCCTTCTCCTCTTCCATAAACAGGGGGGACACCACAAACTTCTGTAACAGTTCCACATCTCCCGCATTCCTCACCTTCTCATAGGCATTCCAGCAAACCTCGGTTGAAACGAAAGTAACATCATAAATCCTTTGTTTGGGGAAGTCTTGTAAACAAATAATATCTCTTACCCCTAGGTTCAGCACATCCAGCAACACATCCACGACCACAGTCCGTAGGTCCACCTCATCTTTATATTCTGGCTTGATGATAAACCGAATCGAATCGTGCATCCCTCGAGACGCCATCGCTACAGTACCAAAAGGCACTAATCGCCGCTCACACCGGGGTTACCCCACAAGGGGGCCCCCGATAGCTCTCTCTCCAACCAAGTACAGATTTTTTTTTTTTTTTAGCCCGTAGCGTGTGAAACACACTCAAAAGACTTCACCCGGTGCATAAAAAGTGCACACACGCAAACGTGAACACACAAAAACTGCACAGGGTGTGCGAAAATGGTCTGGCCTCCGAAGAGGTTGGACCTATACCTTGATCCCCCGGGGCGCAAGACTCCTGACAGGGACTGAGGTACTTCCTATGGTTGGCCTGACCGAAACCTGGCAAACCCCGTTCTCCAGGGGGACTGCCGGAACAGCCCACCCCAAGTACTGGGTGGGGCTCCCCCGAAGGGAGACCCCATGAGAGAGGGCGAACTGAGCCAAAAGGCCGTGTCCACCCTCTGCCAAGACTTTCAAGGTAGGCCCAGAGACCCACACCGTACTCGTCGTGCAGAGGAAGAAAAAGGTGATAGTGAAGTGACAAAACACTACAAAGAAAAAGCACACACAACAAAAAGGTGGGGGAAGGGAAGTGGAGAGGTGAATTAGTGCCTAAGTGAAGAACAAAGGCAGGCCTTCCGGCCGGAATAAAAATTCCTCTGGTCGAAGCCAAAAGGCCTTGCCCAAGAGGCAGGTGCTTAAAAAAGTGTGCGTAGGTGCAGTGACCATGGTGCCGAAAAACTCAAGGCGAGCTGCCCCTCACCAGTGAGAATTAAGGCACCCCTGGGCTGCCACCCCAGGGGCACATACACTACGGGCTTTCTCTACCCCGGCCCAATGGCCAGACCGAGTGTAGCCCTTGCCTACCAGGAGGTTTGGAACATGTACAGCTTAGGGAGAGCCTGCCTACAACTGGGGACAAGCCTTTTGCAAGGCCAGATTCAACCCAGGAGGAAAGGCCCGCCCACCGCCATCCACATTCCTCACCAATTACATCCAGGAGCAATACTAACCGTCCTTTCCCAGCTTTCTTGCTCCCTTCAAACTGATAGGGTCGGACCCATTCAAATCAGAAGGCAATGGACCCATCCGGCTTTCTCTGATGTGGCTTACTTCCCAGTCCCCCGGTTATTCCGGAGCGCCCTGGTTCATTTCGGCCCACACCGATACTAACCATCAGGTTCCATACCAACTGATAAGAACAGATTTTTTTTTTTTTTAAAGCCCGTAGCGTGTGAAACACACTCAAAAGACTCCACCCGGTGCATAAAAAAGTGCACACACACAAAGTGAGAACACAAAAAAAGCACAGGGTGTGCGACAACGTATGGTCTTCCCTCCGAAGAGGTAGGACCCGAAACCTCAATCCCCGGGGCGCAAGACTCCTGACAGGGACATAAGGTACTCATGGTCTGTCTGGCCGAAACCAGACCGACCCCGTTCTTCAGGGGGACTGCCGAAACAGCCCCCACCGAGTACTAAGTAGGGCTCCCCCGAAGGGAGACCCCATGGGAGAGGGCGAACTAAGCCAAAAGGCCATATCCACCCCCTCCCAAGACTTAAGGCTGGGCCCGAGGACCCACACACTCCAGTCTGTGCAAATAAAGAAAACAAAGGTGACAGTGCAGGTGACAAACTCCAAAGAAAAGGACAGACAAACAAAGAAGTGGGGAAAAGGGAGTGGGGAAAGTGCTATGGTGCCATGTGAGGAACCAAGGCAGGCCTTCCAGCCGGAATAAAAAATTCCTCTGGTGCAAGCCAAAAGGCCTGTCCCAAGAGGCAGGTGCGAAAAAGGTGTGCATAGTGCAGTGACCAAGGTGCCAAAATAACTCAGGCGAGCTGCCCCTCACCAGTGAGAAATTAAGGCACCCCTGGGCTGCCACCCCAGGGGCACATACACTACGGGCTTTCTCTACCCCAGCCCAATGGCCAGACCGAGCGTAGCCCTTGCCTACCAGGAGGTTTGGAACATGTACAGCTTAGGGAGAGCCTGCCTACAACTGGGGACAAGCCTTTTGCAAGGCCAGATTCAACCCAGGAGGAAAAGCCCGCCCACCGCCATTCACATTCCTCTCCAATTACATCCAGGAGCAATACTAACCGTCCTTTCCCAGCTTTCTTGCTCCCTTCAAACTGATAGGGTCGGACCCATTCAAATCAGAAGGCAATGGACCCATCCGGCTTTCTCTGATGTGGCTTACTTCCCAGTCCCCCGGTTATTCCGGAGCGCCCTGGTTCATTTCGGCCCACACCGATACTTACCATCAGGTTCCATACCAACTGATAAGAACAGATTTTTTTTTTTTTTTTTTTTTTTTTTTTAGCCCGTAGCGTGTGCAACACACTCAAAAGACTCCACCCGGTGCATAAAAAAGTGCACACACACAAAGTGAGAACACAAAAAAGCACAGGGTGTGCAACAACGTATGGTCTTCCCTCCGAAGAGTTAGGACCCGAAACCTCAATCCCCCGGGGCGCAAGACTCCTGACAGGGACATAAGGTAC
Organism: Pelophylax lessonae; assembly: GCF_965119305.1. Lineage (NCBI taxonomy): Eukaryota > Metazoa > Chordata > Amphibia > Anura > Ranidae > Pelophylax > Pelophylax lessonae. The sequence continues at coordinate 104,165,243 of NC_138770.1, read as the reverse complement.
TCATGGTCTGTCTGGCCGAAACCAGACCGACCCCGTTCTTCAGGGGGACTGCCGAAACAGCCCCCACCGAGTACTAAGTAGGGCTCCCCCGAAGGGAGACGGCGAACTAAGCCAAAAGGCCATATCCACCCCCTCCCAAGACTTAAGGCTGGGCCCGAGGACCCACACACTCCAGTCTGTGCAAATAAAGAAAAAAGGTGACAGTGCAGGTGACGGACTTCCAAAGAAAAAGACAGACAAAACAAAGAAGTGGGGAAGGGGAAGTGGGGAAAGTGCAATGGTGCCATGTGAGGAACCAAGGCAGGCCTTCCAGCCGGAATAAAAAATTCCTCTGGTGCAAGCCAAAAGGCCTGTCCCAAGAGGCAGGTGCGAAAAAGGTGTGCATAGTGCAGTGACCAAGGTGCCGAAAAAACTCACAGCGAGCTGCCCCTCACCAGTGAGAAATTAAGGCACCCCTGGGCTGCCACCCCAGGGGCACTTACACTACGGGCTTTTTCAATCTCAGCCCCCGGCCAGACCGAGTGTAGCCTATCCCCACCAGCAGACATCCGAACCTGGACAGCTTAGAGAGAGCTTGCCTACAACTGGGGACAGGCCCATCAGCAAGCCAGATCAAAACCCAGGAGAGAAAGCCCTCCCCTCGCCATCCTGTTCCTCAGCCCATTACATCCAGGAGCAGTTCCACCGGGCTCACCCTCCAGACCGGCTTTCCTGCTCCCTTCAAACTGGTTAGGACAGTTCAACCCATTCAAATCAGAAGGCGGCGGGCCCCACATGCTTTCCCAGATGACCTACTCCCCATACCTCAATACTCAGAGCGCTCCGGGTTTCGGTCATACTGGTACTAGCTAAGGCCCATACCAACTGATAAGAACAGATTTTTTTTTTTTCATTTTTTTTTTCCACTCAGTAAAACTTAGCTCTCAAGTCTTCAATATTTTATGACTTAAGTCTTAGATTTCTCACATCATCGTGGAAGAAAAAAATAGATATTCTTACACTTTAATCATTTTATTCCACATTGAAAATTTCCAAAACCTTTCTACACTATCCTCCTCAAATCTTTTCTTATCTCTCAGATAGTAAGTATATAGGAAACTCAATCCCAATCTGACACATCCTTCTTCTGAAATTTCCTCATTTTTAAAAAGATATATATTCCTGACTTTCCATAGAGCCAATTTAATCGAGTTTATTAATAGCCATATTTTTTTAAAATCCTCTTTTCCTATTCCGATTCCATAAATTACTATTTTAGAGTCCAAGTTTATTAGATTACTTAGTTCCTTAATCAGTGGTCCTATTTTTCTCCAAACGACCTGAGCAAATTTACAGTTCCAAAAGATATGAAGTGGTGTTTCTTCCGCAAAGCAACCTTCTCTTACGCATTTTGGACTTCTAATCAAACCTCTTCCATATTGGAAGCTTCTTGTTGGGAGAATTTTACTCACAGTGCTCCATACTAAGTCTTTTTGCTCGTTAGATAAAAGTGGGAAAGTTGACGCTTCCCAAACTCCTTTTGTTATTTTGTATGTAAAATTTTCAACTGGGGTAAGTATGGTTCTTTCCTCTACAAGTTTTTTTAGCTTTTTATAATCTTTTAATATTTCAATATTTACCTCCGCCAATTTAAAATCTCTAAGAATTCTTTCTAAGATTATATAGTATTCCGGGGGAGTCCATCTTCGCGGCTTCCATAACTCAACTTCAATCCATTTATATTTTTTTGCAAAAAAGCCTAATTGGTAATTTAAAAACATATTAATCCGAGCTTCTTTGCTTAATAATTTACTAATGATAAAAGAGAGATACTTTAAACATAAAAACCTTCTAATATCTGGGAAACTTTTCCCTCCTTTTAATTTCGGTTTATAAATCTCTTCACGTTTTATTCTTTCCATTTTTGCTCCCCAAAAAAAGTTAAAACAGCACTTAATTAACCTTTTTAATATTAAAACTGGCGGATAAAAAACCATTGAAAGATATAAAATAATGGGTAAAATCACTTGTTTAATAACAAGAATTTTACCTTCCATAGTCAAGGTTCTGAGTTTCCAGAAATCTAATTTCTTTTTTACTCTTTCCAACAACGATTCCCAGTTTTTTGTGCTTCCACCACTTTGTAAAAATACAATTCCTAAAATCTTAATTTCTAAAACTTTAGGTATTTTAAAATCAGGCTCTGTATAAAAATTTCCACATAGTAAAACTCCAGATTTTTCTAGATTTACTTTAAAACCTGAACCACCACAAAACCATTCCACAATTCTTAATGCTCTTTTTAAACTTTTAGTATTTTTGACTATTAAGGTTACATCATCCATATATGCAACTGTTTTTATTTGACTTCCATTACTCCCTGGGACAAAAAAGCCCTCTACTACTTTATCCTTTCTAATTGTATTTAAAAGAGGTTCTATTGCACATATAAATAAAATTGGAGATAACGGACATCCTTGTTTTACTCCACTTAATAGTCTTATTTTTTCTGATAAAAAGCCATTCACTGAAACTTTACTAAAAGCAGACTTGTATAAACTTTGTATTTGTTTTAAAAGTTTCTCTGGGCACCCCATTTTTTCTAAAACGTTGAATAAAAACTCATGGGCCACCCTATCATAGGCTTTTTCAAAATCTAATGACATTAGAGCAATTTTTTGTCCTCTATCTTTTACATCCCAAATGATGTCTCTAATCAAAATTAGTGAATCGGTTATAGTCCTACCTGGTACAGCACAGGTTTGATCTTCTTCAATTATTGAACTTATATACTTCTTCATTTTATTTGCTATTAGTTTTGCGTAAATTTTGTAATCTGTATTTAAAAGTGTTATTGGTCTCCAATTTTTTATTTGTTCTTTGTCTCCTTTTTTAAAGATGAGTACAATTATTCCTTCATTCCATGACTCAGGTAACTTGAAATGTTTTGACACTTTTTCAATAACTTCTGTTACATCCTCTTTTAGAATTTCCCAAAATAATTTATAAAATTCGATTGGTAAACCGTCCTTCCCAGGAGTTTTGCAACTTGAAAAACTGTTAATAACTGAAAGAATTTCTTCTTGATTAAAATCCTGCACCAAACAGTCTTGTTCCACTTTGTTTAGAGATTTTTCCAAATTTTCCATTAAAAAATTAGATAGGGATTCGTCAATCTGTTTGGTACAAAAGAAGTCCTCATAAAAATTTTTCACTTTCTTCAGTTTTTCTTCTATTAAAATTTCTCCTTCCATTTTCTTGATTTCGTCTTTTTTACCAACGATTTTTTTGAAAAAATATTTGGAACATTTTTCATCTTCCTCTAAGTCTCTCACTCTGGAATTGAATATTATTTGTTTTCCTCTTTCTTCTAGTTCCCTTTTTATTTCTCTTTTGGTTTTTTCAATTTCCATTTTCATATCCACTCCTTCCGCAGCAAGACGTAAAAAAACTTGTAATCTTGCATTCAACTTTCTATACAAGTCTCTCTTCTTTTTTGCTTCTTCCTTACTTTTTTTAATAAAAAATTCTTTAAATAATTTTTTTCCTTCATCCCACCATAATAAAATGTCTTTAAAATTACCTTTTTCTTGTTTCCATTCTGCGTATAAGCTTTCAAACTCTTTTCTTATTTTCTCTTCCTTCAACAGAGACGTATTCAATTTCCAATATGGTGACTTCTTCTCTATTCCTCCTCCAATTCCTACTTCACAGTGAATTAATTTATGGTCCGAAAAGCACACTTCCATAGTCTCAAAGTTTTTCACTTGAATTGAATCTGTAACCAAAAGGTAATCAATCCTTGAGTCTGCTTTTTTATTTTCCCAAGTTTTCTTTTTCTTTACATCAGCACCACAAGCTTCCCATACATCCTTAAGGTTAACTGACGAGATAATTTCCTTTAGAAGACTAACTGAACTATCCTTTTTTTGCTCTCCGTCCAAATAACAATTAAAATCGCCACCAATAATTATTGGCTCTGTCCCTAAAACAAAGAGTTGTAGTATCTCAAAGAGATCTCTTCTCTCTTCCTTTTGAATTTGCAGCATATACACAAATAACTTTTATTTTTTGTTCTCCTTTTTTTAATTTAACCAATAATAGTCTACCCGGATATAGGTCTTCGACTCCAGATATTTCCCATTCTTTTGAAGTCAAAATACCTACTCCAACGCATTTATTTTCATTTCCACCTGAAAAGGCAGCATTACCCTTCCAGAATTTCTTTATAATTTCATAATCTAACCTTTGTTCCAAGTTACATTCTTGTAGAAAAATGATGTCAAATCCCTGAAGTTCCAAGAAGTCATAAAGGGCCGCCCTTCTTCTCGGGCTCCTCAGACTTCTAACATTCAGGGATGCTACCTTCGTCACCTCCCTAGACGGCAAGGAGCAGGGCTATCCCCATCGCCCTCGTCGACTTCTGATGGGTATTCTGTGATCTTCATACCCTCCTCCTCTTCACTAGAGGAAATAGCTCCCAAAATATGTTCGCTGACACGACTCTTTTTTTCTCTGGCTTTTGCACCATCCTCTCCTTCCTCTTTGCCTTCTCCGGGTCTTCTTTTCAACGATTTTGTGTCAATCTGCATATCATCTTCAGTTACGATATTTTCGGAGGTTATAGGAATATCCGCTTGTACCTCCATCCCCCTCTCAATCTCCACTGAAGCATCTTTACTATTCTCTGCTTCTGGTTCAAAAGCCTGTGCGTTCACGTCTTCCTCTTTTTCCTCCACGACCTGATCCTCTTCCGTGGGTTCTTCCTGAGGCTTTTCCGATGTCTTCTGCTCTTCTTCTTGGCTCCCCTCTTCTTCCGTCTCTTCTCTCTTCTTTTCTTCATCCTCTGCTTTCCTCTTAGGACACTCTTTTCGTGTGTGCGGTTCACCTCGACATTCCCAACACCGCCCACAGTCGCCCTCATCATGCCCATAATCTCTGCATTTTTTGCAGTAGGCAGGCATGCCTGAAAAAAATAAAAAACCTCTACTTCGGTTGATGAAAACAACTGGCGGGGGTCTCTTCACCCCGCCAAACCCGTCCGGGTCTTTCCTAAATGTGACAAGGAAACGTCTCTTGCCATTCCATACGCCAAAAGAATTTGTTCCATTCCCCTTGAAGCTAACTTTCTCACAGTATCTGTAGAGAAAAGATTCCACCTCTTGCTGTGAGATGAACGGGTCATACATATGAACCGTTACTAGCTTCGCTTGGAATTGAAAAAGGGGAATCACTTTGATGTCAACAAAAATAGGATCCTTCTTGTTGCTCTTGTACCGGGCATATGCTCTTTCACATGCTCCACAGCTAGCCAGAGTAACATCCACGGTTCCTCTTGAAAAAAAATCCTGAACGCAAAAATAATCCTCCAAAGAAATCTCCAAAATAGGGCCAAAAATATTCTTGTAAAGAAAGCTGAGATTTTTTTCATCCCGAGCATCTGGTGAAATAACAAAACGAATGGTGTCCTTCATTCCAAACTTTTCCGAAAAGTCTTGGCGATCTTCCTCTTCTCTCCGACCTCCTTTCCTTCTTAAAGATTCCATCTTTCGAAACTCCGTAAGTAGCTATAAAATAGCTCGATCGTCCTCCGACAGCGGTCCGGCTCACCCCCAATAGCAGCAGTGATTGCTCACAGGCCGAGGGCACAGCTATCTTTGCTGTTAGTCCTTCAGAAACCCTATAAGCTCTCCCCCAATAGCAGCAGTAGGAATTGCTTCCTAAAGGCCGAGGGTACAGCCAGAGTTCTTCTGGACAGCCTATTAACTGCTTTTGATCGCAGCCAAAAGGCCGAGAAGCGATAACCCAATTATCGTCTTTTCCGAGCGCCGCCCGTCCAGGGCGACGTCAATCGCTCACAGAGATCTGCTGCCTCCCGTCTGGCTCCCTGCTGTTTGCCCAGAGCCACTAATCCTCAGACTTTCACACCTAGCTATGCCTGAGGCCTACTTCCTCCTTCCTATAGCCCATGGTCTAAACACACCCAGACACCTGTCCATTTAGCACCTTCGGGGTCAAGGCCAGTTTGCTCGTCAATCCAAACTTTAAGCAAGCAAGGCCAAATACAGATTACAAACACATGTATCCATCAGGTGCTCCTCGGTGTGCCTAACGAGGGCTAGGATTTGCATAGAGCCGCCTCCTGTTCACGTGGACAAAGGAACCCACTAGAGGGAGACACAGGCCAGAAAATCCCTCGACTGTCTGAGTACTAGCCGACTCATTGACTACAGAGAGGGAAGTAGAGAAAAGTCAAGCCATTCAATAGGACTCTGCATCGTCCTAGCTTCGACTTGTACGTAGGCTTCATATCGGGCCTACACACACTCTGCGTGTATTAGCTGGCTGTCTTGTCGAAATTCTGGCCCTTGCTATCTATATGTTTGTAAGAAAAGGGTGGTGGACTGAAATAAACTTTGCAAAAATAAAAATAAAAAAAAAAATGACATGAGAAAAGAAAAGAAAAGAAAAGAAATACAAATTAAAAGAATAGATATTGTCAGTCTGCTGAAAAGCTGCCATTGCAGCATATGCATTGTGCTGAAAAGGATGGAAGCATGGAAACACAGACCAAGAAACTGACACGAATCAAGAAAAACACAAACACACAGGGGTTAAATACCAGTTTATTGCAAAACAAAAAAAAAAGGACTGCGAACAACTTAACAAGAAAGAACACAAGCAAACAACATTGCAAGCAAAAGACAGAGAGACCTTCTTGTCAAGTTTTTCATTTGAATCTGTTTTTTGAAAACTGCATAAGAAAGGGGTGCACCGGTCCTGGAGGTACTGCAATACCAGGTCGATGCGTGGAGTGGACAGAGCAAGCTCTTCTTCCATCTCCCTGTTCTAAAAATCCATTTAATATATGGTCCCCAGATAGGGGACGTATCAGATATTAAACTGATAAGAACAGATTTTTTTGGTTGAAAATGTAATCTTAATTTTGCATAAAAGATATATAAAAAACAATACTTTTGTCGGGGTACATTCTCCCCTGTACTGCGACGCAGCGCATAGATACACTACATTACAATACATTTCCGGTCATACTAATAAATACATTCAATCACATACATTCATTCTGCGGTATGATGCCTGATGTGTAAACAAAGCAGGCAGGTCTTCTGCCAGAGAGCCAGAGAGGCAGGGATGGATACCCCGTGCCATCACATCATGCATGACGCCGCAATACCCCTAAAGCATGAAACTGAAAAATACGTTATCTATACGTTGCATTCCTTAAACGATATCAAATAATAAACATTTCAAAAAAGCAACAGGTGTGATGGGGGGTGGGAGAGAGGGGTAAGGGGAGGGGAATGAAATCACAGGCCCGAAGCTTTATTGAATGGACAAAGACACACAAGGGAGAGTGGGGGAAGGGGAAATCTTCAGACCTCCTCTTCCTCCATGAGATCCATCAGGTTATAGTCTCTGAGCAGACTGTGAACCAGTCTGCGACAGTCCTCAATGGACATCCTCTCCCGCTGGTGGATAAGGCGCTTTCTGGCGCACCATAAAGCGTCCTTAAAGCAACACAACACCCGCCAGGCGTTGTCAATGTCCTCCTGGCAAAAAGTTCCATGAAAAAGTCCATTCAGCACAGCAAAATGTGTGATGGCAGTCTGTGGAACAAAGTCTCTCAGTTCAGGTTCCAAGGCCCTCAACAGGCTCTGTGCAAATGAGCACTCCCAGAAAACGTGAAAAGACGTTTCCTCATGGATGATACAAAAGGGGCAGTGCCTGTATCTGCACAAGTTTCTGGCATGCATAAATGTCCTGAGTGGCAAACCCCCCTGGACAGCCATCCACGCCAGATCTTTATGCCTGTTGGTGAGTCCCTTTGAAGAAACATTCCTCCAGACCACTTTGCAAGTGGCTGAAGGGAGGCCTGGAACCGTCTCAGCAATGTCCGATGCTCTGATCAACTTGTAGATAGTTTTTGGCTTCCACAAGTCGGGCTTAACTCCATGCAGTCCCAGCTCCTTGATGAACTTGAAAGTGTCCAAGTAGTACCAAGGAGTGTCCCAGTTGTAGGGGATGGAGCTGTCCCATTTGTCCCATCCAAGGGACCTCCAGAGAGGCAGGAGGAAAAAATGGGACATGGAGTTGCCTCCAGAGTCCGGAGTTTTGTCAATCAAAGTTCTGCGGATGCAGTTGCAGGCAAAGAACACCCCCAGTAACGTTGCGATGTCGGGCACGCCCTTACCGCCCTTGAGGGGTTCCTTGAACATGACTGCTCGCTTCACTCTGTCCATCTTGGAGCCCCAGATGAAGTGGAACACCGCCCTGGTGATGGCCTTGCAGGTGTTGACCCGGGGGGGGCCAGGCCTGGGCGAGGTACTGCAACACAGGGAGGATCTCGCTGCGGAGTACCAGTGTTTTCCCTTCGATGGTGAGTTCTCTGAGGCTCCATAGTCCAAACTTTTGTCTCATCTTGGACAGTCTCTCCTCCCAAGACTTCAGGGCTGTGCCCTCAGCTCCAAACCAAACTCCAAGAATTTTGATGAAGTCCGCCTTGATGCTGAAAGGGATTGATGCAGAAGAAGGCAGGAACCACTTTCCGAAGAGCATGATCTCTGACTTCCCGCAGTTGACTTTTGCCCCTGAAGCTTTGCCGAAGTCCTCACAGGTCTGGACGAGCGAGTCGATGGAGCGCTGATCAGCACAGAACACCGTTACGTCGTCCATGTAGAGTGAGCACTTGACAACCCTTCTGTCCGGTCCCGGTGCGGTGATCCCTCTGATCTCTGGGTTCTGTCGGATGCATTCGGCAAAGAGCTCTATACAGCAAACAAAAAGCAGAGGTGAGAGAGGGCAGCCTTGTCTGACCCCAGAGAGAACAGGGAAAGGGTCAGTTTTCCAGCCATTCACCAACTCCGTACTACAAATGTCATTATACATCACATTCACATACGAACAAAACATGTCCCCAAGACCAAACCTGCGCAGAGCTCTGCACATAAACTCATGGGAGACACGGTCAAAGGCCTTTTCCTGGTCAAGACTGACCAGGGCCGCGTGCACACGGCGGCCTCGAATGTACTGGACCGTGTCCCGGACAAGCGCAAGGCTGTCCGCAATCCTGCGACCAGGAATGCCGCAAGTCTGATCCGGGTGGATGATCTGTCCGATGACAGATTTCAGCCTGTTGGCCAGAACCTTGGCGAGGATTTTGTAGTCCACGTTCAAGAGAGAGATGGTACGCCAATTTTTCAGATCCCCTCTCTCCCCCTTACGCTTATACAAAATCGTGATCATCCCCTCCCTCAGCGACGGAGGCATTGTGCCCTCCACCACCATCTCCTCGTACAGCTCGAGCAGGTCCGGGCCAACGAGATCCCACAGCGCTACATAGAGCTCCGCTGGGAGACCGTCGCAGCCCGGGGTCCTGCCTTGCCTAAAGGATCTGACGGCAGAGTGCAGCTCCTCCAGCGCCAAGGGGGCGTTGATTGCCGACATACCTGCAGGATCAATTTGGTTAGTGATACCTGACAAGAACCTGTCGGCCTCAGCCGTATCTGTTTCTTTTGGGGAGTAGAGGTTGGTGTAGTAGTCGCTGACCACTTGCATCACAGCCTCCTTCCCCTTCTGGAGTGTTCCGGTCTCGTCCCGCAGCTCAGACAAGGGAGTGTGTCCTGAGTGGAGTTTCCTGAAAAAGAAAGAGTTACATTTCTCACCTTTCTCAAGATTCTCCACCTTGGAACGGAAGACGAGGTGCCTGGATTCTTCCTCGAAGTGTCCTTTCAGGCTCTTCTTGGTGTCCTCCAGGTCCTGCCTAACGTCCCAGCCGCAGTGGTGAAGGTCCTGCAGGGACTGCATCTGGCGTTGCAGTCTCCTGAGTTCCCTCTTCCTGGCACACACTTGCTGGCGTCCCCTTGCCTGAAAGAAGCTGCGTAGCTTGACTTTCACAAACTCCCAGTAGTCGCTTACCTTTCTGAAGAACCTCTTGTCCTCCTTCCAGGTAATGTAGGCCTCCCTGAGTTCCTCCAGCAGTTCCTCATTTTCCAGCAGGGTACCATTCAACTTCCAGGAGCCCGGACCGGGGGCAAAGCCCTCGCCCAGGTCACCCCGAAAGTGAATGGCCCTGTGGTCAGAGAAAAAGCAGGGGACCATGGAGAACCCGCGATGTCTGACTGTCTTGGAGGTGAGCACGAAGTCTATCCTAGAACGCACAGATCCATCAGGACGGCACCACAAATAGTTCACGGAACCTTTCCCTATGGATCCCACGGCGTCCTTCAAGGAAGCCTCCGCAATCATCTCCTTGAGCAGCCTAGACGTGGTGTCGAGCTTTGCATACATGCTGGAGCTGCGCCCATCCTCCTCAATCGGACAGTTAAAATCACCGCCGATTACTACTGCTCTGGTGGTGACGAGTTGGGTCCGCAGGGTCTGGAAAAGCTCCAGTCGCTCATTCTTATCTGGGGAGGCGTACACGTTGATGAGCCTAACTGGCTCTCCCGCCCACGAGCCGTCTACGACCAAAAGACGGCCGCAGACGAGCTCCTGGACAGAGTCAAGCGTGAAACGACTACCCCTGACAAGAATGGCTACCCCCGCAGACTTACAATCGACACCCCCAGACCAGTAGGAGGGACCATGGGTCCACTGGGAGGACAGATGAGTGTACCTCCTCGAGAAGGGTAGGGCACACTCCTGGAGCATGTAGACATCACTCTGCTGAGTGGAAAGAAAAGTCAGCGCCACCTGTCTTCTAGACGCATCCTTGATGCTCCTAACATTAATGGAAAAGATTGAGATCTCTGCCATCATGTAAAGGAGATAAAGGGGCTAGTTAGCAGGTGGGCCGAACTTACCTCCCCTGGGGGGGGGGGTGGTTCCTCCACTGCCTCTTGTGCCTGTCCGGTGTCCTGGTTCAGGCCGTTCTCCTCGAGGATGCTGTCCATCAGGTCCTGGGTGAGGGGGGGACTCACCAGTGGCTTTCCTTCGCAGTCTTTTCCCCTGGCTTCTTTTTCCCAGCGCTGTCTGGAGCTTTGCCCTTGATCAGGGCTCCAGCGTAGGACCGGGATCTCTGGGGGCAGTCTCTGTAGACGTGCTCAGCCAATCCGCAGAGGTTACAGGTCTTGGACCTCGGGCAATCCTTGGTCTCATGGCCTGTAGCCCGACAGAACCTGCAAGAAGGTTCCTGACAACCAAAACTTACGTGACCCTGCATGCCACACCTGCGACAGGTCTGGGGCATGTCTGCGTAGTAAAGGAGTCCTGCGGAGGCTCCCAGAGAGAAGCAGGGCTTCAGGTGTTGGAGATCCCCCGAAGGCTCTCTCCTTAACCTGCAAGAAACTGCCCACTTACCTGTCCAGAAGCCGTTGACATCGAGGATTCGGACTGGGTCTTTGGCCACGATGAAAAACCTCTGGAGGTAGGTAGCAATGTCTTTTGCTGGGGTATGGGGATTCCTCATGGACACCGTCACCCGCCTTTCATCCCGTTGAATGGGAGTATTCGCAACAAAGTTGCGGAAAGGGGAATCCGGGCCACAATTCTTCACCGCTTCCCAGTACCTTCTACAGACCTGTAGGGACACAAAAGTTATATAAAATATACCTTTCATGAAGGTCTGTACGGACAGGGTCTCCGCCTTGCTGAACCCCTGCTCGAGGATCATTTTCTTGCCAAAGATTTCCGGGGTCATGTCGGGGATTCTTCCATCCACCTCCTTCAGCTGCAGCACCACTGTCTGCCTCATCCAGGGTTCCAGGGTAGGAAGCCCGTCTGCGGACCTGGCTGGCCTTGCTGAGCCCGGCTGGGTGATGTTGGCCGGGGTGGGGGTGGAGGTTGAGGCGACTTCTCCCGGAGTCTTGGCAGAAGTGGCGGGGACATGCTTCTTCTTCCCAGTGCTCTTCCCCATGACGGAGGAGTTCGTCGGTAGTCGCTTCAGGAGAACTTCGGCGGCTTCCTTCTTATTCCTCGGCGTCTTCACTCTTTCGCAGCCTTTAAAAAGGCCCTTGTGCGCCTACTGCCGAAGGTAGTAGCGCAGAGTGGGGGGGGAGGAGGGAAGATCGCAATCTCGTTCCTTGTGGGGGCTAAGCCTCTAACCCAATAGCAGCGAGTAGGTGAAGCTGAATTTAATCAACGATCCTACAAGGCCGAGCAGAGGGTACCCCACAAGGACCAAATGGCTTGGATAGATACAAATGTTTCTCAACGTCCTAGCCGTAAAGCAGAGACACCCCTAAGGGCTAAAGTCGATACTACACTTGATCTTAGCCAAAAGGCCGAGAAGCGATAACCCAATTATCGTCTTTTCCGAGCGCCGCCCATCCAGGGCGACGTCAAACGCTCACAGAGATCTGCTGCCTCCCGTCTGGCTCCCTGCTGTTTGCCCAGAGCCACTAATCCTCAGACTTTCACACCTAGCTATGCCTGAGGCCTACTTCCTCCTTCCTATAGCCCATGGTCTAAACACGCCCAGACACCTGTCCATTTAGCACCTTCGGGGTCAAGGCCAGTTTGCTCGTCAATCCAAACTTTAAGCAAGCAAGGCCAAATACAGATTACAAACACATGTATCCATCGGGTGCTCCTCGGTGTGCCTAACGAGGGCTAGGATTTGCATAGAGCCGCCTCCTGTTCACGTGGACAAAGGAACCCACTAGAGGGAGACACAGGCCAGAAAATCCCTTGACTGTCTGAGTACTAGCCGACTCATTGACTACAGAGAGGGAAGTAGAGAAAAGTCAAGCCATTCAATAGGACTCTGCATCGTCCTAGCTTCGACTTGTACGTAGGCTTCATATCGGGCCTACACACACTCTGCGTGTATTAGCTGGCTGTCTTGTCGAAATTCTGGCCCTTGCTATCTATATGTTTGTAAGAAAAGGGTGGTGGACTGAAATAAACTTTGCAAAAAGAAAAATAAAAAAAAAATGACATGAGAAAAGAAAAGAAAAGAAAAGAAAAGAAATACAAATTAAAAGAATAGATATTGTCAGTCTGCTGAAAAGCTGCCATTGCAGCATATGCATTGTGCTGAAAAGGATGGAAGCATGGAAACACAGACCAAGAAACTGACACAAATCAAGAAAAACACAAACACACAGGGGTTAAATACCAGTTTATTGCAAAACAAAAAAAAAAGGACTGCGAACAACTTAACAAGAAAGAACACAAGCAAACAACATTGCAAGCAAAAGACAGAGAGACCTTCTTGTCAAGTTTTTCATTTGAATCTGTTTTTTGAAAACTGCATAAGAAAGGGGTGCACCGGTCCTGGAGGTACTGCAATACCAGGTCGATGCGTGGAGTGGACAGAGCAAGCTCTTCTTCCATCTCCCTGTTCTAAAAATCCATTTAATATATGGTCCCCAGATAGGGGACGTATCAGATATTAAACTGATAAGAACAGATTTTTTTTTTAATTCTTTTATTGGAAAAATACAAAAACTATTTTCACAAACATTTTCAAAGAATAAATTCACAATTTCATACAACTTTCAAAGAATAAATTCACAAAAGTCAAAAATACAAAATCAACATAGGATCATCAAAAAGCAAAAAGATACGACAAGCATACAAAATTTTACATAATTCATTTACATATTCATTATATATGCATTTTGATACATGCAAAGAAAAAACTTCATTCTTTTCATGATATGAAGAAATTAATCCAACTTAAAACACTTTTCTTTTCCAACCAAACCTGTAAGGAAAAAACTTAATTTCTTATTACCTATAAGAAAACACAAAAAGCATTAGGACATAGTAAAAACACAGAAAAAAAAACATTATTTTTGGTATATACTAGGTTTTGGACTTGAAAACATAAAACGATGCACAATATTACAACCAAATTAAAACCAGGACTTCCAACTGGAGACTTTCCATAAATTCCTGGCTTCCTCCTTCCCCATTTTTTTCATATCACAAGCAACATATAAATAAAGCCTTCCTCGGACCATGGCTAAACAATCATTTACATCAATTATTTCTTTTTTGAAAATTAATAAATTCCTCACATCCCATAAGGTTTCTTTCACACATCCTATTAATAACCATAACAATCTTGCTTTTGGTTTTTCCAAATCCTCACACCACCATCCTAAAAGATACGTTCTGTATTCCGCTCAATCCTTCAATCATTCTTTTTAACCCCTTCCACACCCTCTTAGCATACCTACATTCCCACATCACATGCTCCACATTCTCTCTAAACCTGCATTCTTCTCTTGGACATACCTCGCTGTCAACTAGTCTCCTTCTCCTTTGAAACTCCCTAGTTGGCAGGCATCTATGTGCCACCAACCATGAGATATCTTTTTGTTTATTTGTCATTTCTTTCTCACTCACTGCTTTCCACACACACCTACTTTCTCTCTCATTCAAATCCCCTATGATTTCCACGCTCTCTCTCTCTTCCAAAGTCTTTAAAATTTTCTTACTATCACACCATTCTTCCTTAGTTACATTACTCAACTCAAACCTCCTCACACATCTTTCCATCCGTACATAGAACCAAGGTGTATTAAAACACACAGGACTCCTCAGATCTATTACCCCTAACTCACAATCTTCTCAACACACTACCAGCAACATATCTCAACATACAAGCAGCCACGCTTTCTTTCTTACTCAACTTTATTAAAAAACTCACATACTTTACATACAAAAATCTTTCAATACACACTACATTCTTACCACCTTTCTCCTTGCTTTTAACCACTTTTTCCCGTTTCAGTTTCTCCATTTTTGAAGACCAAAAGAAGGTAAAACACATTCTTATAATCTTTTTTAACACGCGATCGGGAGCTGGAAAAATGTTGAACAAAAATAACAGAATTGGAATTATTACTGATTTAATAATTAAAGATTTCCCCTCCAATGACAAAGTCCTTAAAGACCAGAAACTAATTTTTTTCTCAATTTTCTCTTGTACCTCTTTCCAGCTCTCTCTTCCGTATAAGTCTTGATCAAACTTCACACCTAATACTCTAATGGCACCATCACTCACCTTCCATTGACACCTTTCCATATTGCCAAGCATACCAAACACCTTACACTCGCTCTTGTCCATATTTACCTTAAAACCACTAGCAGAACAAAAAATATCAGTCAATAGCTTCACCCGTTTCAACGCGTACGCACTCTTGCATACCACACTCACGTCATCCATATACCCAATCACACTGAGAGTTCTCCCCCCACTACCTGGCACTTCCACCCCCTTAACTAACTTATCCCTTTTCAACATTCGCAACAGAGGATCAATCGCACATACAAACAGAACTGGAGACAAAGGGCAGCCCTGTCTCACCCCCGCCTTAATTTCAACTTCCTCAGTCAGCCAACCATTCACTTGCACTCTACTCACAATCTCCCCATACAGACACTTTATCCATCTGATTACTTTCCCAGGCACTCCCATTTGCTCCAAAACCTTAAACAAAAATCCATGCGCTACCCTATCGTACGCTTTTTCAAAATCTACGGCAAGAACCGCCACAGACTGTTTCCTCTCTTTACAATCCCATAACACATCTCGTAAAACAATCAAACTCTCTGCAATCATCCTTCCAGGCACCGCGCAGAATTGGTCCTCACACACCATCTTCTCTAACACCTCCTTCAGTCTATCTGCTATAACTTTGGCAATTAGTTTATAATCGGTGTTCAAAAGAGAAATTGGTCTCCAGTTTTTCAAACTCGCTTTTTCTCCTTTCTTATACAATAACACAATCACACTCTCTTTCATCGAATCTGGCAATCTACCCACCTCTAACACACTCTTACACACTTCATGTACACAATCCCCAATCACATCCCAGAATGTACGATAAAATTCAGCTGGAAGCCCATCACTACCTGGTGTCTTCCCATTCTTCATTCTCTTCAAACATCCTTCTAACTCACTCTTACTTATATTCTCTTCCAATCCCATCCGATCATCCTCACCCAACAAACATTCTACCTTTTCCAAAATATCCTGTTCCACACCTAAATCTCTCTCTCTCTCTTCATACAATTGTTTGTAAAACTTCCAAACTTCATTCTTAACACGCTCATTCCCAGATACCACACATCCCTTCTCATCTACAACACTCAAGAGTTCAGACTTTCCTCCATACGCTTTTTTGAAAAAGAATTTTGTGCACTTTTCATCTAATTCCTTAGTTGATACTTTTGCCTGTAGAATAATTTTTTTACCCAATTCATCCAAAAAACTCCTAATCTTTTCCTTAGCCTCATCTAATTCATCACTCACATCTTCCCCATTCTCTCTCATTTCGTTCAAATATTCTAAACGTGCTTGCCATCTTTCATACTCTTGTCTCTCTTTCTGAACCTTTTCCCGTCCCTTCCATATAAAGAAGGACTTTGTTTTTACTTTAAACCACTCCCACCATTCAATCACATTCTTAAAGTCTCCCATTCGTTTTTTCCATTTACCCACAAAACATGTATACTCTCTCCTTACACACTCATCCTCTAATAAACTTGAATTTAATTTCCACACACCTTTACCATGCATATTCTCACACTTCATACTCACAGTACATTCCAACCTCCCATGGTCCGAGAAGGTTTCCCTCTGTATGAAAAAGTTATCTGCTTTCAGATTCCTAGAAAAAATAAACAAATCAATCCGTGAACTTAAATTTCCACGATCACTAAAGTAAGTATTCCCCTTACCTTCCCCAACATCAACAAATTTGAAGGAATTCAAAATATCTTTTAGTTCCTTCCCTGAAACATCCACCCCCACCCCACCACTTGTACTACTCCTATCACCCTCCTTCATAATACAGTTGAAATCCCCACATATTAAAGTAGGATCCCTCCCCCCAACAAAAAGCCTTAATTTTCTAAAGAGAGACAACCTTTCCCTCCTATTTGTAGATGCATAAACATTTATTAACTTAAAAAGTACCCCTTGAAACTCAAAATAAACCAACACACACCTACCCTGCTCAATGTGTATTGTCCTTTTAATTTTAAATTTACCCCCCCTGAAAAGAACTCCCACCCCCTTATTTTTTTGGGAACTCAGAGACCAGACAGCTGGTCCACCCGTCCACCCTGCTACTTTGGGAGCCTCCCTTAAGCTACATTCCTGTAAACATAAAATGTCACATCCATAGCTATCCAGTATCTTCAAAACTGCTGCTCGTCTGTAGCAGGAGCGGATGCTCCTGACATTCAAAGAAGATACCTTAAAACTCATAAAATAAGAGAAAAACCATACTCAAAAACATAAAAGTTCAAGTTTTTTTCTTTACAGCCCTCCCCCTTGATGATCTTTTTAGCTTTGGGGGACTTTCCATAGCGACTCCCTTCATTTCCGATGACTTTTTTTCTTTAGGGGCATCATCCTGTTGTTCCTCTCCCCAATCTTGGATTTTCCCAGAACCATCAAAAGGTAATTCTGAAGTGTCCGAGTCACTTTCAAACTCCCGTATGTCTTGGGAAGCAGACACAGCCTTCCTTTTTAAGCAGTCCGGACTCAGGTCCATTACCTCTGCCACAGTTAAAGGTTGGCTTCCTTCCCCTTCAGCCAACAGAGTGTCCACAACATCCTGTAATTCAAGGACAGGGTCTCGGGGTACCGGCTTGACTACCTCCCCAGAAGTGGAAGGTGCCACAGGTGGTATGACCACCGTCTCCGGATTGGGTGCAGGCTGGCCTTGCTGGTCATCTAGTACCGGCCCGCTACCACCCCCAAGAACCACTGCATACGATCTTTTCTCCTTTTCCTTTTTTGCAAGAGGACAGTCTCTTCTTAAATGGCCTGTTTCCCCGCAAAGATGGCATTTTTTGGCCACACTGCACTCAGAGGTTGGGTGGCCTGCTTTATAGCAGTTCCTACAAACAGTCCCGGTAGGACATGAATCCTTGGTGTGTCCAAAAGAGTAACACGCCCGGCAGAACAATGGCTGTCCAGTGTACCACAGGTACCCTCTGTTTCCACCCAGAGAAAAAGCTTGGGGAGGATGGATCAAACCTCCAATACCATCCTTCCTTAATTTACACCAAAACTTTCTTTGGCCATTAAAAGTTCCAAATACGTTGGTCAACTTCACCCCATTGGACACCGAATCACAATACCGTTCAAGAAAAAGCTTGATATCGTCGTCTGAGACATATGGGTTGTACATATGTACCACAATAGGGATCCGTTGTCTGGCCTCATTAACATGGTAATTTATGCCTTCAAGCTCTGGGGCATCCGCTTTCTCCGCCAATCTGCATATGCAAGTTTGTAAATCCCATCCGGTTTGAAAGGTAACGTCGTAGAAACCGCTCGATGGAAAGGCTTGGACACAAAAGATCTTCTCCCGTTCCATTCCCAAAAGTTCCTCGATAATTTTCTTCTGGATATGGTACAGACCACACACCGATCTCCGGTCTTCAGTCACGGACAACCGCACTGTATTTGGGGCTTCTGGAGGGTTCACCATCCTTCAGCAAAAGGAACCTTCACAACACCACAGGGGTGAAGCAAGGTGATCGCAACTCTGCGGATTCAAGGAGCGCTACCCCCAATAGCAGCATGCAGTGCTTGGGATACACCGCAAGGCCGAGGGCGCTGGTCCTCTACTACCTAGCCATTTGACACTTGATCGTGCCAAAAGGCCGAGAAGCGATAACCCAATTATCGTCTTTTCCGAGCGCCGCCCGTCCAGGGCGACGTCAATCGCTCACAGAGATCTGCTGCCTCCCGTCTGGCTCCCTGCTGTTTGCCCAGAGCCACTAATCCTCAGACTTTCACACCTAGCTATGCCTGAGGCCTACTTCCTCCTTCCTATAGCCCATGGTCTAAACACGCCCAGACACCTGTCCATTTAGCACCTTCGGGGTCAAGGCCAGTTTGCTCGCTCGTCAATCCAAACTTTAAGCAAGCAAGGCCAAATACAGATTACAAACACATGTATCCATCGGGTGCTCCTCGGTGTGCCTAACGAGGGCTAGGATTTGCATAGAGCCGCCTCCTGTTCACGTGGACAAAGGAACCCACTAGAGGGAGACACAGGCCAGAAAATCCCTCGACTGTCGGAGTACTAGCCGACTCATTGACTACAGAGAGGGAAGTAGAGAAAAGTCAAGCCGTTCAACAGGACTCTGCATCGTCCTAGCTTCGACTTGTACGTAGGCTTCATATCGGGCCTTCACACACTCTGCGTGTATTAGCTGGCTGTCTTGTCGAAATTCTGGCCCTTGCTATCTATATGTTTGTAAGAAAAGGGTGGTGGACTGAAATAAACTTTGCAAAAATAAAAATAAAAAAAAATGACATGAGAAAAGAAATACAAATTAAAAGAATAGATATTGTCAGTCTGCTGAAAAGCTGCCATTGCAGCAGCATATTCATTGTGCTGAAAAGGATGGAAGCATGGAAACACAGACCAAGAAACTGACACAAATCAAGAAAAACACAAACACACAGGGGTTAAATACCAGTTTATTGCAAAACAAAAAAAAAAGGACTGCGAACAACTCAACAAGAAAGAACACAAGCAAACAACATTGCAAGCAAAAGACAGAGAAACCTTCTTGTCAAGTTTTTCATTTGAATCTGTTTTTTGAAAACTGCATAAGAAAGGGGTGCACCGGTCCTGGAGGTACTGCAATACCAGGTCGATGCGTGGAGTGGACAGAGCAAGCTCTTCTTCCATCTCCCTGTTCTAAAAATCCATTTAATATATGGTCCCCAGATAGGGGACGTATCAGATATTAAACTGATAAGAACAGATTTTTTTTTTTTTACCATTCAGATTGAATCACAGTACTCAGTCTAACTTAACTTCCAGACAAACTGAGTCGTGTTCCTTACATCACTATGGCAAATACGTATCAAAAGTTAAAAGCATAACATTTATTTAACACATTACATTACATTTTCACCCTTCCCCCTCCCCCTCCCACCACCTCCCAAACCTCCACACTTCATTAGCCTCCTCCACCCCTACTCTCTTCCTCTCACATAACACCACAAAGAACAGTTTTGCCCTCACCCAATCCACACAATCCTTCTCAGACAGCACCATCTTTTTTTTATATAGCGCACACCTTGTTTCCCACATCACCTCTCTGAAGACTGCAGAAAAAATGTACATTTTCCTTTGTGTCGCCTTGTTCCCATTTGTCAATCCAAGAACCCCAGATTTGTATGTTAGGTCTTTAACCCCTACCACCTTCTCCACAAAACTTTTTATTAACTCCCACACTCGCTTCGCGAAGCCACACTCCCAGAAGATGTGTCTAGAATTTTCAATACCTCCACATGTAGCTCTTGGGCATTCCTCCTTTCTCACCAGATCTCTTGCCTTCAGAAACGATAGTGTTGATAAACACTCATGCAGAGATAGCCAAACCACCTCTTTCTGTCTATTAGTCGGGCCCTTTTTTGCCCATTCCTTCCAGCACTCTTCCGTTTCCTTTGGACCTAGGCCTAGGATGTTGGTCACAACTTCTCCCCTCCTCAACCACTTCCACAACGTTTCTTTTTTAACAGCCCCTTGCCCCAGCTCGCTCAAACGGTTCTCATCAAAAAAGGTCTTCATTCTTAGATAGTAGACTGGCGAGATCATGGACATCGGCCTCCGCAAGTCTCGTTCACACCAGCCCCATTTTAGCAGTGGCCACCCTATCAAATATCTCATCAAGGCTGCTGTTTTTCCTCCTATCGAGAAGGCCTTGAAGTGCACTAGCCACCACTGGACCTCTATAAAGCGTCCTATATTTGGGAAGTCATATCCTCCTAACATCACCGACTTCATTACTGTCTCTCTTGACACTTTTTCCATCTTTGCCCCCCAGAAGAACACAAACAACATTCTTGTAATTTTCTGGACCCAGCGCTTGTTCGGGGGAAAAATCACACTAAAGTACATCAGAAGCGGAAGGATCACCGACTTCACCACCAAGGTCTTCCCAGTCAGCGTCAGGCGTCGCATCCTCCAGAACTCCAGTTTTCTCTCAATTTTCTCCACCGCCTTCACTGTGTTCACTTGGCTTCCCAGACTTCTCTCAAACCATATTCCAAGGACCTCCATTTCTTCCACCTCCTCCAGTCTGCTTCTTGACACGTCGCACGTCCCGCTCAGCACACAAACCTTACTTTTACTCCAGTTGACGCTCAAGCCCGATATTCCTCCAAAGATACTCAGTTGTAATTCCGCCCTTGCAAGGTCTCTTGGGGAGTTGCACAGCAATGTCACATCATCCATATAGCACATTGCTTTTAAGTTCTCATTTCCACAACCAGGCAAAAATAATCCCTTAAAACCTTTGTCGCGTACTATATGTCTCAGGAGCGGTTCCATCACACATATGAAAGCTATGGGTGAGAGGGGACACCCCTGTCTCACCCCCGATTTTACTTCCACTTCTTCCGTCAATTTCCCATTGACCAAGATCTTACTAGTCATTCCTCTGTACAGGCACTCCACCAGCTTTACGAACTCTTCCGGCATACCCATCTGTCGTAACACCACAAATAGGTATGCATGGGATACACGATCGTACGCTTTCTCGAGATCTATCCCTGCCACAGCCAGTGGCATGTTGTTGCTCTGTGCGTAAAAAATAAGATCTCTCAAAAGCACCAGATTGTCTGAAATCCTACGACCTGGAACAGCACACACCTGCCAGTCCCCTATCACTTTATCAATCACCCTTCTCATTCTGTTCGCGAGCAACTTTGCCAACAATTTGTAGTCACAATTGAGCAACGTAATTGGCCGCCAATTCTTTATCTCCCGGTGGTCTCCCTTCTTCTTGAACAACAGCGTGATTAGCCCCTCTTTCATGGAATCAGACACTCTTTTTTCATCTGCGCAAACCTTTATGATTTCCCACACATATTTTTTTAATCACAGGCCAGAATTTTACATAAAATTCTGCGGGCAATCCATCTCCCCCGGGCGTTTTATTACTTTTCATGCCTTTCAGCACCCCCTCCACCTCCTCTTCGGTCACCGGATCCAGCAATGTCTCCGCCTCCTCTGCACTCAGGTTCCCCTTTACTACCTCACAATATTCCTCCATCTCAGTCCTTGGTGCACCTCCACCTCCATCATATAGGTCCACATAGAACGATCTTATGACATTCTCCATTCTTACACCCTCCACCTCTTCCTCCCCCTCCAACATTGTACAAAAGGTTTTCCTTGCTCCATATGACTTTTTGAAGAAGAACCTTGAGCACTTTTCGTCCTCCTCCATTTGTTCCACCTTCGCTTGGAACACAATCCTTTTCCCACGTTCTTCCAACACAGCATTCCTTTGATCACGTACTTCTTTTATCTCCTTATCCACCTCCACCCCTAACCTTTTACACCGGTATAGAAAGTGTAATCTATTCAGAAGTTTCTCCTCCTCCTGCCGCCTCTTTCTTGCCTTCTCTTTCCCCCGTTTCCTAAAAAAACCAGCAATCTTTTTTTTTTGTCCAATCCCACCATACCAGGGGGTCATCAAACTCACCCTTCCTGCCCACCAAGGACTCAAAAAACAACACAAAATCTTCGTAAACCCCTTCCTCCTCCAAGCTGGACACATTTAGTTTCCACACCCCTCCACCAAAATCCACACCCACCTCAAGATCAAAGGAGCTGCACAACATTGAATGATCTGAAAAGAAAACTGGTTGCACACTATAGTCCAAAATCTTTAAAAACTGAGAAACAAAAACAAAATCGATCCTGGACCTCACAGTTCCCTTATCTGAATGGAATGTGAAGGCCAGGTTTCCCCCTTCCACCTCCATTGCCACATCCTTAAGGCTGAAATCATTCACCACCTCATTCAATATTTTGGATGATGCGTCCGTACCACCCTCCACACCAGCCCCTTGCCTTTCCACACCTTTCCTGACACAATTGAAATCACCCACAAGAATTGTGGGGATCCTACCTGGCAGACATAGCCTTAGAGTGTTTAAGAAGACACACCGCTCGTTTTTGTCAGCAGGTGCATAACAGTTTATCACACGCACCTTTTTCCCATGCATCTCTAGTACAGCCACCTGCATCCTCCCGGGAACTATCACTTCGTGCGAAACACACTGGATCATGGGGTTTTTAACAAGGATCCCTACCCCCTCATTCCGTGACACACACTTAGGGGCCCACAGAGACACCCCATGCTTCCATTCTTCAGATATTATCCTCTCCACTCCACATTCCTGTACACAAATTATGTCTGCTTTCATATTACCTAGGTCATTCAATACAACTGCACGTCTCCAGTCAGAACAAATGCTCCTCACATTGACTGAACACACAGTGAGAGCCATCATTAGGAAAAACTTAAAAAACATAGCCATAACAAAAACTTAAAGATTTCTGCTTGCCTCAGCGGCACTCAAACCCTGCGCTTCTTGGCTCCGTTGTCTACCTTTTCTGGCCAACGGGGAACTGGCGGATTCATCTGAATCCCCATCAACCTCCATCTCAGGAGCTCCTCCCCCCCTTCCTCCCGAGTCCTCCACCCGTGCCCTCTTACAGGAAGACGCAGGTTCCTCCATCGAGATGATCAGAGGCTGACCATCCTGTAGACTCTCAAAACTTTCCACTTCAATCATGTCCCCATCGTCCTCGGAAGACAGTCCACTTATAAGATCCGTCAGGGCTCCAGGACCCGACACGCCATCCATCATAAGCTCCTCCTCCTGCAACACGCCACTCCCGTCCGAAGGGGCGCCACGAAACTGCTGTCCCGCCGCCCCGCTCGGGCTCCTGGAAACCACGCCATCTGCCGCACTTCCCTCTTCACCCGCTGCAGTCTTGGTGCCTCCGGAGCGGCTTCTGCCGCTCACCACCGTACTCCCAGTGGACCCGCAGGCACCGCCCACTCCGTCATCCACCGCTGACTGCACTGCAGGCACAGCCTCACCAGCCCGGCCGCTCGGGGGGTCAGACGCCAGGTCCGCATTAGCGGGTCCCGCTGCATCCTCCCGCACCCGCTCCGCCATTTTAGGCTTCTGCTGTTCGGTGCTTCTCCGGTTCTTCTCCGCACGGACCGTAGCCTTCTCCTCTAGCGCCACCCACCTCTTGGCTGTGAAATACTCCTCACATTGTTTAGCCAGATGCCCTGGCTTCTTGCATATATCACACAGCCGGCTCTCTTTGCAGTCCTTAGATAGGTGACCCTCCCTCTTACAAAATCTACATTTCAGCCTTTGCTCACACTCGTTACTGGTGTGTCCATACACAAAACATTTGCGGCAAAAACTCGGCTGCCCCTGGTAAAATAAAAATCCTCTCTCCCCCCCAATACTAAACACCGCTGGGGGCCTCTTCACCCCACCCACACACAAAGGGTCCGATCGGAACCTTCCATAGAACCTGTATTTACCAGACCAGATCCCATATTTATTAGTCACTTTTTCCCCTCCTTTCAGCTCCTCACAGTAAATGTTCAGGAAAGCCCTTACCAAATTTACATCTGAGAACGGGTTGTACATGTGTACAATTATCGTCTTTTCTTCCTGCATGAAAAGCTGGGTGACTTCAAATTTCTCCAGCAATGCATTCCCATCAGAATTCCTCACCTTTTCAAATGTATTCCAGCAAACCTCGACAGAAGAGAAGGTGACATCATATAATCTTTGTTGCGGAAAGTCTTGCAAACATACGATTTCCCTTACCGTCAAGTCTAATTCTCCCAGCAACAGCTCAACCACCACCGTACGCAGGTCCACCTCGTTCTTAAATTCCGGCTTCACCACGAACCGGATGGAGTCACGCATCCCACGGAATGCCATCTCAGCAGTACCAGAAGGTACCAGTCGCCTCTACCACCGAGGGTTACCCCACAAGGGGGCCCCCGACAGCACTCTCTCCAATCAAATGTCAGATTTTTTTTTTTTTTTTAAAAGCCCGTAGCGTGTGCAACACACTCAAAAGACTCCACCCGGTGCATAAAAAAGTGCACACACACAAAGTGAGAACACAAAAAGTGCACAGGGTGTGCGAAACTAGTGGTCTTCCCTCCGAAGAGGTAGGACCCAAACCTCATTCCCCCGGGGCGCAAGACTCCTGACAGGGATTAAGGTACTCATGGTCTGTCTGGCCGAAACCAGACCGACCCCGTTCTTCAGGGGGACTGCCGAAACAGCCCCCACCGAGTACTAAGTGGGGCTCCCCCGAAGGGAGACCCCATGAGAGAGGGCGGACTTAGCCAAAAGGCCATATCCACCCCCTCCCAAGACTTAAGGTAGGGCCCGAGGACCCACACCCTACAAGTCGTGCAAAGAAGACAAAGGTGATAGTGCAGGTGACAAACTACAAAGAAAAAGAGACAAACAAAACAAGAAGTGGGGGAGGGGAAGTGGGGAAAGTGCTATGGTGCCATGTGAGGAACCAAGGCAGGCCTTCCAGCCGGAATAAAAAATTCCTCTGGTGCAAGCCAAAAGGCCTGTCCCAAGAGGCAGGTGCGGAAAAAGTGTGTATAGTGCAGTGACCAAGGTGCCAAAATAACTCAGGCGAGCTGCCCCTCACCAGTGAGAAATCAAGGCACCCCTGGGCTGCCACCCCAGGGGCACTTGCACTACGGGCTTTCTCTATCCCGGCCCAATGGCCAGACCGAGCGTAGCCCTTACCTACCAGGAGGTTTGGAACATGTACAGCTTAGGGAGAGCCTGCCTACAACTGGGGACAAGCCTTTTGCAAGGCCAGATTCAACCCAGGAGGAAAAGGCCCGCCCACCGCCATCCACGTTCCTCACCAATCACATCCAGGAGCAATACTAACCGTCTTTCCCCAGCTTTCTTGCTCCCTTCAAACTGATAGGGTCGGACCTGCTCAAACCAGAAGGCAGCGGACCCATCCGGCTTTCTCTGACAGTGCCTACTTCCCGGTCCCCCAGTGACGTCTGGAGCGCCCCGGTTCATTTCAGCCCCTGCCGATACTAACCCTCAGGGTCCATACCAACTGATAAGAACAGATTTTTTTTTTTTTTTTTTTTTTAATTTTACCATCAGTTCAAACTGCAAATTTAACCCAACAAAAAAACCACATCTTTCCAGAAAACTGAAAATTAGGTTTGCAGTGTCACATCATCTTGGTAAATTTTTCCAAAGAAATCAACAAACATTAACACTTAATTAATGACTTCCACTCTCCCACTTTCCAACTCTTATCCGCTTCACTCTTTCCAGACTTAGAAACATCAAACATATAACATGTATACAATCTTGCCTGAATTAACTTGACTACATCTTCAGGGGACAGTTCTTCTTTTTTATAAATTAACAAATTTCTAGCATCCCAAATTGCTTCTCTAAATATAACGAAAAAAATCCAAGAAGTCCTTACCTCTCCACCTCCCGTCCATGCCGACACAAAATGTTTCACGTCCAGGTTCCTTATTTTTAGAACTGTAAAAACAAAATTACAAAAACACTTCCGGACTTTAACAGTAAAAGGACATGAAAAAAACACATGGCTCACGTATTCGGGACTTCCACACCCAACTCTTGGGCATTTATCTGAACTACACAAGTCACGATTTTTCATAAACACCCTTGTTGAAAGGCAGTTGTGTAACCCCATCCAGGTTATGTCCTTTTGCTTATTTGAAACACCTGCAATTTCAAACCTCTTCCACGTAGAATTAGCTTGATTAGAACTTAAAAAATTCACAGGACACGTTGTTTCCTGCTTTCTTAATTGCTGTAAAATTGTACCTTTAACTAATTCTTTCGGCACCATATTCTCCACTCCTAATTGTTTTCTAATCCCTTCTAGGCACAAATAGAATGGTGCAACCACAAGGGCGCACGGCCTCGTAAGATCCTTCTCCATCCACTTCCACCTTACAAACCTCCACCCACCTAAATACTTGGCCAAGAAGGCCGCTTTTGTTCCCCCATGAATTATTCTATTTACTAAAAGCAAATAGTGCAACTTCAAGAACCTATCCACATTGGGAAAATCTAGGCCACCATTATGCTCTTTTTTCATCACCTCCTCTCGGGCCAGTTTCTCCATACGTGATCCCCAAAAGAAACTGAAAAGTTCCTTTGTAACTTTTTGTACCCATCTTTTACCCGGGGGTAGCACAACACAAGTGTACAAAAGCAATGGCAGAATCACGGCCTTGATTATAAGGACCTTCCCCCGCAGGGATAAGTCCCTCAGCTTCCAAAACCCCAACTTTTTATTAATTTTGTCTGACAAATTTTTAAAGCTAGATTCACCTTTTAAAGCACTATCAAAGTACACCCCTAAAACCTTTACCTCCTCCACCTCTGAGATTCCATCTTCCTTAATTGGGATTTTCCGTCCTAATTGACACCTTTGACATTTCCTCCAGTTAATTGCCATTCCTGTAATACTGCAAAATATCCTCAACTGCAAGTTAGCACGATCTAAGTCTCGTTGGGATATTCCTACCACTACAATATCGTCCATGTAGGCCAAGGTTTTGACACTCACAGCTCCGCTTCCCGGTATCACAAAGCCCTTATGTGTTTTATCCCCTTGTATCCTTGTCAATAAAGGCTCTACAACTGATATAAAGGCTAGGGGTGACAGAGGACATCCCTGCCGTACCCCGGATCTAATTGGGAATGGCTCACTCAGATTTCCATTAACAAGAACCTGACTTGTTATGTTCTTATATAATCCTTTAATTGCATTTCTAATGCCTATAGGAAGCCCCATACTCTCCAATACCCGGAACAAGAAGGCATGAGCCACCCTGTCAAAGGCCTTCTCTAGATCAATACTAACTACAACTAATGGGCTATTATGTGAGTTCGCAAAGTATATCATATCTCTTAACAAGACCAAGTTATCCGATATGCGTCTTCCTGGGACTGCACACACTTGATAACTGCCAATTACCTTCTCTGCTACCTCCTTGAAACGGTTTGCAATAATTTTTGACAAGATTTTGTAATCTGAATTTAACAAAGATATGGGTCTCCAATTTTTCAGCTCCCTCTTATCCCCTCCTTTTGGTATTATAGTAATCACTCCTTCAGCCATAGTTCCACTCATTTTCCCTTTTTCATAAGCATAGCATACCATTTCACTCACATGCCTTCCAATCACATTCCAAAATTTACTGTAGAATTCGGCAGGAAGACCATCTTTCCCTGGCGTCTTATTACCCGCCAAATTCTGAACTGCAAAAAGTACTTCCTCCTCCTCTATTGAGGCTGCTAATTTATTTATATCCTCCTTCCCCAACCTCCCTTTGACAACTTCGCAATAGTCCTCCATTTCCTGCTCTTCACTTTTCAGATTTCCCTTGAACAGATGGGCATAATAAGATCTCACCTCTGTCATAACCTCATCCCCTTCCACCTCACCCTGCGGTCCTAGTACGGTCAACAAAGGTTCCCGTTTTGAAAAGGCTTTTTTAAAGAAAAACCGGGTACATTTCTCCCCCTGCTCCAACTGATCCACTCTGGATTGATATATAATCCTTTTCCCTTTTTCTCTTAAAGCTTTCCTCCTCTCCTCCCGTAATTTAGCTAATTCACTACTCACATCCACCCCCACAGACTGGAACCTATATAACATATGTAGCCTTTCCACCAATTCTCTTTCTTTCTTTCTCTCCTCCCAAGCCAATTTCGCACTCCATCTCATAAAGTACCTTTTTATTTCTAATTTTACCCAATCCCACCAACACAAAATATCCTGAAACTCCGTTTTACTTTTAACCAAAGCATTAAAGAATTTTTCAAAGGGTTCCGTCACCCTTTTTTCATTCAAAAGTTGCACGTTAAGTTTCCACAAACCCCGCCCATATTTTA
This sequence comes from Pelophylax lessonae, assembly GCF_965119305.1. Classification (NCBI taxonomy): domain Eukaryota; kingdom Metazoa; phylum Chordata; class Amphibia; order Anura; family Ranidae; genus Pelophylax; species Pelophylax lessonae. The sequence goes on along the minus strand of NC_138770.1, from coordinate 104,136,532 downwards.
ACCTCAGTTTTGTTTCTAATACCACTTTAACAACACAGTGATCTGAAAAATTAACTAATTCCGTTTCAAAGGATACTGGGGTCCATACTTCAGAAACTAATACAAAATCAATTCGGGATTTAATTGTCCCTTTATCCGAAAAGAAAGTAAATTTACTTGCCTCAGTCCCTATTTCTTGCCCCACATCATGCAACTTAAAATCCATAATTAAATTATTCAGTAATACAGAAGTGCTGTCTAGAGATACAGTTGCTCCACTTATCCTATCATTCACACTCCGTATACAATTTAAATCTCCCACTACTATTGTGGGGCTTCTGCCTGGCAGATTCATGGCTAATGTTTCAAAAAAAGTCTGTCTGTCTGCTCTGGATGCCGGGGCATAACAGTTGAATAATCGAAACTCAAAACCGGGGCCACTTAAATGTACTTGCAGCAACCTCCCAGGAATAATTATTTTATAACTTAAAACTTTAATTTTACTCCCTTTCAACAAAACACCAATCCCTTCATTTTTGTTGGCACATGCCACAGACCATATGGATTCCCCACACGTCCATTCATTCTGCTTAGGAGCATCACTTATCATACATTCTTGGACACATACTATGTCACTATCCATTTTACTCAGCACATCCAAAATGGCAGTTCTTCTTACCAAGGAGCCTATGCCCCTCACATTAACTGAGGTCACACAAATCATTCATACAGTCAATCGGGGGCCCTTCTTCCTCCACCTCTACCCCTTCCCTGAAGCACCTCCTTCTCTGAATCTTCCGAATCAGAGACCATCAAATCTCTTGCGATCGTCAAATCTGTGCTACAAGGACTGTCTGGAAAAGTCTCCACCCTACTCCTTTTACTCTGAGTCCAGTCCTCTTCATGCTCCTCTCTTTGGCAAAATTTCTTTTCCCTCTGGGCTGCTGTAGGAGGGCCTCCTGTCAGAGATGTCTCTTCCTCCATACCACTCTCCTCCTCCTCCTCCTCTTTACCCTCCTCCTCCTCCTGCTGCTTCCTCTCCTCTGCCTCCACCTCCATCTCCATCACAGCCTCCCTTCCCATTATTTTGGACTCCACCACCTCTCCCTCCGCCACCGTGGCTGGGGCTCCATCCCCCATACCAATGGGCCTCTCTTCCCCAAGCCCGTGTGCCAGAGTCCCTTCCTCAGGTCCTTGGTCCCTCCTTGCCTCATCCACCAACTCCTCCCCCTTCTCTGCAGCTTCCTCCCCCCTTCCCTTGCTGTCCTGCTCCTCAGTTGAGGACTGCAAGCTCACAATCTTACTAGCTGCAGAGCGTCTAGCACCCCCTGCCATTTCTGCGTAGGAAAAAAACCTAGTGCCTTTTGCTAGGTTACAGTCTCTGGCTCTGTGTGAGGCCTCCCCACAGAGGTCGCATACCGTGGGCTTAGAACACTGGGCAGCCTGGTGCCCCGGTTGTCCACATGTTCTACAACACATTCCTGCTTCACAGTCCTCTCTTGTGTGTCCGTACTTATAGCACTGTCTGCAGTATTTTGGCTGACCCACATAAAAAAGTGAACATCTTTGTCCAGCAATTGTGAAGAACGCCGGTGGGTGGCGTATCCCAGCATATCCCTCCGGGTCCTCTGTGAATCTCACTTTGAATTTTATCTTACTTCGATAAATCCCATATGCATTTTTCAATTTTTCCCCCATGCCCACCTCATAACAGTACCGAGACAAAAAAACTCAAATAAGTTCAGTCTCCAAAAAAGGGTTGTACAAATGTACCGTCACATACTTCACTCCAGGGTCAAAAAGCAATTCAAACATAAACTTCCCCAAAAGCGCATTTCCTTCCATTTTCTTCACTCTTGCATTCTCGAATACTTCCAAACATGTTTTCTCGGAAAAGAAAGAGACGTCATAAGTACCAGTTCCAGGGAAGTCTTGCAACGCAAATATCTCACTCACCGCAACATTCAGGATTTCACCCAAAGCCTCCACGACAACTTCCCTCAGTCCGACTTCCATCCGATACGCTGGCTTAACCAGAAACCGAAGTGTGTTCCGTACCTCCCTCCGCGCCATGGTAACGCTTTGGTAATACGTCCACCGACCGCCCTCTCGTTACTCTCTCCGACAGCGTCCTGCCCAATAGCAGCAGGGGGTGTACCCGCAGGAAACACCCCCAGGCCGAGCAGGACTGGTGTCTTCAAGAAACCCTTCGGATGCAATCAAGATCGCAGCCAAAAGGCCGAGAAGCGATAACCCAATTATCGTCTTTTCCGAGCGCCGCCCGTCCAGGGCGACGTCAATCGCTCACAGAGATCTGCTGCCTCCCGTCTGGCTCCCTGCTGTTTGCCCAGAGCCACTAATCCTCAGACTTTCACACCTAGCTATGCCTGAGGCCTACTTCCTCCTTCCTATAGCCCATGGTCTAAACACGCCCAGACACCTGTCCATTTAGCACCTTCGGGGTCAAGGCCAGTTTGCTCGCTCGTCAATCCAAACTTTAAGCAAGCAAGGCCAAATACAGATTACAAACACATGTCGGGCCTACACACACTCTGCGTAAGAAAAGGGTGGTGGACTGAAATAAACTTTGCAAAAATAAAAATAAAAAAAATGACATGAGAAAAGAAATACAAATTAAAAGAATAGATATTGTCAGTCTGCTGAAAAGCTGCCATTGCAGCAGCATATTCATTGTGCTGAAAAGGATGGAAGAATGGAAACACAGACCAAGAAACTGACACAAATCAAGAAAAACACAAACACACAGGGGTTAAATACCAGTTTATTGCAAAACAAAAAAAAAAGGACTGCGAACAACTCAACAAGAAAGAACACAAGCAAACAACATTGCAAGCAAAAGACAGAGAAACCTTCTTGTCAAGTTTTTCATTTGAATCTGTTTTTTGAAAACTGCATAAGAAAGGGGTGCACCGGTCCTGGAGGTACTGCAATACCAGGTCGATGCGTGGAGTGGACAGAGCAAGCTCTTCTTCCATCTCCCTGTTCTAAAAATCCATTTAATATATGGTCCCCAGATAGGGGACGTATCAGATATTAAACTGATAAGAACAGATTTTTTTTTTTTTTTTCTTCCATCAGACTGAATCTCTATACTCAGCAAAACATCACATTACACCGAGCAGAGTTCATTTCATCATCTGGGCATATATTTTCTTTTTAAATCACATAAAAAAGTTAATAAAATTATTATTCAATACATCATAAACAATAATTACAGTTCACCCCCTTCCCTCCACCTCCCAAAGTTCCACACCTTATCCGCCTCACTCACCCCCAACCTCCTCCTCTCCAGCAACAAAACATAATACAATTTTGCAACACACCATTCCACACAATCTTCCTCAGTCAGCACCATTTTTTTCTTCACAAAAGCACACCTAGTTTCCCATAACACTTCTTTGCATATGGCAGAAAACACAGTCATCTTACGTTGCACCTCCCTTCCTCCACCTCCCAGACCAAGCACCCCTGCAGTAAAGGTCACCTCCTCCACACCCACCACCCTTTGCACAAATCCTTCCAACCTCCTCCAAAACTTTTTAGCAAAACCACATTCCCAAAAGATATGTCTCGTGTTTTCCACCCCTCCACATCCAACTCTAGGACACTCTTCCTTCCGCACAAGATCTCTTGCTTTTAGAAATTCCAGTGTAGGTAAACAATTATGGAGGGCCATCCACCAGATCTCTCTCTGTTTATTTGATACCCCTTGAGTCCGCACCTTCTTCCAACACTCCCCGGCCTGTTTTGAGTTTAGACCTGGAATGTTAGAGACCAATTCATGTCTCCTTAGCCACTTCCACAAAAATTCCTTCTTTACTGAATTTGGGCCCAACTCACACAGACCAGCTGACTCAAAAAAGGCTTTCATCTTGAGATAGTATACAGGCGAAATCAAGGACATGGGTTTTTTCAGGTCTCTCTCACACCATCCCCATTTTAACAATGGCCACCCAATCAGGTACCTCATTAGACCAGCTACTTTTCCTCCCGCCACAAAAGCTTTGTTATGGGTTAACCACCACTGGACACTCATAAATCTTTCTACATTTGGAAAGTCATACCCTCCCAGATGCACAGATTTCATCACCACTTCCCGGGCTAGCCTCTCCATCCTGGACCCCCAGAAGAAAAGGAATAACATCCGGGTCACTTTCTGCGTCCATCTTTTATTCAGAGGGAAGATGACCCCGAAATACAGTAGTAAGGGCATCACAATTGCTTTCACAACCAAGGTTTTCCCAGAAAGCGTCAATCTTCTTGTCTTCCAAAGTTCAAGCTTCTTCTCGATCTTTTCCACTCCTTTCTCCGTATTGGCCTGGCTTGACAAATTCCGCTCGAATTGGATGCCCAGCACCGACAATTTCTCCACCTCCTTCAACTTTCCTCCGGAAACATCACAGGTCCCACTTAGAACACAGACGTTGCTCTTTCCCCAATTCACATTTAATCCAGACATACTTCCAAAGATCTGCAAAAGAAGCTCCGCCCTCTTTAAGTCTCTTGGAGAGCTGCACAGAAAGGCAACGTCGTCCATGTATCCTAAGGCCTTGACATTGCTTCCATCACACCCTGGAACAAACATTCCTTTGAACGATTTGTCAAGCATCACATGCCTCAACAGGGGCTCCATGACACACACAAAAATGATTGGAGACAAAGGACACCCCTGCCTGACTCCAGCCTTCACATCAATGGTTTCAGTCAGGTCCCCATTTACCAGAACCCTACTGCTTATTTCTTGATAAAGACATTCCACCATCTCCACCCATCCCTCAGGAAAGCCCATCTTCTTCAGCACCACCATCAAGTACTTATGTGATACCCGGTCGTATGCCTTTTCGAGGTCAACTCCAGCCACGGCAAAAGGTAGGTTATTGCACTGGGCATAATAAACAAGATCCCTCAGAAGGATAAGATTGTCTGATATCCTCCTCCCTGGGATCGCACAGACTTGCCATTCCCCAATGACCTTCTCAATTACGCCCCTCATCCTGTTTGCCAACAATTTTGCCACCACCTTGTAATCCACATTCAAAAGGGTTATAGGCCTCCAATTCTTTACCTCCCTCGAGTCTCCTTTTTTGTATAACAAAGAGATCACTCCTTCCTTCATCGTTCCAGAGAGCCTTTTCTCCTCCATGCAGATCTTAATCACCTCAAAAACTTGAGACTTGATCTTGGGCCAAAACTTTAAATAAAATTCAGCTGGTAAGCCATCTCCTCCAGACGTTTTGTTCTTCTTCATGCTCTTTAATACATCCTCTACTTCAGCTTCTGTCACCGGATCCAACAACGCACTGGCCTCCTCTTTACTCAAGTTCCCTTCCACCACTTTACAATACTCTTCAATCTCCTCCACCCGGGCCCCTTTTTCACCACCGTATAGATCTTCATAATATACTTTAATTGCGTCCTTAATTTCTTCGCCCCGAACCTCCTCCTGTCCCACCAACACCGAACAAAAGGCTCTCTTTTTCCCAAAGGATTTCTTAAAAAAGTATCTCGAGCAACTTTCTCCCTCCTCCATTTCCTGCACTTTTGCACGAAATACAATCCCTTACCTTTCTCTTTCAACAATTTCTTTCTTGCATCCCGCACGTCTTTAATTTCTTTGTCCACCTCCACCCCCATTTTTTTGCACTTAAACAAAAAATTTAACTTATTAACCAAAACAACATCTTCCTCACGCTTTTTGCGTGCTCTTTCTGCCCCTATTTTCTTGAAGAAGGTACAAATCCTCCCCTTTGCCCAATCCCACCATATCAAAGCATCGGAGAAGTCTCTCTTTTTAAAAACCAAAAAATCATAATAGGATTCAAACTTAGAACAAATCTCATCATCCTCCAGCATGGAGCAATTAAGTTTCCAGATCCCTCCTCCGAACTCTACCCCCACCTTTAAATCAATGGACCCTAAAATAATAGAATGGTCCGAAAAAGCAACCGGGCAAACTTCATAACCCTTAATACCCAAGAAAGGGGAACAAAAAATAAAATCAATCCGGGATTTTACAGTTCCTTTATCAGACTGGAACGTAAAAGAAAGATCTCCTTTCTCCACCACCAACGCCACATCCTGTAAGTGAAAATCCCCCACTATTTCGTTTAACAATTTAGAGGAACTATCCACACCATTCCCCTCACCACCACCCTGCCTCTCCTCATTTTTCCTCACACAGTTAAAATCACCCACCAGCATTGTAGGCATTCTCCCAGGCAACCACAACTTTAGCGTATCCAAAAAGGCACACCTTTCTTTCCTATCCGCTGGTGCGTAACAATTCACCACACGGAATCGCGTCCCCAGATAGTCAAATACAGCGACTTGCATCCTCCCCGGTACCACCACCTCATGTGACACACATCTTATGTTGGTATTCTTCACTAAAATCCCCACACCTTCACTCCTGGCTGCACACACGGGAGACCACAAGGATTCTCCCCACTTCCAATCGTCACATGGCAACCTTTCAATACCACACTCTTGTAAGCAAATCACATCTGCTTTGATATTACTCAGATGATCAAATACCACCGCCCTCCTCCATGCAGAACACACACTCCGTACATTAATAGAGCTGACAATTAATGCCATCAAAAAAAGAAAAGAATACATCTTCATCATAGCCATATTAAATTTTCTACTAGTCCTGCATATCCATTCTACTTTCGACCACTTGGCTACACACTTGTACTTTGTGCTTTCTTATCACCCCCGGGGAACTGGCGGACTCCATATCAGAGCCCCCATCTGTGGTCACACGTGGGGCACCCTCCTCCCCCCCACCACCACCTTCTTCCCGAGCTCTTTTGGGAGTAGGTGGCACTAACTCTTCTGATGTTACTAGTCTCTGCCCATCTTCCAGACTCTCACTACTGTCCATCTCTTGTATATCCTCCTCCTCTTCGTCAGAAGACAGTCCACTCATCATTGCAGACAACTGCCCGGGGCTGGAGATTGCAGACACCTCCGTCTCCGCCCCTACTCCAACATCATCTTCTCCCGATAGGTCTCCTTGAAACTCCTCTTCCTCACCGCTCTTAGCTTCGCCCGTCACCCCTGCAGCAGTGCCAGAGCGGGTCCTGTCACCTGTCGCCGAACTCCCAGCAACAGAAGTGACACCTCCCCCTCCTTCCACCACCGCAGGCAACTCTTCCGGCACAGCCTCACCGACCCGGCCATCTGGGGGTACAACACTTGGGTCCGCAGCAGCGGATCCCGCTGTGCCCCCCCCCCTGTCTGGCCCTCCTAGGTCTCCGCTGCTCTTTCTCCTTTTCTTTCCCCATCCGGCTCCTCACCTTCTCCTCCGTATTCGCCCAACTCTTAGCAGCAAAATACTGCTCACACTGTTTCGCCAGATGTCCAACTTTTTGGCAAATATCACACACCTTCCGCTCTCTACAGTCTTTAGATAGGTGATTTTCTTTGCCACAAAACCTACATTTTAGCTTCTTATCACAGTCATTACTGGTGTGGCCATACATCATGCATTTCCTGCAAAAACTTGGCTGTCCGGGGTAATAGAGGAACCCCCTTTCACCCCCAATATTAAATGTTGCAGGAGGCCTCCTCACCCCCCCAACACACATCACATCAGTCTGGAACCGTCCTATGAACCTATATTTTCCTGACCAGATCCCGTATTTATTTAATACCTTTTCTCCTCCTCTCAACTCCTCGCAATACGACTTCAGGAAAGCTCTTACCAGATTCACATTAGCGAACGGATTATATAAGTGCACAATAATTACTTTATCCTCCTGCATAAACAGTGGCGAAATTTCAAATTTTCTTATCAGCTCCACCATATTCAACCTCTTCGTATCTTCAAAAACATTCCAGCAAACCTCATTGGAAGAGAAGGTTACGTCATAAATCCCTTGCTGGGCAAAATCTTGCAAACACACAATATCGCTCACCTCTAGGCCAAGGATATCCAGCAACAGCTCCATCACGACATTCTGCAGAGTAACTTCTCCCTTGTATTCAGGCTTCACCTGGAAACGAATCGAGTCCCGTAGTCCCCGAGACGCCATCTTTCTTTGTACCAACTGGTACTAGCCGCCTCCAAAAGAGCAAAGAAAAAACCAGGGGCTACCCCGCAAGGGGTGCCCCTGAACGCACTCCAAAGTTCCGGCCCGCCGCCCTCTCGTTGACCTACAGTAGCGTCCCACCCAATAGCAGCAGGGGGTGCACCCTAAGGAAACACCCCCAGGCCGAGTGGGACTGGTACTTTCGGAAACCTTTCGACTACCACACTTGGTCGTAGCCAAAAGGCCGAGAAGCGATAACCCAATTATCGTCTTTTCCAAGCGAGCGGCGTCCAGGGCGACGTCAATCGCTCGCAGAGATCTGCTGCCTCCCGTCTGGCTCCCTGCTGTTTGCCCAGAGCCACTAATCCTCAGACTTACACACCTAGCTATGCCTGAGGCCTACTTCCTCCTTCCTATAGCCCATGGTCTAAACACGCCCAGACACCTGTCCATTTAGCACCTTCGGGGTCAAGGCCAGTTTGCTCGTCAATCCAAACTTTAAGCAAGCAAGGCCAAATACAGATTACAAACACATGTATCCATCGGGTGCTCCTCGGTGTGCCTAACGAGGGCTAGGATTTGCATAGAGCCGCCTCCTGTTCACGTGGACAAAGGAACCCACTAGAGGGAGACACAGGCCAGAAAATCCCTCGACTGTCGGAGTACTAGCCGACTCATTGACTACAGAGAGGGAAGTAGAGAAAAGTCAAGCCGTTCAACAGGACTCTGCATCGTCCTAGCTTTGACTTGTACGTAGGCTTCATATCGGGCCTACACACACTCTGCGTCTATTAGCTGGCTGTCTTTCTTGTCGAAATTCTGGCCCTTGCTATCTATATGTTTGTAAGAAAAGAGTGGTGGACTGAAATAATCTTTGCAAAAATACAAATAAAAAAAATGACATGAGAAAAGAAATACAAATTAAAAGAATAGATATTGTCAGTCTGCTGAAAAGCTGCCATTGCAGCAGCATATGCATTGTGCTGAAAAGGATGGAAGCATGGAAACACAGACCAAGAAACTGACACAAATCAAGAAAAACACAAACACACAGGGGTTAAATACCAGTTTATTGCAAAACAAAAAAAAAGGACTGCGAACAACTCAACAAGAAAGAACACAAGCAAACAACATTGCAAGCAAAAGACAGAAAAACCTTCTTGTCAAGTTTTTCATTTGAATCTGTTTTTTGAAAACTGCATAAGAAAGGGGTGCACCGGTCCTGGAGGTACTGCAATACCAGGTCGATGCGTGGAGTGGACAGAGCAAGCTCTTCTTCCATCTCCCTGTTCTAAAAATCCATTTAATATATGGTCCCCAGATAGGGGACGTATCAGATATTAAACTGATAAGAACAGATTTTTTTTTTTAATTCTTTTATTTAAAAATTCATAAAATGATACATAAAACAAAAATTTCACAGCAAATCACAAAAATTCACAGCAAATCACAAAATTTCACAGCAAAATCACACAAAATATTTACAAAATTTCACAGCAAAATCACACAAAACATTTCACAGCAAAATCACACAAAATATTTACAAAATTTCACAGCAAAATCACACAAAATATTTACAAAATTTCACAGCAAAATCACACAAAAATTTACAAAATTTCACAGCAAAACACACAAATATTAAACACAAGAAAAAAAACCTCCCTCCCGCAATATATATAACATAACTCTCCCTCAAGACCTTTCCCTACATCTAAACAACACACAACTTTGCTTTCCCTTCACCAACATCCAGAACACCCTTTTTTCATCCCTCTCCAATGTACACAAACCAAACATCATCATTTCAAAAGTTATAATTCCCACTCCAGTCAACCCTTTCACCATTTCCATCAAATTCTTCCAGACTCTCCTTGCAAACGCACACTCCCAAAATAAATGCTCCACATTCTCCACCCCCCTACACCCCTCCCTCGGGCACACCTCACTATCAACCAGCCTTCTTCTCCTCTGAAATTCTCTCGTCGGCAAGCATCTATGCACCCCCATCCACGCAACATCCCTTTGTTTATTAACAAGGTCCTTATTACACACGTTTTTCCATACACTCTTACTCTCTGCCTCACTCAATCCACCTACCAGTTCCAAACTTTCTCTCCCACTTAGTACCCCCATTACTTTCTTACTTTCACACCATACCTCTTTTGTAACTTCATGCAATTCACATCTCCTGATACACCTTTCAATTCTAACATAAAACCATGGTGCCCTAAAACACACTGGCTTCCTCAAATCAACCTCACACAGCTTGTATTTTCTTAGCACACTCCCACTCACATACTTCAGCATACACCCAGCCAGGTTCTCCTTCTTACTAATCCGCACGCACATACTCACATACTTTACCACTAAGAACTGCTCAATATTTACCACACCCTTTCCTCCATTCACTTTTCCTTTCATCACTTTCTCTCTCTTCAGCTTCTCCATTCTCGACGACCATATAAACGTGAAACATTCTTTTATTATTTTCTTTAACATCCTGTCAGGAGCAGGAAAAATATAAAATAAATATAACAAAATTGGCAAAATAACCGCTTTGACAATTAAGGCCTTCCCCTCCAAAGTTAGAGTCCTCAGGGACCAAAAACCTATTTTTTTCTTCACTTTCGCACACACTTCCTCCCAACTCTCTCTTCCATACAGCTCATTATTGAATCTGACACCCAAAATTTTAATACCTCCCTTACATACCTTCCAACCACACTCATCCACATTATCCCACTCTCCAAAAAACTTACATTCACTCTTTTCCATATTTATCCCAAAACCACTTACAGAACAAAAAATATCAATCAACAGCTTCACTCTCCTTAATCCAGCATTATTTTTACACAACACAGTCACATCGTCCATATAACCAATAACATTCAAACTCCTCCCCCCACTCCCAGGCACTTCCACCCCTCGCACCAACTTATCTTTCGCCAACATTCGTAACAAAGGCTCAATTACACATATAAACAGAACAGGGGACAGAGGACACCCCTGCCTTACACCCGCACCAATACATATTTCCTCTGTTAACCACCCATTCACCTGTACCTTGCTAACCATTCCACTATACAAACATTTAATCCACCCCAACATTACTTCAGGCACCCCCATTCTTTCCAAAACTTTAAACATAAAATCATGTGAAACCCTGTCATACGCCTTTTCAAAGTCTACTCCCAAAACTGCAATCACCTGATTTCTTTCTTTACAATACCACAACGCATCTCTCAAACATATCAAACTTTCAGCAATAGACCTCCCAGGCACCGCACACACTTGCTCCTCCCCCACCATTTTCCCAACCACCTCTCGTAATCGATCCGCAATCATTTTAGTAATACACTTATAATCAACATTCAACAAAGAAATCGGCCTCCAATTTTTCAAATCCTCCTTACATCCTTTTTTGTACAACAACACAATTATACTCTCACGCATGGATTCAGGCAACCTCTTTCCTTCCAAAACTTCCAGACATACCTTGTGCACCCACTCACCCAATACCTCCCAAAACGTACAATAAAATTCTACTGGCAACCCATCACTCCCCGGCATCTTACCTTTCTTCATACTCTTTAAACATGCTTCTATTTCTCCTTTCTCCACACTCCCACATAAACTATTCAACTCTTCATCCCCCAAACAATTCTCAACATGTTTCAAAACTCCATCCTCCATACTCTCATCTCTTTCTTTCTCAACATACAAATTTGAATAAAACTCCCATACTGCCTCTCTCACTTTCTCATTACCATGTACTTCCACACCATTTCTATCCAACACATTCCACATCCCCACTTTCCCACCATACACTTTTTTAAAGAAAAATTTAGTACATTTTTCATCTTTCTCCTTAAGCACAGCCTTAGCCTGCGACAATATATTTTTACCCCTTTGTTCCATATATTTATTTAGCTTTTCCCTCGCTTCCACCAACTCACACTTCACATCCTCCCCCAAACTTCTTAACTCATTTAAATATTCAAAACGCTTCTGCCATCCATCATACTCCTCTCTCTCTCTCGCCTCGCCCTCTCACAACCTTTCTTGACAAAAAAATACTTTGTTCTTACTTTCACCCATTCCCACCACTCAACTAGATTTTCAAAATCATTCATTCTTCTCATAAGCTTTTTAAACAAACATACATATTCACACCTTATTCCCGCATCCTCCAACAAACTCACATTTAATTTCCATACTCCCCTGCCATACACATCTTCACCTCTCATACTCACGACACAGTCAATCCTACCATGGTCCGTGAAAGGCTCCCTCTGCACAGAAAAAGACTCCACATCCCAACACCTAGATAAAAAACAGAAATCAATCCGTGAACACACATTCCCTTTATCACTAAAAAACGTAAACCCACCCTCCTTCCCAGCATCCCTTAAATTAAAAGTATTAACAATATCCCCCAACTCTTTCCCAGATTTATCCACACCACCACCCCCTCCACGCACACCACCACCCCTATCCCCAGCCCTTATAATACAATTAAAATCCCCCAATATAACCATAGGTTCCCTCCCACCCAAAAAGAATTTTAATTTTTCAAGGAACACCACCCTCTCATGTCTATCAGCACTCGCATACACCCCCACCACTCTACATACAATACCCCCATACTCAAACACCACCACCACACACCTCCCCCTCACTACGTGAATTATTTTTTTAATTTTAATATTTTTATTTTTAAACAAAATGCACACCCCTTCGTTTTTCTCTTTCCCCAGAGACCAAACTGCGGCCCCATGTGGCCACTCTGAGGTTTTGGGCGCTTGAAGTAAGTTGCAATCCTGTAAGCAAATAACGTCTGATGACAAAGATCCCAAAAGTTTCAGGATTGCAGCCCTCCTATATACAGATCGGATGCTCCTCACATTTAAAGAAGAACATCTCAGCTGCAGCATTTATCTTGGACAGGTTTGGGGGGAAGAAAACATCACCTGCACCTGGACCTGGTTCTCCTCGAAGTCTTTGGAGCCTCTTCTGTCCTTACCCCTTGCATCTCCTCCTTTTGCTTAAGCCTTCCTCTGGATTTTGTCTTGGAAAATCCTACCACATCCTGAAAGTTTTCTACTTGCCCAAGGCTGGCAAAGGACTGGGTAGAAGAGTCTGACTCAATGGCAGGACTCATTGTTCCAGTGCTGCTAGAAAATTCCTCAATGCTTTCAGAGGGGGAGTGAGAAACAGAGATTTTACGCTTCAGAGACACACTCTGGTCCATCGCTTCACTCACCTCCTCTTCCCCAGGGCCTGTCCCAACCTCCTCCTCACCCTCCTCCTCTCCCTCTGCTAGCATGGCTTCAGGGACACACCTCTCAGTCACAGAGGTAGCCCCCTCCACCTCAGCTGCGTCCTCAGGAGGATCAAGAGAGGGACCATCAGCCTCAGCTGGAGGGCTACTGCAGGGCGGCACACCCTGCGCCACGTCGGAATAGGATGGAGGGGGCTCATCCACAACCCCGCCGACGGCGCCCTCCTTGCCAATGGTAGCGGCACCTGGGAGAGTCCTTTTTGGAGCACGGTCCACTTCCGGGCACTGCCTTGCCAAATGACTCGTACTACCACAAATGTGGCATTTCCGCTGCTCGGGGCATTCGGACATCATATGTCCAGCTTTGAAACAGTTCCGGCAAACCTGTCCAGTGCTGCAGTTTTCTTTGGAATGTCCGAAAGAAAAACACAACCGGCAAAACTGAGGCTGACCGGGGTACCACAAGTAACCGCGGTTACTCCCAATAGAAAACACCTGAGGGGGGTGCCGGACCCCCCCTACCCCATCTGCGTCAGCCCTGAATTGCGCCCAAAACCTTCGGTGGCCATTAAAGGTGCCCAACACATTCGTGAGCTTCGTTCCGGCCGACACAAAGTCACAGTACCGTAATAGGAAGGCCCTTATTTCCTCATCCCTCACAAAGGGGTTGTACATGTGGACGGTCACCGGTACCCGCTGCTTGGACTCGCCACACAAAAAGGTAATACCCTCCAACAGGGGATCGTCCGCCTTCTCTAATCTCCTCGCCATACATGTCTGCAGGTCATCCTTCTTCCAGAAGGTAACATCATACCAACCAGTACTTGGAAAACACTGCATGCAAAAGATACTTTCTCGTGGCATTCCCAACAACTCCTCGATCACCTTCTTCTGCACCACGAACAGTCCAACGCTCTCTCTCCTAGGCTCGGCAACCACCAGCCTTACTGTGTTTGGAGCCTCTGGTGCTTTCGCCGCCATATCTCCGCCCAAAATCACTCACCCACGGCAAGTCACAAAGACAAGACGGGAAGAGGGATCGCTCTCGTGAACATCAGGTAGCGTCCCGCCCAATAGCAGCATGGGGTGCACCCGAAGGAAACACCCCAAGGCCGAGCGGGACTGGTACCGTCCGAAACCTTAAGGCCCAGACCAAGACAGAAACTGCACTTGATCTGAGCCAAAAGGCCGAGAAGCGATAACCCAATTATCGTCTTTTCCGAGCGAGCGGCGTCCAGGGCGACGTCAAACGCTCGCAGAGATCTGCTGCCTCCCGTCTGGCTCCCTGCTGTTTGCCCAGAGCCACTAATCCTCAGACTTACACACCTAGCTATGCCTGAGGCCTACTTCCTCCTTCCTATAGCCCATGGTCTAAACACGCCCAGACACCTGTCCATTTAGCACCTTCGGGGTCAAGGCCAGTTTGCTCGTCAATCCAAACTTTAAGCAAGCAAGGCCAAATACAGATTACAAACACATGTATCCATCGGGTGCTCCTCGGTGTGCCTAACGAGGGCTAGGATTTGCATAGAGCCGCCTCCTGTTCACGTGGACAAAGGAACCCACTAGAGGGAGACACAGGCCAGAAAATCCCTCGACTGTCGGAGTACTAGCCGACTCATTGACTACAGAGAGGGAAGTAGAGAAAAGTCAAGCCGTTCAACAGGACTCTGCATCGTCCTAGCTTTGACTTGTACGTAGGCTTCATATCGGGCCTACACACACTCTGCGTCTATTAGCTGGCTGTCTTTCTTGTCGAAATTCTGGCCCTTGCTATCTATATGTTTGTAAGAAAAGAGTGGTGGACTGAAATAATCTTTGCAAAAATACAAATAAAAAAAATGACATGAGAAAAGAAATACAAATTAAAAGAATAGATATTGTCAGTCTGCTGAAAAGCTGCCATTGCAGCAGCATATGCATTGTGCTGAAAAGGATGGAAGCATGGAAACACAGACCAAGAAACTGACACAAATCAAGAAAAACACAAACACACAGGGGTTAAATACCAGTTTATTGCAAAACAAAAAAAAAAAGGACTGCGAACAACTCAACAAGAAAGAACACAAGCAAACAACATTGCAAGCAAAAGACAGAAAAACCTTCTTGTCAAGTTTTTCATTTGAATCTGTTTTTTGAAAACTGCATAAGAAAGGGGTGCACCGGTCCTGGAGGTACTGCAATACCAGGTCGATGCGTGGAGTGGACAGAGCAAGCTCTTCTTCCATCTCCCTGTTCTAAAAATCCATTTAATATATGGTCCCCAGATAGGGGACGTATCAGATATTAAACTGATAAGAACAGATTTTTTTAATTCTTTTATTTAAAATGTCAAGATAAAATTACAGAACATTACTTTTCCAACAAAGTAATATTTACAAAACAAAGCAAAGCAAATAAAGTCAACATTTCCATTCCATGTATAACAAAAACTTTTACATAAATTTACAAAAAAATACAGCAAAAAATACAAAATGGACATTACAATATGGTCATTTACATATAAACACCCCTTTCCCACCCCCACCAAAAACATTTTTTTTTTTTTTCAAAATAATTTTATTTTTTAAAGCACCAACACACTTTCCGCCCAATCACATAAAACCATCCCTCCAACATTCCTCCGATTGGCATGATCACTTCCTGCTTAAAAGGAAGAAAAAAAGAAAAAACACATATTAATAAAAGAAAAATTACTCCACACACCAATTTTTCCACTCTGAAAACTTCCAAATTTCTTTAGCTTTGCATCCCCCCAATTTTTTAGTATCAAAAAAAGCATAACTATAGATCCTTCCACGGACCATAGCCACGCACTCCCGCACACTCACAACCTCTTTCCTAAAAACCACCACATTCCTAACATCCCATAAAACTTCCTTTACACAATTTACAACAAACCACAATACCCTAGCCTCACTCTTTCCTAACTGAAACAACCCAAACATCATCATCTCATACGTCATCTTTCTCACCCCCGTTAAACCCTCAATCAGCTTGCCCATGCACCTCCATACTTCCTTAGCATATCCACACTCCCAGAACAAATGCACCACATTCTCAATCCTCCTACACCCCTCCCTTGGACACAACTCACTATCCACAAAACGTCTCCTCCTCTGAAACTCTCTGGTAGGCAAACACCTATGCACACACATCCATGCAATATCTTTCTGCTTATTATCCAACTCCTTCCAACTCACATTTCTCCATACCTGCCCACTCTCTGCAACATTTAAACCACCCACCCCCTCCATCACTTCTCTCTTCATCAGCACACCCAACACTTTCTTACTCTCCAACCATGTTACATCTGAAACATCATTTAACCCATACCGCCTCATACACCTATCAATCCTCATATAAAACCATGGAACATGAAAACATACTGGCTTCCTCAAATCACCCTCATACAACTTATACCTCCGCAAAATATTTCCACCTGCATACCGTACCATACAACCAGCCAAACTTTCCTTTTTACTCACCTTCACACACATACTAACATACTTTAGCACCAAAAACCTTTCACAATCAACCATACCTTTTCCACCATTCGTCTTACTTTTTACCACCTTCTCCCTCTTCAATTTCTCCATCCTCGACGACCAAAAGAAAGTAAAAATGACCTTAATAATTTTTTTCAATATCCTATCAGGGGCTGGAAAAACACAAAATAAAAATAACATTGTTGGCAGTAGAACAGATTTTATAATCAAAACTTTCCCTTCCATTGTTAAAGACCTAAGTGACCAAAAATTGACCTTCTTCCCCACCCTCTCCAAAACATCCTCCCAACTCTCTCTCCCATATAACTCAGACCCAAATTTCACCCCTAACACTCTTATCCCTCCCATACAAAACTTCCACTCACAATGATCTCTATCAATCCATTCCCCAAACAATTTGCACTCACTCTTACCCATATTAATACTAAAACCACTAGCCATACAAAAAATATCAATTACCAACTTCACCCTTCTTAAACTAGCCATATTTTTACAAATCACAGTTACATCATCCATATATCCTAACACCTTCATACACTTACCCCCACTCCCAGGTACCTCCACCCCTTTTATACATTTATCCTTCATCAACATCCTTAAAAGCGGCTCAATCACACACACAAAAACCACTGGGGACAGTGGACACCCCTGTCTCACTCCTGATTCAATCTTAACTTCATCCGTCAACCATCCATTCACCTGCACTTTACTTACAATCCCCTTATACAAACACTTTATCCACTCAAGCAATTTCCCAGACACTCCCATCTTTGCCAACGCCCTAAACATAAAATCATGCGCTACCCTATCATACGCTTTCTCAAAATCCACAGCCAACACAGCCACATCCTGCTTTCTCTCCTTACACAACCACAAAATATCTCTCAAACCCATTAAACTTTCACCTATCGATCTCCCTGGTACCGCACACACTTGTTCCTCCCCCACTAACTTATCAACCACGCTCTTTAGTCTATTCGCAATCACTTTCGCCAACAACTTATAATCGGTATTTAATAATGAAATTGGCCTCCAATTTTTTAAATCCTTACGTTCCCCTTTTTTAAATAATAACACAATTATACTTTCACTCATAGAACCAGACAATCTCCCATCCATCAACACCTTAGCACAAACCTCATACACGCTTTCACCAATCAACTCCCAAAAAACACAATAAAAATCAACAGGCAAACCATCACTCCCAGGTGTCTTCCCTTTCTTCATACTTTCCAAACACTCATCAAGCTCACTTTTCTTCATCCCGTCATCCAAGAAACATTTATCCTCCTCAACCAAAGTTACCTCCACATATTCTAAAACATCATTCTCCAACTTTTCATCTCTCTTTCTTGCCGAAAATAAATTTGCATAAAATTTCCATACTTCCTCACTCACATTTTTATTCCCATTCACTACCTTCCCATCCTCATCCATAACACTCAATAGCTCCTCCTTCTCACCATACACTTTTTTTAAAAAGAAACTAGTACATTTCTCATCATACTCTTTTATCACAGCTTTAGCTTGGGAGATAATCCCTTTTCCCTTTTGCACCATCCATAATCTCAACTTCTCTCTTGCCTCCACAATTTCCTCACCCACATTCTCACCCCATTCACGCAATTCCTCCAAATACTCCAAACGCCTCTGCCACCACTCATACATCTCTCTCTCTTTTCTCACCTTCTCACACCCCTTTTTAATAAAAAATCTTTTTGTATTAACCTTCACCCATTCCCACCATTCTATTACATCCGCAAAATCCTTCATTCTCTTCTTCCATCTTCCAAACCACACTCCATACTCCTCACGAATTACCTCATCCTTCAAAAGATCCACATTCAACTTCCATACACCTTTACCATACATTACCTCCGACTTTATTTTTACCACACACTCAATCCTCCCATGGTCCGTGAAAGGATCTCTCTGAACCAAAAAAGAAACAGCATCCAGATTCCTAGAAATAAAACAAAAATCAATGCGTGAGCAAACTGTACCCTTATCACTAAAATAAGTAAAACCCCCTGCCACACCTACATCCTTAAAACCAAAAGTATTCATTAACTCCCTCAACACCTTCCCAGACTTATCCACCCCACCACCACTAGTACTATCCCCTCCCATAAACCCTCCACCTGCACTACCACCACCCATCCCACCCCCCTTCCTCCCCCTATCCTTATTAAACAAAATACAATGAAAATCCCCTAAAATAAATGTAGCCTCCCGACCACCCAAAAAAAACACCAATTTTTTCAAAAAGTTTTAACCTTCGTTTCCTATCTACAGGAGCATAAACACAAAAAACCCTAAAAACCAAACCCAAAAATTCAAAATAAACCAGTAGACACCTCCCAGACTCAATCTCCACCTTTTTTTTAATTTTTATATGTTTATTTTTGAAAAGAATAGCCACCCCTGCATTTTTTTCTTTACTTAGAGACCAAACTGAGTCCCCGTGGACCCATTTTGCTGTAGAAGGTTCCTCCTTTAAATTGCAATCTTGCAGGCAGCAAATATCAAACGCCTGATCTTTTAAAAATGAAAAAATCGCTGCCCGCCTACCCGAGGAGCCAATGCTTCTCGTATTTAAGGAGGATAACCTTAACTGCATCAGCCTATATCAAAGAAAGAAAGAAAAAAACAATCAAGACATTAATCCCTTTTAGCCAATTTCCCCCGGGCTCTACCACGTGACCGTCCCCCACCTCCCTTTTCTTTTACTCCAGTCATAGTTTTTTTTTTAGTCTTTGAACTCGAGGACTCCTCTCCTTTACAGTACCCCGTCACATTCCGGAACACAGTTACTTGGTCAGCACTGGTAAAAGACTGCGCAGAGTCAGAATCAATAGCAGCATCCGTTGCCGGTGATGCAGACTCACTGGAAAAAGCCTCAATCTCTTGAGAAGAGGACGCAGCATCCATCTTCCGCTTAAGGGAAGCCGGATTTACCTCCATCTCTTCCTCAATCTTTTCCTCTTCATCCTCCTCCTCCTCCTCCTCTTCCTCCTCCTCCAACACATCCATCTTCCCTTCAGCCTCAAGAGCCTCAGGAACCTTCTCACCCACAGCGGCAGAGACTTCCTCCTCCACAACAGCTTCCACGGAGGGGCCAGCTTCAGGGACGCGAACAGGCTCACCCTCAGGCAACGCGGGCGTATCCCCTTCAACGGGCTGCCTTTCGACCTGAGTCCCCTCATTAGCCGGCATCACACCATCCACAACCTCAGCAGTCCTCTCATTACTTGCGGGGTGCTCGTCCCTTCCAGCATCCTTCGCCGGAGGGACCTGATCCACCACAGGACATTGCCGAGCTAGATGAAACCGGCTCCCACAAATGTGGCAGCGCTTCCCCTCCGGACAGTCCGCTGTTTTGTGGCTGGGCTTAAAGCAGTTCCTACAAGTTAGGCCAGTCTCACATTGCTCTTTTGTATGTCCAAAAGAATAACATGCTCTACAAAAGAGCGGCTGTCCAGGGTACCAAAGGTAGCCACGGTTGCTACCGATTGAAAAGGCCTGTGGGGGGTGCATCACTCCTCCCACTCCAGCTTGGTCTGGCTTTAGTACTGCCCAAAATTTACGATGCCCATTAAAGGTCCCAAAGATATTAGTCTGTTTCACACCGGCTGACACAGAACTGCAGTACCTCGTTAGGAAGGCCCGGATCTCCTCATCTCTAACGAACGGATTGTACATGTGTACAGATATAGGGACCCGCGTCCTCGTTTCGCTACTCAGAAAGGTGACCCCCTCCAGCAGCTCGTCATCCGCCCTCTCATTCTTCCGAGCCAATACTGTCTGCAAATCTTCCCTTTTCCAAAATGTAACGTCATACATCCCAGCATTAGGGAAGCACTGCATGCAAAAAATGCTCTCACGAGACATACCCAAAAGCTCTTCGATCACCTGCTTCTGAATGAAATGCAGACCAACAGAGTCTCGTTTAGGCCCGGTCAAAACCAGCCTCACCGTATTTGGTGCTTCTGGCGCACCAGCCGCCATCCTAACGCCCACTTACCCACAGCCACAATTGGTAGGGCAAGCGATCGCTCTCGTACACTTCCGGTGGCGTCCCTCCCAATAGCAGCATGGGGTGCACCCGAAGGAAACACCCCAAGGCCGAGAGGGACTGGCACCGGTCGTTACCAAATGGCCCAGACCAAGCCAGAAAAACTGAACTTGATCTGAGCCAAAAGGCCGAGAAGCGATAACCCAATTATCGTCTTTTCCGAGCGAGCGGCGTCCAGGGCGATGTCAATCGCTCGCAGAGATCTGCTGCCTCCCGTCTGGCTCCCTGCTGTTTGCCCAGAGCCACTAATCCTCAGACTTTCACACCTAGCTATGCCTGAGGCCTACTTCCTCCTTCCTATAGCCCATGGTCTAAACACGCCCAGACACCTGTCCATTTAGCACCTTCGGGGTCAAGGCCAGTTTGCTCGTCAATCCAAACTTTAAGCAAGCAAGGCCAAATACAGATTACAAACACATGTATCCATCGGGTGCTCCTCGGTGTGCCTAACGAGGGCTAGGATTTGCATAGAGCCGCCTCCTGTTCACGTGGACAAAGGAACCCACTAGAGGGAGACACAGGCCAGAAAATCCCTCGACTGTCGGAGTACTAGCCGACTCATTGACTACAGAGAGGGAAGTAGAGAAAAGTCAAGCCGTTCAACAGGACTCTGCATCGTCCTAGCTTCGACTTGTACGTAGGCTTCATATCGGGCCTTCACACACTCTGCGTGTATTAGCTGGCTGTCTTGTCGAAATTCTGGCCCTTGCTATCTATATGTTTGTAGGAAAAGGGTGGTGGACTGAAATAAACTTTGCAAAAATAAAAATAAAAAAAATGACATGAGAAAAGAAATACAAATTAAAAGAATAGATATTGTGGTCAACACTTAAAGACGAGTCCCTAATGTGGAAAGTCGGTGTGGTGTGCCTGAACCGACGTAAGGGGGGTAGCCTGTAAATAAAGAGGGCACCCCAAAGGTAAGAGGTTGAGAAAAAGGGGGTGAAGGAGGGTGGGATGACGTTCAGCGCAGCAGCAGGCCGGCATAGCGGAGGGGCGGCGCTATATAGCCCGCTAGCTCCTCCCACAAATACCGGCCTGCGGCCGCACACTTGTGGTCAACACTTAAAGACGAGTCCCTAATGTGGAAAGTCGGTGTGGTGTGCCTGAACCGACGTAAGGGGGGTAGCCTGTAAATAAAGAGGGCAAAAAGAGGAAGCAAAACAACACACTTTATTCAATACAACTTAAGTCACAAGCCTATGAAATGCCAGTCTCAACTCCTTCTCTGGGTGAGGAATATAGACCTGGAAGGCGTCTGACTCCCACCGACCAAGCCTTTTAATGATATGGCCTGGCGTGTTATTCCCGGAGGCAGCCGAAGCCGCACCTATCCGGAAGGAGTGACCAGAGTGTGCTGCAGGGTCCCAACCCAGTCTGATACAAAGAGTCCGGATGTAGAAAATGAACTTGGACGTGGTGAGGGGAACGCCCAGTAACGTAAAAAGTGGAGCATGGCTGGGAGAGCGCCGGGACTGGGCCATGAACTCATCCAGCACTTTGACCGGACACCAAAGATTCCCTGATGGGTAAAGCGGGATGGTAACGGGGCAGCCCACCTGCCTGGTCTTGGTACACTGGAGCGTCAAAACATAATGATCCCCCCGCTTGACCAGATCTCGTTTGTGGAGACAAGAGCGCCCCTCTGCTGAGGAAGTAACCGTAAACTCCCCGGGCCTGAGAAAGCCGTAGAAGGCTAGGTACATGGCAGCTTTCACAACTGTATTAGTAAGTGGCTCAAAAGGGGCCGAGTCCAGCAAGTTGGAGAGAGCCCGGAATTTCTCCCCATCAATCGGCAGCCGCCTGACCGGGGTATGGCGATCCACCTTGCCAATACCCTTCAGGAGGCTCTTGAGGGGATATGCCCTGAGAAAAGGTAAGGAGTTTGGCTGGTGCGTTAGGACAAAGTGTTGGACACCCGCCAGATACAGTTTGACGGTACTGGCGGACAATTTGAGCTGGAGGTGGCAAAAGGCAGCAAAGGCGACCATCGTCTGCACCGAATGGTCGTCCAACCCGAATTCCCCCAAGAACCTTTGGAAGATCGACCAGGCCCGGTCGTAGGCCTTCCTGGTGTTGGCTGACAGAGCCATGCGGGCCAGCTCCCGTCCATGCGCCACGATCCGGGCTAGTCCAGTACCAGTTCCTCGAACTCTGGGGTCCGCGTGGGGCATCTGTCGGCCGTCGGGTGAAGGGCGAAAAACACCTGCAATTTGGACCGGGAAAGCGCATCAGCGGCTGAGTTAGAGTGGCCCGGGATATGTTCACAGTACAGAAAAAACTGGTGAGTGGCAGCAATCAAGGTCAGCCTGCGAACCAGCCTCATGATGGTCAGGGATGATGACCGGCCCCTATTGACAATGTCACAGGCCGCCATGTTGTCACTAAAACATTTGACTGCCATCCCTGACCAGCACCTACCCCAGGTGACAGCAGCCGCCACAATAGGGTATAACTCAAACAAAGCTGAGGTTTCCTGGAAAGCTGGTAAGGCAAGTGATTCAGCCGGCCAACTAGCCCTGAACCAGGAGTCCCCAAAGATGGCCGCGAACCCGGAATTGGCAGCCGCATCCGTCCAAAACACGGGGGACTGGGAGGAGATGGGCGGGATGAACATGGAGATGCCGTTCCAGCTTTCCAGGAACTCAACCCACATACCCAGGTCCGCCCTGGCAGGAGGATCCAGGTGGGAAATGGCGCCCTCCGGAAGACCTGGCAACAGCCGCAGCAACCGGGAGATGAAGGACCTGCCCTGGGGGATGATGCGCATGGCAAAGTTCAATGACCCGATCAAGGACTGCAACTCTTTCCTCGAAAACGACCCTAGTTCCAAAAACCTGCCAACTACCTCGCGAATGCGATTAAGTTTGTCCTGAGGGAGGCTAGACTGCATGGACACGGAATCCAGGGTAATCCCCAAGAAATCCAGCCTGGTGACAGGACCGACCGTCTTGCCTGGTGACAGAGGGACCCCCAAGGTGGAAAACAAGGCCATGGTGCTCCTCAAACTGACCGGCGTGCATTGACTTCGCTCGACCAATAGGAAATCGTCCAAGTAATGCAACACCGTGGGGCACCCGGATATGTTCAGCAGGAGCCAGCAGAGAGTCTCTGCGAATGTATCGAAAATCCTCGGGCTGCTTTTGGACCCAAAAGTCAACCTGATGGCAAAATAATATTTCTCCCTCCACTTAACACCGTGGACATGCCATAAGGAGGGGTGAATGGGCAGGAGCTTGAAGGCATTGGCGATATCCGTCTTGCTAAGCCAAGCGGCCCTACCTGCCCCTAGAATGGCCTGGATGGCGTTGTCCACGGTGGTATAGTGGAGAGAGAACTCGGCTGATGGAATAAGGGAATTAAGGCTAGGGTTGGTGGAAGAATGAGGAGCCGACATATCGATAATCAAACGTTTTTTATTTGTATATTTGCTCGTAGAGATCCCGATGGGGTTGGTACGCCAGGAGGAGAAGGGGGGGGGCCGGGAAGGGGCCTAACATGAACCCCTCCTGCACTTCCTTCTCGAGCAAAAGGTCCACCGACTGCGGGTCCTCCCTGGCCGACAGCAAGTTGGGACATTCCAGTGTCCCAGAGGGGAGAGACACCAGCCCCGTGTGGAACCCTCCCGAGAACCCCTGAACCAGATACTCCACCAGGTGAGGAGAAGGATGAGCCTGCAGGTAGAATTCCAACACCTCAACCTTGACCCCGGCTAGTCATTGTTTAGGGTTGATCCTGGACGGGCACATGGATTTGGTGTGGGCCCTAAAACAAATGGAACAAACGTGGAGCAGCCTGCAGGCACTGAAGCTGCATGCCCCCCCGTTAAAATTGTTACAAACCTGGGCCTTACCTAGGAAAACGATAGGCCGACCCAGCTTATCCCTAAGGCCACGCTGTTCTGACCTGCCAGCTCCCCCCCCCCCTGGAACCCCGGCCGGGGAGGATTCCGCCTCCACGGGACACAGGCTGGCAGAGTGTGTAGTAGAGGAGCATGTGGCACAGGAGGGAGGTGCCAAGCCTGCAAAGTGCCTGCAGAACAGCTCGGTGTCCAACAGACTCCAATCGACCCGTACGTTAAACTGAGCCAAGGCCGCTGCTGCCTTGGCCGAGACTGACTTGTGGAAGTCAAAGAAGGTGAACCCTCCGTACTTGTGCCCTAGATCCACGATTTTGTGCAGGTAAAGATCTAACTCCTCCCGCCGCTGTGGGTATACGGAACACAATACGTCCCTGTAGATACCGAAGGCCAGGACAAACTCTGGGATCGTGAGTTTCTTATTGAGCCTGGGGTCCCTGGCCTTCATAACAACGGACAAATCCCCGTAATTATAGATTTTATTCTCCACCATATCCTGGGAGGCGATAAGGAGAGCCACCAAGTTTACATCCTTCCCTTCCAAGATATCCTTGCGGAGAGCTGGGGGGGACCATGTGGGCCGGGGTGATAATAGGAGAAACCGTAGAAGAGGGGAAAAGGGAAACTGGGGGCCTACCCTGATCACTGGCGGGAACAGGGGACAACACCGGCAAGGGAGGAGGAGGACCCCTCTGAGCTGGACTGGCGTCTTCCAGCTTAGTCAGCCTGTCTCCGATGGACTGCAAGGAAGACAGGATAGAGTCCAGGGTCCCCTGCATAGCTAACGTACAACCCTGAGAGCTTGTGCCCAATCCTGGATCTTCTGGATGTTCCGTCATCAGCCTAAAAAGTTCCGCTTTCCTTGCCGTGGCTGGGAACGGGATCCCCTTCTGGCGTAGCGCCGCCGAAATTCTCGGAACAGTCCAAGACCCATATGAACCCAGCGAGGGTGGAACCCGACGACCCCTGGGGGTACCAGATCTGGCGGGGGTGCAGGGCCTGGCTGGCGTGGAGGGGGATGAAGATCCTTCTTCCAGGACGGCTCCTTGAGGCCCGCTGTTGAAGAAAACAAAGAACAAAAAGCCCAAGTCCGATTAATACCGTGACGTGCTGGAAGAATCACTGGCTGGCTAGCTAAAGCCCAAAGGCGAAGAACTTAACTACCCCGTGACAGGTGAGGCCCTGCTAGATGCCAAGCGGCTGATGAGAGGCTCTACCTATGATTCTGGCCGAGGGGCATGAGCCACTGACGTGGTGGCGGGACCGTTGGCCTCTCGGTGACAGTACAGAATCAAAACGAGTGGCCGTGACAGGTGAGGCCCTAGCTATAAACCCATGAGAAGGGTGGAGCGAGGCGCTAGCTTTGATTTGGCCCGAGGGGCGGGGAATCTCCGACGAGATGGGGAGTTGGCCTCGCGGGACCGGCTATGAAGGGGGGGGGCTAGGGGCCAGCACCTGAACCCTGACAGCCAGTATGAACTCGCCCTGCGGGGGAGGGGGGGGGGACAACACGAGACAAGAACAACACAGTTTGGAGTGCAACAACGACAGTGCCAACAAAGAGGACAACGACATGAAGTGCGGTATGCATAGTGGTGATGAAGCCGTGACGGTGCCCAGGCACCGATGCATCACCAGGTGGATCACAGAAGAGTGGAATGAGCCAGAAGAGCAACCGGCGGGGGCCTAACCACCGGGCGCGAGCCAGACCGAAGACTAAGTGAGTGGAGGAAAGGGGAGAAGTAGCCTAACGGTGACTATGGGTGACGCCAGCGGCGTCTGTGAAGACTAGGTAACCGGAACCGTGTGGTACACAAAGGAACCTGGACCTGACATAGTACCTGATGCCGGCATTGAAGGACATGATGAGAACCTGCAGGAGAAAGGCAACGGTCAAGGGGGGGGGTCACCCATACCCCCCACCGGAACATGACATGGCACCAGGAACAACACAACCCTGCCATGCCAAGAGGCCCCCCCCAACCCCCGAGCACCAACCCCCCCCCCCCACGCAAGGTACCTAAGTGACCAGGAGGGCACCGAAATGCAGGAGGACGTGGGCAGAGGTACCGAAGCTGGCAGGAGGCAGTGAGTGCACAGAACATAAACACTTAAAAAGGGGGTAGCCGTGGCTTTGACAGGGGGCAGGCAGCGTGTGCGTGAGCCAGACGGTGGAATAGCCGTGGCCTACATGGAGGCAGGCAGTGTGTGCAAGGAGCCTGTGTGGTTTAGCCGTGGCCTACAGGGAGGCAGGCAGTGTGTGCAAGAGAGTCTGCGTGGTTCAGCCGTGGCCTACGGGGAGGCAGGCAGTGAGTGCAAGAGAGCCTGTGAATAGCCGTGGCCTACAGGAGGCAGGCAGTGTGTGCAAGGGGGCCTGTGAATTAGCCGTGGCCTGAGGAGGCAGGCAGTGTGTGCAAGGGGGCCTGTGAATTAGCCGTGGCCTAGAGGAGGCAGGCAGTGTGTGCAGAAGACTTCCCCCCCCCCCCTCTTCCCCCCCCCATGCCCTACGGGTACCTGATCCCCTGCTGAACAGCGGGGAGAAGCAGCCACGCAGCGCTGGCAGCTGGACAAGCAGGCGGCGGCCGGAAGCTGAGAAGATGGGGCGGATGCCCGAGAAGGCTGCCCCAGTACAGGCAAGGAGTAGCTGGGATGCCGCAGGACCAGCGGGGCTCGGAGCCAGCAGCGGTGCTCTCACGTCCTGCCCGGAAGTCCGGTCCACGATCCCGCGATATCCGGCCGACGTCAGGTGACCACCAAAAGACACCTGACCAGCCGAATGACGTTCAGCGCAGCAGCAGGCCGGCATAGCGGAGGGGCGGCGCTATATAGCCCGCTAGCTCCTCCCACAAATACCGGCCTGCGGCCGCACACTTGTCAGTCTGCTGAAAAGCTGCCATTGCAGCAGCATATGCATTGTGCTGAAAAGGATGGAAGCATGGAAACACAGACCAAGAAACTGACACAAATCAAGAAAAACACAAACACACAGGGGTTAAATACCAGTTTATTGCAAAACAAAAAAAAAAGGACTGCGAACAACTCAACGAGAAAGAACACAAGCAAACAGCATTGCAAGCAAAAGACAGAAAAACCTTCTTGTCAAGTTTTTCATTTGAATCTGTTTTTTGAAAACTGCATAAGAAAGGGGTGCACCGGTCCTGGAGGTACTGCAATACCAGGTCGATGCGTGGAGTGGACAGAGCAAGCTCTTCTTCCATCTCCCTGTTCTAAAAATCCATTTAATATATGGTCCCCAGATAGGGGACGTATCAGATATTAAACTGATAAGAACAGATTTTTTTTTTTTAAAGCCCGTAGCGTGTGAAACACACTCAAAAGACTTCTCCCGGTGCATAAAAAAGTGCACACACACAAACGTGAGGAACGCAAAAAGTGCACAGGGTGTGCAAACAAATGGTCTTCCCTCCGAAGAGGTAGGACCCGAACCTCGATCCCCCGGGGCGCAAGACTCCTGACAGGGATTTAAGGTACTCATGGTCTGTCTGGCCGAAACCAGACTGACCCCGTTCTTCAGGGGGACTGCCGAAACAGCCCCCACCGAGTACTAAGTGGGGCTCCCCCGAAGGGAGACCCCATGAGAGAGGGCGGACCAAGCCAAAAGGCCATATCCACCCCCTCCCAAGACTCAAGGTAGGGCCCGAGGACCCACACCCTACAAGTCGTGCCAAGTGAAAAAAAGGTGATAGAAAAGTGACAAACCACAAAGAAAAAGCACACACAAACAAAAAGGTGGGGGAGGGGAAGTGGAGAGGTGAATTAGTGCCTAAGTGAAAAACAAAGGCAGGCCTTCCGGCCGGAATAAAAATTCCTCTGGTCGAAGCCAAAAGGCCTTGCCCAAGAGGCAGGTGCTTAAAAAAGTGTGCGTAGGTGCAGTGACCATGGTGCCGAAAAACTCAAGGCGAGCTGCCCCTCACCAGTGAGAATTAAGGCACCCCTGGGCTGCCACCCCAGGGGCACATACACTACGGGCTTTTTCTACCCCGGCCCAAAGGCCAGACCAAGTGTAGCCCTATCCTACCAGGAGGCATCAGAACTTTGGATAGCTTAGGGAGAACCTGCCTTCAACTGGGGACAAGCCTTTTGCAAGGCCAGATTCAACCCAGGAGGAAAGGCTCCCCCACCGCCACCGCCGTTCCTTACCAATCACATCCAGGAGCAGTACTAACTGGCCGCAGATCCAGTTTTCTCGCTCCCTTCAAACTGGTAGGGGCGGACCCATTCAAATCAGGAAGGCATTGGAACCCTCCGGCTTTCTCTGGTTTGGCCTACTCCGGTCCTCCAGTTACGCCCAGAGCGCCCCGGTACACTTCGGCCACCACCGATACTAACCTTCAGGTTCCATTCCAACACTGATAAGAACAGATTTTTTTTTTTTTTTAAAGCCCGTAGCGTGTGCAACACACTCAAAAGACTCCACCCGGTGCATAAAAAAGTGCACACACACAAAGTGAGAACACAAAAAAGCACAGGGTGTGCGACAACGTATGGTCTTCCCTCCGAAGAGGTAGGACCCGAAACCTCAATCCCCCGGGGCGCAAGACTCCTGACAGGGACATAAGGTACTCATGGTCTGTCTGGCCGAAACCAGACCGACCCCGTTCTTCAGGGGGACTGCCGAAACGGCCCCCACCGAGTACTAAGTAGGGCTCCCCCGAAGGGAGACCCCATGGGAGAGGGCGAACTAAGCCAAAAGGCCATATCCACCCCCTCCCAAGACTTAAGGCAGGGCCCGAGGACCCACACACTCTAGTCTGTGCAAATAAAGAAAACAAAGGTGACAGTGCAGGTGACGGACTCCAAAGAAAAAGACAAACAAAACATAGAAGTGGGGAAGGGGAAGTGGGGAAAGTGCAATGGTGCCATGTGAGGAACCAAGGCAGGCCTTCCAGCCGGAATAAAAAATTCCTCTGGTGCAAGCCAAAAGGCCTGTCCCAAGAGGCAGGTGTGAAAAAAGTGTGCATAGTGCAGTGACCAAGGTGCCAAAAGAACTCACAGCGAGCTGCCCTCACCAGTGAGAAATCAAGGCACCCCTGGGCTGCCACCCCAGGGGCACTTGCACTACGGGCTTTTTCAATCTCAGCCCCCGGCCAGACCGAGTGTAGCCTATCCCCACCAGCAGACATCAGAACCTGGATAGCTTAGAGAGAGCTTACCTACAACTGGGGACAGGCTCGCCTCAAAACCCAGGAGAGAAAGCCCTCCCCTCGCCATCCTGTTCCTCAGCCCATTACATCCAGGAGCAGTTCCACCGGTCCCCCCGAACCGGCTTCCCGCCCCCTTCAAACTGGTTAGGACAGTTCAACCCATTCGAATCAGAAGGCGGCGGGCCCCACATGCTTTCCCAGATGACCTACTTCCCATACCTCAATACTCAGAGCGCTCCGGGTTTCGGTCATACTGGTACTAGCTAAGGCCCATACCAACTGATAAGAACAGATTTTTTTTTTTTTTTTTTTTAAAGCCCGTAGCGTGTGCAACACACTCAAAAGACTCCACCCGGTGCATAAAAAAGTGCACACACACAAAGTGAGTAACACAAAAAAGCACAGGGTGTGCGACAACGTATGGTCTTCCCTCCGAAGAGGTAGGACCCGAAACCTCAATCCTCCGGGGCGCAAGACTCCTGACAGGGACAAAAGGTACTCATGGTCTGTCTGGCCGAAACCAGACCGACCCCGTTCTTCAGGGGGACTGCCGAAACAGCCCCCACCGAGTACTAAGTAGGGCTCCCCCGAAGGGAGACCCCATGGGAGAGGGCGAACTAAGCCAAAAGGCCATATCCACCCCCTCCCAAGACTTAAGGCTGGGCCCGAGGACCCACACACTCCAGTCTGTGCAAATAAAGAAAACAAAGGTGATAGTGCAGTGATGGACTCCAAAGAAAAAGACGGACAAACACAAAAGTGGGGGAAGGGAAGTGGGGAAAGTGCGATGGTGCCATGTGAGGGACCAAGGCAGGCCTTCCAGCCGGAATAAAAAATTCCTCTGGTGCAAGCCAAAAGGCCTGTCCCAAGAGGCAGGTGTGAAAAAGGTGTGCATAGTGCAGTGACCAAGGTGCCAAAAGAACTCACAGCGAGCTGCCCCTCACCAGTGAGAAATTAAGGCACCCCTGGGCTGCCACCCCAGGGGCACCCCTGGGCTGCCACCCCAGGGGCACTTACACTACGGGCTTTTTCAATCTCAGCCCCCGGCCAGACCGAGTGTAGCCTATCCCCACCAGCAGACATCAGAACCTGGACAGCTTAGAGAGAGCTCACCTCCCCTGGGGACAGGCCCGTTAGCCAGCCAGATCAAAACCCAGGAGTGGGAACCCTCCCCTCGCCATCCCGTTCCTCAGCCCATTACATCCAGGAGCAGTTCCACCGGGCTCACCCTCCAGACCGGCTTTCCTGCTCCCTTCAAACTGGTTAGGACAGTTCAACCCATTCAAATCAGAAGGCGGCGGGCCCCACATGCTTTCCCAGATGACCTACTCCCCATACCTCAATACTCAGAGCGCTCCGGGTTTCGGTCATACTGGTACTAGCTAAGGCCCATACCAACTGATAAGAACAGATTTTTTTTTTTTTTTTTTTTTTCACCAAATATCAGCATTCCATTTTTACTCAACGTCAAAAAGGCTTCAAGGTATCACTCCTTATGTTGAGTCCATGTTTTTGCATCATGTATTTGGTTTTACATTTACCTATATTTATATTTTCTTGTTTTTATTTTAATAATGTATCAATTGACGTAATTATACGTCAAACATCTTGTCACATTACTTAAACAATCCCCACTGACATAACTTCCACTCATTCCTCGCACTCTCACCTTTATTTTTTAAATCCACCAAAAAATACAAATATACCTCAGACAGCAAAAATTTAAAGCATTCATCCACACTTATTAACTCTCTTTTACTCACCAGCACACATCTACACTTCCACAAGACTTCCTTCCCCGCACTAATAATCTGCCACTCTTTCAACTTTTTATCCACCACCACCCCCAAATTAGTTCCATACAAAACCTTCTCAAAATTTAAACACACCATTCCCGTCACAGCCTTCAACATACCTCCCACCTTTCTCCAAAACTCTTGCGCAAATCCACAGTTCCACATCAAATGTATACTAGTTTCATCATTTCCACACGGATGCCTAGGACAACGAGCCGATCTTATTAATCCTCTTCTGTACTGGAATTGCCTAGCAGGCACACAGTCATGAATCACCTGCCATCCAAGATCCTTCTGGCTGTTAGTTAAACACTTGTTTGTTACCATATTCCATATTTCTTTCGATATGACATCATTGTACCTTCCCACCTGCACCACACTTTGGACACTCCTCACTCTCTGAATCACTCCCTTTGGATTTTTCCAATCATTCACCTCACATCCCTGCACATCATACCACTTCACCACACGAAAAAGCACTTTATAGTGTTGACTTAACTCATCATTATAAGGTTTCTTTAAATCACCACATAACCAATTATATTTCCTCAAAAATCTTCCCCCACTATATCTCACCATATCACCTACCAAACTATCCATCCCACTCACTCTCACAATCATTCCTAAAAACCTCACACTCAAAAACAATTTCACGTCAGGCATTC
This sequence comes from Pelophylax lessonae, assembly GCF_965119305.1. NCBI lineage: Eukaryota > Metazoa > Chordata > Amphibia > Anura > Ranidae > Pelophylax > Pelophylax lessonae. The sequence goes on along the minus strand of NC_138770.1, from coordinate 104,104,146 downwards.
CCCTTCCTCCTTTACATTCATCCTTATACATAATTTTCCTCCTCACTCTCTCCATTTTAGCTCCCCAAATAAACATAAAAAGTTCCCTAATGATTCTTTTAAGTATAAGTTCCCTTGGGAAATAAACCAAACCCGTATAAAGTAACAAAGGCAAAATAACTGCTTTTATCAAAAGTATTTTTCCCACCAATGTTAGCCTACGCAACTTCCAAAACGACACCTTTTTTTTAACTTTTTCCAAGACCACCTCCCAACTCTGCACACCACTATTGCCTTGATCAAAAAAAATTCCCAACACTTTAATATGATCCTTTGTACCTTTAATTTTGAACTGTTCACTCATATCCCACTCACCAAAACCGCAACATACACTTTTATCCAAATTTATCTTAAAACCAGACGCTCCACAAAAACATTCAGCCACCAAAACCGCTCTCTTAACTGCTCTCGCATCCGAACACACAACAACCAAATCATCCATGTACCCCAAGGCCTTAACCTCTCTTCCACCACTTCCAGGAATCATAACACCTCGTATCATTTTCTCCTTACGCAATGCTGCCATTAAAGGTTCAATACAGCATATAAACAAAAGAGGAGACAAGGGGCATCCTTGTCTAACACCTGCAAGAATCCCGATCTTTTCCGTCAAAGCTCCATTCACCATCACTCTAGAACACACATCTTTATATAACACTCTTACCATATTAATAAAAATCCTTGGAAACCCCATTCTCTCTAACACAAGAAACATAAATTGATGACTGACACGATCATACGCTTTCTCAAAATCAAACGATACTAAAGCAACTTTTTGATTCCTTACCAACACATCATCCAGCACATCTCTTATCAAAATTAAATTCTCCCATACACTTCTCCCTGGCACAGCACACACTTGACTTTCTCCAATCACACAACCAATCACCCTCTTCAATCTATTAGCCAATAACTTTGCAATAATTTTATAATCAACGTTCAGCAACGTTATAGGCCTATAGTTGCGAATATCTGTCTTTTCCCCCTTCTTAAAAAGCAGGGAAACCACACCCTCTTTCTGCAAATCACTCAAAGCACCCTTTTCAAACACCTCATTCACTAACTCACACAAATCATCCTTCACCAACTCCCAAAAAACTAAATAAAATTCCATACTCAAACCATCACACCCAGGCGTTTTCCCTTTTGACATACTCTTCACAACCACTTCCAATTCCTCACATGTCACTCTCTCAATCAAATCTTCATGCTTACTCACATCCAATTTCCGTTCCAACCCTTTCAAAAAATCATTATAGAAAAAAGCATCAATTTCTTTCATCCCAAACAAATCCTGATAAAACAGAAAAACTTTCTCCAAAATCCCATTCAAATCCTTGCTTCCATCAATTTCACTAATAATCACTTTCTTTTGCACACATTTTTTAAAGAAAAAACGAGTACACTTCTCATTCAATTCAAACTCCTCTACTTTCGCTCTAAAAATAATACCTCTCCCTCTTTCATCAATCCACTTGTTCCTTTCCTTACTCACCTCATCCAATTCCTCACCAACATCCACACCAATTTCTTTCAATTTAATCAAACCCTGCCATCTTATATTCAACTCCTCATAACATCTTAAACTTTCTCTCTTACGCTTCACACCCATCCTACAAAAAAACTCCTTACAACGCCCTTTACACCAATCCCACCATCTCCTAACACAACTAAATTTCCCTTTCATCCTCTTCCACTTTCCATACAGCACCCTAAAACTCTCACACACACCCACTTCATCCAACAAAAGCACATTCAACTTCCACAGACCTTTATGCACTTCTACACAACCCTCCACTCTCAACTGTACTAATATCAACGAATGGTCCGAAAACAAATTCTCATATGATTCCCAACTAACAGGTTCTACTCCCTCCGAAATTAAACAATAGTCTATCCTGGATCTTCCATTCACACTTTTCCAAGTAAACCTATTGGACTCGTCTCCCACCATTTTCCATGTGTCCTGCAAACGAAAATCTTCACAAATCTCGTTCAACAATTTAGATGATTTATCCAAAATGTGATCCCCATCTCTATCTTCTTTTGACAAAACACAATTAAAAGTCCCCCATAAAAATAATGGGTTCCAGACCCACCAAAAAGAACTTAATTTTTTCCAATAACTCAAAACGTTCATTCTTCCGAACAGAACCATATAAATTAATAATCTTCAGGATCCTTCCCTTAAAAGAAACTTTTACCATCATCGCCCTGCCGGGTTCAATATGGGTTACCGATATGATCTCCACATGGTTTGACTTCACCAAGAGACCTACCCCCGAATTCTTTGTTCCATTTTCACCCGACCACAGCGAAGGGCCAAACTGCCAATCCTTTTCCAATTCTTCATAAGATAACCGAAAATTTACTCCGCATTCTTGTAATAAAAAAATATCTGCAGGGGTATTTGAAAAAAAAATCAAAAAAAGCAGCTCTTCGTCTAGAGCTCAAGATGGACCTCACATTGAGGGATGCTATTCTCAAGAACATCTAGAAAAAAAGAAGGAGACTTTCATTCCACCTATCCATTTCACCCAGGTTCTAGACTTTTAGCATCCATGGTTCTCCTTTCCACACCCGTATCAGAGATTGAGTCTCCTTCATCCTCCTCCTTTGCTAGATCCGCCGTCCAGGAAAAGGAATCCGGTGAACCCAACCCCCCAAACAACTCCCCTACTCCTGCTGACTCAGTCTTGCACCTTTTATGACCCACTTCCTCCTCCTCCTCCAAATCTTCTTGTGGTCTTCCTTCCTTTGCCACCTGGCACTCCATCTCCTCACTTATTTCTGCAGATAATTTTCTCACTTCCTTTTCCAGTGCACTTACACCAGTTTCCGGCACTTCTTCTGGACTCTTACATTCCACTCCACCACCTTGTGGCACTTCAGCACTAGCTTCCATCTGCACTTCTTCTTTCTCCTCTTCACCACTAGGGGTCTCCTTCTCACTTTTCCTTTCCTCCTTCTCCATCTCCTTCTCCATCTCGACAACCTGTCTCAACACATCATCATCTTCTGGAAGGTTCCTTTTCACCTTACTCCCACCAGCCGCTTTCTCAGCAAATGACTTTGCCCTCATCGGGCATTCATCACATAAATGATCTATGGCCTTACAATGGGTACATTCTTTTGGGACTTCACACTTCTCAGCGGTATGGCCCAAACCTCCGCAATTTCGACAACTAGTCAGTAAATCGCACTCTTTTGTTACATGACCCATTGCTCCACATTTCCAACAATAAGCAGGCATTCCAGAATATTTCAAAAAACCTCTATTCCGACCAATTTGAAAGGTCTGCTTAATGTGCTCCAAATGATCTTCCGCAAAGTCATTTACATAAAAGCGTGCTCTATATAATCTCTTCCCTGACCAAACTCCAACAGAATTATTAATTTTCTTGACAAATTCCACAGTTTCACATTCCATTCTTAAAAATTCTGTCACTTCTTCTGTTGTTACATAGGGATTGTACATCATCACAGTGACCATCTTCCAAGGGCTTCTGTGTAGAAATTCCACACTAAAATTCTTCATAGAAGCATCCTCTTTCTTAAATTCCCACTTCCTTTTAAAGGACTGGTACTGTGTGTGTTCTTTGAACACAATTTCCACCACACCTTGGTTTCTGTACTCTGCCATACACAGCAGATGGCTACCCTCTATCCCACATGGGGAGAGCACTTCTTCCATAACTTTTTTTGCCAGGTCATCATCAACATCGATCTCCATAACTTCAATTTTCAAAGCATTTTTAAAGCGCACCTCATGGGCCGCTGAAGTAAATCTGCTATTTGCCATTTGCAAATGCAAATTAGGTCTTCCCTATACAGAGAAACCTCTCTCGCCCTCGGCCTTCTACATCAGGGGGTCCCCAAAATGTTGTATGCTCACCTGGCTCAGGCTCGAGGCCTGGCCCGCTGGTCCCCGAAATCCAAACCACGCGCGAGCACGCAGATCGCAAGCCAAAAGGCCGAGAAGCGATAACCCAATTATCGTCTTTTCCGAGCGAGCGGCGTCCAGGGCGATGTCAATCGCTCGCAGAGATCTGCTGCCTCCCGTCTGGCTCCCTGCTGTTTGCCCAGAGCCACTAATCCTCAGACTTTCACACCTAGCTATGCCTGAGGCCTACTTCCTCCTTCCTATAGCCCATGGTCTAAACACGCCCAGACACCTGTCCATTTAGCACCTTCGGGGTCAAGGCCAGTTTGCTCGTCAATCCAAACTTTAAGCAAGCAAGGCCAAATACAGATTACAAACACATGTATCCATCGGGTGCTCCTCGGTGTGCCTAACGAGGGCTAGGATTTGCATAGAGCCGCCTCCTGTTCACGTGGACAAAGGAACCCACTAGAGGGAGACACAGGCCAGAAAATCCCTCGACTGTCGGAGTACTAGCCGACTCATTGACTACAGAGAGGGAAGTAGAGAAAAGTCAAGCCGTTCAACAGGACTCTGCATCGTCCTAGCTTCGACTGGTACGTAGGCTTCATATCGGGCCTTCACACACTCTGCGTGTATTAGCTGGCTGTCTTGTCGAAATTCTGGCCCTTGCTATCTATAGGTTTGTAGGAAAAGGGTGGTGGACTGAAATAAACTTTGCAAAAATAAAAATAAAAAAAATGACATGAGAAAAGAAATACAAATGAAAAGAATAGATATTGTCAGTCTGCTGAAAAGCTGCCATTGCAGCAGCATATGCATTGTGCTGAAAAGGATGGAAGCATGGAAACACAGACCAAGAAACTGACACAAATCAAGAAAAACACAAACACACAGGGGTTAAATACCAGTTTATTGCAAAACAATAAAAAAAAAGGACTGCGAACAACTCAACGAGAAAGAACACAAGCAAACAACATTGCAAGCAAAAGACAGAAAAACCTTCTTGTCAAGTTTTTCATTTGAATCTGTTTTTTGAAAACTGCATAAGAAAGGGGTGCACCGGTCCTGGAGGTACTGCAATACCAGGTCGATGCGTGGAGTGGACAGAGCAAGCTCTTCTTCCATCTCCCTGTTCTAAAAATCCATTTAATATATGGTCCCCAGATAGGGGACGTATCAGATATTAAACTGATAAGAACAGATTTTTTTTTTTTTTTTTTTTTTTTTTTTCTTTTTACCACTCAGTCATCCGAAAAACCATATAACCAAGTCTTTTTCAGGTCGTAAAACCATCAAAAAAAGTTTGATTTTAGAAAACATCATTGTGGTAATTAAAACACAATTCTGTTCCACAGTTTAATATTCCACTTCCTAACAGCGTTTCGTCTTCCTAAAATTTTAATATCTCTCAAATAATACACATGTATTAAACTAATGCCATATCTAATACATTGTTCTATACTAATTTGTTCTCTTTTGGAAATCAAAATGCATCTGCAAAACCATAAAGCTTCCTTAAAACAATTTATCGCTAGCCACACAAAATCAAAATTCTCAGGTTTAACATCTTTACATAGCCCATACAAAACCACCTCAGAATTTAACATCTTGATCCCACCGAACCATTTCAGCATAATACTAACCCGATCCCAAACCTCTTTAGCAAAAGGGCATTCAAAAATCACGTGTTTAGCACTTTCTTCTTCCCAACAATTATTACGTGGGCAAAAACTATTATTTACGAGTCTTCGACCATATTGGAATTTTCTCGTAGCAAGACATTCTCTTACCACTCCCCATGCTAAATCTTTTTGTTTATTTGATAATTTTTTATAATTTACATTATCCCAGATTTTCCCTACTATTTGATATGTAAAATTTGCAATCGGTGTCAAACCCTCTTTCCTTTCAATCTCTACCAATATTTTCCTGTGATTAATTAGGCAATCTAGCCCCAAATCTTCTATTTTATACTCTACTATGGTTTTTCCCAAAACAGCATAGTGCTTTGGGGGTATAAAACTATAAGGTCTATTTAGAAATAGCTTAAGAAAAGAATATTTATTCAAAAAATAACCGGCTCCATATAAAAAGGAGTGCCACAAGAAACCTTCTTTGGACAACACTAGATTTAGGTAGAAAGAAAAATACTTAACCTTCAAGAAACGGGTTAGGTCAATCATCCCTTTACCCCCCTTTTTTTTACTTTTGCATAATTCTGTTCTTTTAATTTTGTCCATTTTAGACCCCCATAGGAAATAAAAGCACGATTTTATAATTTGTTTCATTACAAATCCATCATTCAGATAAATCATTGCTAAATAAAGTAAGATAGGAGTAATTATTTGTTTTATAACTAATATTTTACCCTCTAAAGAAAGATCTCTTAAGCTCCAGAAAGTTAGTTTCTTTTTGACCCTCTCCAAGAGTTCCACCCAACTTTTATGGCCATTGTTATTCACATCAAAAATAACCCCCAAAATTTTAATCTCGCTTGTAATTTTTAACTTTATATCGGACACACTCGCCCATTCTCCTATTAGTAGAACTTCCGATTTTTTAATATTTATTTTGAAGCCTGATGCAGTCCCAAAAGTTTCTGCCTCAGACAAAATGTTTTTTAGTGAGACGGTGTCCCCACAAAAGCAAGAAACATCGTCCATATATGCTAATACTTTTAATGGGTCTTTTGTACCTGGGATATTCACTCCTTTAATAATTTTATTTTCCTCAATTGCGCAAAGAAGAGGTTCTAGAGCGCAAATAAAAAGAATCGGGGAGAGGGGACAACCTTGTTTTACCCCACTCTCCAGATTCACATCTCCAGTAAGAAAACCGTTCACTAGGATTCTATTTATACACCCCGTATAAGCAGCCTTAATCCAATTTATTAACTCAAGGGGAAAACACATTTTAGTCAAAACATCAAACAAGAACTCATAAGATACCCTATCAAAGGCTTTCTCAAAATCTAAAGAAATAATCGCAAGTCTACTTTTCCTTTCTTTAGTTAACCATATTACATCCCGGGTTATTGCCAGATTTGTGGTTATATTCCTTTTTGGGATTGCACAGCTCTGGTGTGGGCCGATTACTTTCCCAATTACAGTACGCATTCTATTGGCAATCAATTTGGTAAAAATTTTGTAATCTGTATTGAGTAATGTTATCGGGCGCCAATTTGCAAGGTCCTCCCTATCACCTTTTTTAAATATCAATGTTACAATTCCTTTCCCCCAGGATTCTGGAGTTTTCAGACAGAGTGTTGTATTGACTATTAATTCTATAAATTCTTCTTTTATAACTTCCCAAAAAGACAGATAAAAGTCAATGGGAAGACCGTCTTCTCCAGGAGTTTTACCCTTTTTAAAACTTTTAATTATTCCTAACACCTCTTCACTTTTTATTTCTCTTTTAGACCACTCTTTTTCTTCGTTTGATAAGGAAGTTTTAATCTTGCTCAAATAAAATTTCTTGACTGAATTATCAATTTTCTTAGATGAAAAAAGGTTTTGATAAAAAAGTCTGGTAGTTTCTAACATATCCTCCATTCTATCTGAACCATTTAGTCTATCTATATGATCCTTTCTTCCTACTATCTTTTTGAAAAAAAAATTAGTGCACTGTTCATCCTTCTCTAATTTCTCTACTCTAGCCTGAAAAATAATGTTTTTCCCTCTCTCTTCTAACTGACTTTTAATTTCATTTTTAATCCTTGCAATTTCCTCTTCTTCTACTAAACCTTCCTTCTGTAATAATAGCCAAGTGTTTAGTTTCATATTTAATTCTTTATATATAGTTCTTCTAGCCTCAGCTTTCTCTTTCCCTTTTCTTATAAAAAACTTTTTTGTTTTAGTTTTCATTTCATCCCACCAGGCATCTATCTTTTGGTTATTTCTCTTCTTTTTCCAATATTTATATTTGGCTATATATTCTTTTTGAATTAACTCATCTTCTAATAACTCTGTATTTAATTTCCAGTATGATTTTTGGGAAATATTTTTATTTAATAATTCTCCTTCCACACTTAATATTTTATGATCCGAAAAAATATTTTCGAGGATATTACATTGATTTATTTTTACTTTATCAGAAATAAAAAAGTAATCGATTCGGGAACTATTTTCTTTATTGCTCCAAGTAAAACTATTTTCTCCCTTCCCTACTGTTTTCCAAGCATCATTCAGTTTTAAATCCTCAATTATTTTTTTTAAATTTATTGCAGAATAATCTTTTTTGGATTCTTTACTGATTTTCTCCCTTCTTTCACCAGGCCAAATACAATTAAAATCACCTCCTAAAATAACTGGTTTTTCACCTAATAAAAAAAATTTTAAACAATGAAAATTTTCCTTTCTTACTTTCTCATCCGCGGCAGCATAAACATTTATGCACTTAAATAAAAAACCAAACAACTCAAGCTCAACCATCAGGATTCTTCCAGGAATTATTTCTGTGATCTCTTTAACACATATGTCTCTGTTTTTTATCATAATTCCTACTCCTGTACATTTGTTTTCATTTGATCCTGACCACACTGACTCACCATTCTTCCATTCATTTTTTAAATTATTATAATTCAACCTATAATCAAAGCCGCATTCCTGTAAAAAAAGAATATCGTGATCAAAACTATCAACAAACTCATAGAAAGATGCTCTCTTAAACTTATTCTTAAACCCCCTAATATTCAGGGAGGCAATTTTAAATTGTATACCCATTCGTTAATTTTCCCTTTTTTTAAACCAACATTTTTTACTGGGTCTTCCTCAAAGGCATGGGTGAATCAATTAATCCCCCAGGCACTTCATCGATCCTGTCGTCAATTGTCAAAGGCGACAAGACTTCCTGCCCGTCAGGAATCCCCGTCTCATCCAAATTACTCTCAGGACTCTCCATTACTTCCAGCACTTGGAAAGTATTCTGAGCTTCAAATTTTTTTAAACTTTCTGTTATAGCGTCTAAGCTGTCCATTTCGTTGGAAGCAGTCTTGCTACCTTCTTTCTCCTGCTCCCCAATTACCTCAGCCTGAATTTCTTCTTCCGAGATTTCAGGCAGTTCTCTCTTTTTTGTTTTTTTCTTTTTTGATTTCTTTTCCTCTTCTTTTTCCTTTGGAATCTCTTCCCCAGGCCTTTTTTTCGAAACCGACATATCCATTCCTTCCTCCTTTTTTTTTTCGGCTTCAAATTCTGGGTCAGGGATCCAGGTCTCCCCCACTTTTTTAAATCCTGTTTTTATCAATACCTTAACCACCTCCTCAGGGGTGTTTTTCCGAATGTCCACAAAAGTGTCTGGTTCTTCCTCCTTCCTCTCTCCAGATGTTCCTTCACTTTTCCTCTCTCCAGATGTTCCTTCCCCAGCCCCCTTATGTGGACAATCCTTTTCCTCATGTGCTGGGGATCTACACGTTTTGCATTCTTTGCGTTTGTCGCAAGAGCCAAACGTATGTCCGAATGTTTTACATCCTTTACAATAATCCGGCATCCCGTTATAAAATAGGAAGCCTCTATTCTTTCCAAAGGCAATGAGGGGAGGCGGTCTCATAAACCCCCCATATGACCCCGGATTTGCTTTAAATGACACTAGAAATTTTCTTTTGCCATTTGCCATTTGCAATTTTGAACTCATTGGTAACGAGTCCAGTAAAGGTCACAGATTCACAAAAATATTCCAAATAGTTGGCAATTTCCTCAGTTGATACATGAGGGTTGTACATGTGTACAACAATTTGCCTTCTCTGGTGTCCAAAAAGAGGCACAATGCGGATCCCTTCCAATCTCTCCACAACTTGTGGAGAGAGGCATTTCGCATAAATCCTCTCACAATCTCCTAAACTATAGAAAGTTACATCATATACTCCTCTTCTTTCGAAGTTTTGGAGGCATTTGATGTCTTTCAAATTAATTCCTAAGGTTTTTACCAGGATCTCCGAGACAAGATAGCCAAGCTGGATTCTGGCCCTCCAGTTGTCCTCAATCTGGAAACGGATGGTATCCCGGATGAAATCTTCCAATCCCGAAAATCCAGATTCTGTCATGATGACACGGAAAAAAAACTTCAGGAACCAGAAGAAAACCGCAGCCGATTGCTGAGAAACTCCTCCACGAAGAAATCCGAATCCAAATTTGAATATCAGATCTGTACGATCGCAACTCTGTTAGCTTTAAGCAGCGCTGTGCCCAATAGCAGCAAGGACCAGACCGGAGAACCGGAACAAGTCAACAAGGCCAAGCACAGCTGGTGCCTTCAGCAAACCTTTCGTTTCAGACACTTGGTCTTAGCCAAAAGGCCGAGAAGCGATAACCCAATTATCGTCTTTTCCGAGCGAGCGGCGTCCAGGGCGACGTCAATCGCTCGCAGAGATCTGCTGCCTCCCGTCTGGCTCCCTGCTGTTTGCCCAGAGCCGCTAATCCTCAGACTTTCACACCTAGCTATGCCTGAGGCCTACTTCCTCCTTCCTATAGCCCATGGTCTAAACACGCCCAGACACCTGTCCATTTAGCACCTTCGGGGTCAAGGCCAGTTTGCTCGTCAATCCAAACTTTAAGCAAGCAAGGCCAAATACAGATTACAAACACATGTATCCATCGGGTGCTCATCGGTGTGCCTAACGAGGGCTAGGATTTGCATAGAGCCGCCTCCTGTTCACGTGGACAAAGGAACCCACTAGAGGGAGACACAGGCCAGAAAATCCCTCGACTGTCGGAGTACTAGCCGACTCATTGACTACAGAGAGGGAAGTAGAGAAAAGTCAAGCCGTTCAACAGGACTCTGCATCGTCCTAGCTTCGACTTGTACGTAGGCTTCATATCGGGCCTTCACACACTCTGCGTGTATTAGCTGGCTGTCTTGTCGAAATTCTGGGCTGGCTGTCTTGTCGAAATTCTGGCCCTTGCTATCTATATGTTTGTAGGAAAAGGGTGGTGAACTGAAATAAACTTTGCAAAAATAAAAATAAAAACAATGACATGAGAAAAGAAATACAAATTAAAAGAATAGATATTGTCAGTCTGCTGAAAAGCTGCCATTGCAGCAGCATATGCATTGTGCTGAAAAGGATGGAAGCATGGAAACACAGACCAGCATGGAAACACAGACCAAGAAACTGACACAAATCAAGAAAAACACAAACACACAGGGGTTAAATACCAGTTTATTGCAAAACAAAAAAAAAAAAGGACTGCGAACAACTCAACGAGAAAGAACACAAGCAAACAACATTGCAAGCAAAAGACAGAAAAACCTTCTTGTCAAGTTTTTCATTTGAATCTGTTTTTTGAAAACTGCATAAGAAAGGGGTGCACCGGTCCTGGAGGTACTGCAATACCAGGTCGATGCGTGGAGTGGACAGAGCAAGCTCTTCTTCCATCTCCCTGTTCTAAAAATCCATTTAATATATGGTCCCCAGATAGGGGACGTATCAGATATTAAACTGATAAGAACAGATTTTTTTTTTTTTTTTTTTTTTTTCTTTTTTTTTACCATCAGAACTGAAACGGTACATTACATCTTTCGTTACTCCAGCGCAACTTCATTAAGTACCACTTCCTTCATCATTTTGGTTTTTAATATACAAAACACATAACAGATCCATACACACATCTCACCATACATCCTAAGACAAACATTACACCAACTCAGCTAACAACGTAAAACAACTACAGACTACACTAACCCGATCCATCCTATAAAAGAATATAAGGAATCACTTACATCCCACCACCCAAAAACTTACTTATACACTCCTCCACAACACATCCACTCCTCTTACCCCCCTTCCCTACCACACAAAAAGAAAACTCATCCTGACATAACTAGACATTACCGTACTTACTTACCCAATCTCCTTCCTGCGATACATTATCCAACCCCCACTCTCCACTCTTCGTACCTCCAATCCCTATTAGCCTCTTCCACCCCCCTCCCCTTCCTGTCATACAACAGAGCAATATACAACCTTGCCCAGAACAAGTTCACACAATCTCCTTCTGACAATTTCACATTCCTCCTCACAAACCAACACCTTACATCCCATGCCACTTCCTTGAACACACAGGAAATAATCCACATTTTCCTCTCCTGCTCTTTACTTCCCACCAGCAACCCGAAGAAACCTGCCTCCACACCAACATCTGTCACACCCACCACTCTCTTAACCATACCCTCCACCCTACTCCATACACTTCTTACAAAGGAACACTCCCACAATGCATGCCGTACAGTTTCAATCTGTCCACATCCTTCTCTTGGACATTCCTCGCTCCTTGATAAGTCCCTGGACTTCAAAAAACTTTTAGTAAGCAGACACTCATGTAATGCCATCCAACACACCTCCTTCTGCTGATTTGTTACGCCTCTCCATCCAAACCTTTCCCAGCATTTCCCTATAAGACATCCTCTCAAACCGCCAATATTTTCCACCACCTCCTCTTTTTTCATCCACTTCCCCAGCTTCACTTTATTAAAGGCCTCCAAACCCAACGCCCCCAAATTATTCCGCTTGAAAAAAACACTCAGTCTAAGATAAAAGGAGGGTGGGAACAAAGCCACTGGCCTCCTTAAATCTTTCTCGCACCAACCCCAGCGTATCAACAACCACCCTGCCAGATACCTCATTAAACCAGCAGCTTTGCCCCCCGCTAAGAAGGCCTTCGAATGACTCAACCAAAAGTGCATCTCAAAAAACTTCTCCAGACACGGGAATCCATATCCTCCTTTCCTCCAATCCTTCATCACCACCACCCTTGCAACTCGCTCCATCTTGGAGCCCCAAAAGAAAGAAAACAGCATCTTATTCAACTTCTGTATCAAAGCTTTACTAGGCGGAAAAATAATATTAAAATACAACAAAAGAGGCAGCACCACCGCTTTCACCACCAATACTTTCCCAGTAAGTGTTAATCTTCGAGTCTTCCAAAAATTCAATTTCACCGCCACCTTCTCCACTGATTGTGTTGTGTTCACTTGGGACTGCAAATTCCTCTCAAACTGAATCCCCAACACCTTAATTGACTCCACTTCCCGCAGTTTACTCCCAGCCGTATCAAAGGTTCCGCTTAAAGGGCAAATTTGACTCTTTGCCCAATTCACCCCCAATCCCGACACTGCCCCAAAGATCCTTAACTGCAATTCTGCCCTTTCAAGATCCCTTTTTGATGAACAAACAAAAGCCACGTCATCCATGTAACATAAGGATTTAACATTCTCCCCTCCTCCACCGGGTATGAAAAGGCCTCTGAATCCTTTGTCACGCTGAACTTGCCTTAAGAGTGGTTCCATCACACATATAAAAACTATTGATGACAGAGGGCACCCCTGTCTCACTCCTGAGAGTACTGGAAAAGGCCTAGAGACATTCCCATTCACCACCACCTCACTTGAAATGTTCTTGTACAGTCCTCTAATCATCTTCAGCAAGTTTTCCGGCACTCCCATCGAGCTCAACACTGCAAACAAAAAGGAATGCGATACCTTGTCGTACGCCTTCTCCAAGTCGATTCCAGCTACTGCCATCGGTAAATTATTGGTCTGTGCATAAAACACTAGATCCCTCAACAATATCAAATTGTTTGAGATCCTTCTCCCGGGGACAGCACACGTCTGCCACTCCCCCACCATTCCATCCACTACCCCCCTCAATCTTATCGCCAGCACCTTAGCCAATAGCTTATAGTCGCAGTCCAATAATGTAATAGGCCGCCAATTCTTGACATCTCTCCGGTCCCCTTTTTTGAAGATGAGGGTGATCACTCCTTGCGACATGGTCTCTGACATCGTTCCGGTCTTCATACAAAAATTCACTACCTCCATCACATGCTGTTGTAGTTGCTGCCAAAAGGTCAAATAAAATTCTACTGGAAGCCCGTCCTTGCCTGGCGTCTTGTTTCTAGCCATGCTCTTCAAAGCGCCTTCCAACTCCACTGCCGTTACCAAATCACCCAGTCCTTCTGCCTCCCTAGGGTCCAAACTACCGCGTAGCACCTCACAATATTCCACCTTCTCTTCCTCAGATGATCCTCCACGTCCATCATACAGCTGAGCATAAAACCGTTGTATTTCTTCCATCATTTCATCCCCTTCCACCTCCGCTCCTTCTTTCAGCACAGTTCGCAATACACTGCGACCACTATAGGCTTTCTTGAAAAAAAACCTGGAGCAGCTCTCCCCCTCCTCCATCTCCTGCACTCTTGCCTGAAATATAATCCTCTTCCCTTTTTCTTTGAGCCTCCTATTCCGATCTGTCCTAACTTCTTGCAATTCTTGTTCTACCTCCATCCCCATACGTTTGCACTCAAAAAGAAAATGCAATCTCTTCAACAGCCCTTCTTCACCTTCCCTCCTCTCCCTTGCCTTTTCCTTCCCCACATTCCTAAAATAAGTTGCCACCTTGTTTTTCACCCAGTCCCACCAAACCAATACATCTCCAAAATCCCCTTTCCTCCTCACCAATTTCTCAAAAAAAGGAACAAAATTCTCACACACCTCCTTGTCCTCCAACAAGGAGCAATTCAGCTTCCATATTCCTCCACCATACTTCACACCTCCCTCTAACCCAACTGTGCAGCACAACAAGACGTGATCAGAAAAGGTGACAGGGCACACCCCGAACTTTTCAACACTCACTCCCTCAGAAACAAAAACAAAATCAATCCGGGACTTAACTGAGCCTCTATCAGAATAAAAGGTATGGGATGGCTTATCCCCCTCCACCTCCACCGCCGCATCTCTCAAATGCATGTCTTCTACCATCTCGTTCAACAATCTGGAAGTTACATCCACTCCCCCATCTGCGACCGATCCTTCTCTCTCCCCACTTTTCCTTACGCAGTTAAAATCCCCCGCCAGGATAGTGGCCACTCTTCCAGGCAGGCACAATTTTAGCACACCAAAAAATTCCTTCCTTTCCTTTTTCACCGCTGGTGCATAGCTATTGATAATCCGCACTCTTGTGCCCACATATTCTATCATTACCACCAATAACCTCCCCGGCACCACCACCTCATAGGATATCACCTTCACATTTGGGTTTTTCACCAGCACCCCCACTCCTTCACTCCGAGACTCACATGCAGGGGACCACACAGTTACCCCATATTTCCAACTTTCAGCCTCAGGCCACTTTTCCACCCCACATTCCTGCAAACAAATAACATCTGCCTGCACCTCCCCCAACCTCTGAAAAACTGCTGTCCTCCTCCAACTAGACTTTATACTCCGTACATTCACAGAACTAATGGTAAGAGTCATTACCATAAAGATTAGGATAAATACAGCCATATTTAAAACTAATAAATTTACTGCATTAACTCTCCCTGTCCTTTCAATCTTCTCCTAGGTACCGGAGACTCCACACTCTCATCACTTGCATCAGACTCCCCTGCAGGGAGGTACTCCATTCCTCCAGCCTTCTCCACCCTCGCTCTCTTGCCAGGTAAGAAGCTGTCATCCCCAGACCCACTCACAAGTCGCTGGGCATCTTCCAGACCACCCCCACTTTCATCCATATCATCCACCTCCTCCTCACTCGATGAGATTTCACCAAGCACTGAGGAAAGAGCCACCGGACTGGGGCTAGAGAAAGATCCAATTTCCAACTCTGAACCCCCTCCACCTTCTCCAGCAGGATCCATTCCTTGCACCTCCACAACCCCCGTCTCCATTCCACACTCCACCTCTGGATTTTCCTGCACACCCTCCTCCACCCCATGTGCCATCCCTCCGCCTACCACAGCATCCACATACCTAGTGGGCGTACTCCCGGCCACTACTCCAATCACCGTAGTGCCCCCGGTTTCCACCTCCCCGGTTACACTGCCCCCCACCTCTACAGGTGCAGCATCACCAACCTCACGTATGGTAGGGTCTCTGGTCCGGGCCGCATCCCACTTCTCCGCGGGTCCCTTCCCAACTCCCTTTTCCACCACAGCTTCAGGTTTCCGCTGTCTAGCCACTCCCCCTCCCTCCGACTCAGGCACAATCCCCTTCCCTTGCTCCAACGCCATCCCGCTTCTCACACTCCGGTACTGGTCACATTGTCTAGCAAAATGGCCCGCCTTCTTACAGACATCACAGACCCTTCCTTCCCCACACTGATTAGCGGTATGTCCCGTTTTCCCACAGAACCGGCATTTCTGTTCCTCTTCACAGTTCGTACTAGTATGTCCGTACTCCATACACTTCCGACAATACCGCGGTTGTCCCGGGTAAAACAAGAACCCCCTTTCACCACCAATTGAAAATACTGCCGGCGGCCGTCTTACTCCTCCTATACAACTCGAGTCCGTCTTAAATCTACCCATAAAACGGTACTTACCGGACCAAATGCCAAAGCGATTCATTACCTTATCTCCACCCCTAAGCTCATCACAATAATTGCTAAGGAACGCCCACACCAGAGCAGCGTCCGCAAAGGGGTTATACAAGTGCACAGTTATTGTTTTTTCTTCTTGCATGAAGAGCGGAGAAATTCCAAACATCTTCACAACCTCCAAGTCACTCTTCTCCTTAGCCTTCTCAAAAGCGTTCCAGCACACCTCGGCCGAAGTGAAAGTTACATCGTAAGTACCTTGCATTGGAAAGTCTTGTAAGCAATATATATGCCTCACCTTTAGGCCAAGGGCCTTCAGCAACAGCTCCTCTACCACGATCCTCAAAGTCATCGAGTCCTTGAACTCAGGCTTCACCTGAAGTCGCAACGAATCGCGCAGTCCACGAAACGCCATTTTGGTGCACAGAAATTACTCACACCTTCGCCTCCCACAACGGGGAGCCCCTCACGGGGTACCCCCGCGAGCTCTCTCAAGACCAGGACCAATAGGTAAACCTACTTCCGCCTGATCTTCGCCAAAAGGCCGAGAAGCGATAACCCAATTATCGTCTTTTCCGAGCGAGCGGCGTCCAGGGCGACGTCAATCGCTCGCAGAGATCTGCTGCCTCCCGTCTGGCTCCCTGCTGTTTGCCCAGAGCCGCTAATCCTCAGACTTTCACACCTAGCTATGCCTGAGGCCTACTTCCTCCTTCCTATAGCCCATGGTCTAAACACGCCCAGACACCTGTCCATTTAGCACCTTCGGGGTCAAGGCCAGTTTGCTCGTCAATCCAAACTTTAAGCAAGCAAGGCCAAATACAGATTACAAACACATGTATCCATCGGGTGCTCCTCGGTGTGCCTAACGAGGGCTAGGATTTGCATAGAGCCGCCTCCTGTTCACGTGGACAAAGGAACCCACTAGAGGGAGACACAGGCCAGAAAATCCCTCGACTGTCGGAGTACTAGCCGACTCATTGACTACAGAGAGGGAAGTAGAGAAAAGTCAAGCCGTTCAACAGGACTCTGCATCGTCCTAGCTTCGACTGGTACGTAGGCTTCATATCGGGCCTTCACACACTCTGCGTGTATTAGCTGGCTGTCTTGTCGAAATTCTGGCCCTTGCTATCTATAGGTTTGTAGGAAAAGGGTGGTGGACTGAAATAAACTTTGCAAAAATAAAAATAAAAAAAATGACATGAGAAAAGAAATACAAATGAAAAGAATAGATATTGTCAGTCTGCTGAAAAGCTGCCATTGCAGCAGCATATGCATTGTGCTGAAAAGGATGGAAGCATGGAAACACAGACCAAGAAACTGACACAAATCAAGAAAAACACAAACACACAGGGGTTAAATACCAGTTTATTGCAAAACAATAAAAAAAAAGGACTGCGAACAACTCAACGAGAAAGAACACAAGCAAACAACATTGCAAGCAAAAGACAGAAAAACCTTCTTGTCAAGTTTTTCATTTGAATCTGTTTTTTGAAAACTGCATAAGAAAGGGGTGCACCGGTCCTGGAGGTACTGCAATACCAGGTCGATGCGTGGAGTGGACAGAGCAAGCTCTTCTTCCATCTCCCTGTTCTAAAAATCCATTTAATATATGGTCCCCAGATAGGGGACGTATCAGATATTAAACTGATAAGAACAGATTTTTTTTTTTTTTTTTTTTTTTTTTTTTTTTTTTTTTTTTACCAAAACATCAGCTTATTATATTTGTACTCAACGGCTTAAGAAAGACTTCACCGAAGAACTCCTTATGTTGAGTTTATAATTGCATCATTTGTATTGGCATTACACAATTATTTTTTCTTTTTAAATTTTACATTTATCTTACAACCAATAGAATATCCTATCACTATGCTCTATTTAAACAGATACCACTGACTTACTTTCCACACCTCTTTCGCACTTTCTCCTACACACTTCAAATCCCACAAAAAATATAAGTACATTTTTGACAACAAAAATTTCACACACTCATCAACACTTATCATCTCTCTCTTATTCACCAAAACACACCTACATTGCCATAACACCTCCTTTGCAGAACTAATAATTCTCCACGCCACCCATTCTTTTCCCCTTACCACCCCCAGATTCAATCCATACACCACTTTCTCATAATTCAACCGTACCATTTCAGTCACAACTTTCAAAATCCCCCCAACTCTCCGCCAAAAGGCTTGTGCAAACTCACAATTCCAAATGAAATGCATCACTGATTCATCGTTGCCACAAGGATACCTAGGGCACCTTCCAGATCTTAACAGGCCCCTCCTATATTGGAAAGCTCTTACAGGCAAACATTCATGTACTACTTGCCATCCCAAATCTTTCTGACTATTAGTCAAATTCTTATTAACAACCATATTCCACACATCCTTAGACACGGATTCACTAAATCTTTCTACTGTTACCACACACTGAGCACTCAATATTTTCTTAATCACATTCTTGGGATCTCTCCAATCATCCAAATCATACTCTTGTAAATTATACAGTTTAATAAACCGAAACAAAATCTTATAATGCACACTCAAACAATCTGAAACAGGCTTATTCAAACATACACTCATCCATTTATACCTCCTAAAAATCCGTCCACCACAGTATCGAATCATCTGACCTGCTAAAGTTTCTTTCTTGCTCATTCTCACCATCATTCCAAGATATCTCACACACAAAAACAATCTCACATCTGGCATTCCTCTTACACCTTTCTCTTCATCCTTATACAAAATTTCTCTCCTCACTCGCTCCATTTTCGCTCCCCAAAGAAACATAAACAATTCTCTTATGACTCGTTTAATAAAGACCTCCTTCGGATAATAAACTAATCCTGTATAAAGCAACAAAGGTAAAATAATCGCTTTAATTAATAATATCTTCCCTACAAAAGTTAATTTTCTAAATTTCCAGAAGGCCACTTTCTTTTTAACTTTATCCAATAAACCTTCCCAGCATTTCTCTCCATTATTTTGCTGATCAAAAACAATCCCCAAAATCTTAATATGTTCATAGATAACATTCACTCTTAAACTTTCACTTACACTCCACTTTCCAAAACCACAACACACACTCTTATCTAAATTAATTTTAAAACCTGATGCCAAGCAAAAGCATTCAGCCACTAACACCGCTCTTTTCACTGACCTCACATCCGCACACACAACCACCACATCATCCATATAACTCAAAACCTTACCTTCCCTTCCACCACTTCCTGGGATAGTAACCCCACGAATCACTTTCTCCTTGTTCAAACATACCACCAAAGGCTCAATACAACATATAAATAATAATGGCGATAATGGACATCCTTGTCGAACCCCAGAACAAACATCAATTTTACCTGTCAAGGCTCCATTAACCAAAACACGCGAAAACACATTCTTATACAACACTCTCACCATATTAACAAACTCCACAGGCAGATTCATTCTCTCCAAAACCAAAAACATGAAATCATGACTCACTCTATCATAAGCTTTCTCAAAATCAAAAGACAGTAAAGCCACTCCTCCATTCCTACTTAGAACATCACTTAGCACATCTCTTACCAGAAACAAATTTTCCCACACATTCCGACCCGGCACTGCACACACCTGGCTCTCACCTATCACATACTCAATCACACCCTTCAACCTATTCGCTAAAATTTTTGCTATAATTTTATAGTCTACATTAAGTAACGTTATAGGTCTATAATTTTTAATATCAGTATGATCTCCTTTTTTAAAAATCAAAGTCACCACACCGTCTTTCTGTGAGTCACATAACTCGCCAAAACTCAACACATCATTCACCATCTCACACAAATCCTCCTTCACACAATCCCAAAATTTTAAATAAAATTCAACACTTAAACCATCACATCCTGGTGTTTTCCCCCTAGCCATACTCTTCACAATCATTTCTAACTCTACACACGTCACTTTTCCTATCAGACTTCCATACATACTCGCATCCAATTTATTATCCAACTTGTCCAAGAAATCAGTATAGGCTGAAAAATCAATTTGTTTTTTTGAAAATAATGCTTGATAAAAATCAAAAACTTTTCTCAAAATACCATCCATATCCTTACATCCATCAATCTCATTCACTACCAATTTCTTCTGCACACATTTTTTAAAAAAGTATCTCGTACATTTCTCATCCAACTCTAATTCCTCCACTTTCGCTCTATATATAATTTCTTTACCTCTCTCAGCAATCCATTTATTCCTCTCCTCACTCACTTCTTCCATTTCATCTTGTACATTCACACCAATGTCTTTTAACTTAACTAAACACTGCCATCTTGTGTTCAAAAGAAAATACTGCTCCATCTGTTCTTTTCTTCTCTTAATTCCCATCCTACAAAAAAACCGTTTACACTGTACTTTCAACCAATCCCACCATTCTCTCACATTCTGAAAACTCTTTTTTGCTTTCTTACACCTCACATACATTATTCGAAACTGCTCACACATTCTCTCATCCTCCAACAACAACACATTTAATTTCCACAAACCTCTCTGCACATTCATACACCCCTCCACCCTTAACTGAACTAATACTAACAAATGGTCAGAAAACAAATTATCTTGCAACTCCCAACTCACAGCTTCTAATCCCTCCGACACAAAACAATGGTCAATTCTTGACTTCACCAATGAACTTTGCCATGTGAATTTGTTATTTTCGTTGCCCACCATTCCCCACACATCATTCAATCGAAGGTCTGCACAGATCTCATTAAGCAATTTTGAAGACTTATCCAAAGTGCCATCACCAGTTCTATCTTCTTTTCGTAGAGTACAATTGAAATCTCCCATAAATAAAACAGGCTCCTGGCCCATCAAAAAAAAACGTATTTTCTCAAATAAATCATATCGCTCATTTTTCCTCACAGAGCCATATATATTGATAATTTTTATTTCTCTTCCCAAAACTGAAATCTTAACTAAAATTGCTCTACCTGGCTCAATATGGGTAACAGAAATAATTTCAATACCAGCAGACTTAATCAAAATCCCCACACCAGAATTTTTCACCCCATTTTCCCCAGACCACACAGAGGGCCCAAGCTTCCAATCTTTCTCCAATTCCTCATAAGATAATAAAAAATCAACCCCACACTCCTGCAACAAAAACAAATCTGCTTGTATATTTGAAAAAAAATCAAAAATTGTTACTCTACGTCTGGCACTTGCGATTGAACGCACATTTAAAGATGCAACCTTCAACAACATCTATTGTAAATAAAGGCAACAAACAACATATTCACAGCCAACATATTACCTATTAACCTGGCTCTAATTCTTTGGCATCACAAGATTTCCTCTCCACCCCCTGATCTGAAATCACCGAATCCTCCTCATCCTCCTCCCTCGCCAAATCTAATGTCCAAGAGAACGAATCCGGTGACGCCATTCCTTCAAACAAATCCTCCGTCGTACTCACTCCCAGTCTTCTTCTCTTGTTCCCCACCTCCTCTTCTGTGTCCTCCGGAGGTCTCGCTCCTTTCACCATCTGACACTCCATCTCTTCTTTTTGTTCTTCTTTTTGTTCTTCCAGTAACTCATCTATCGGACCTGGCTTTTCTTCTTGAGTCACTTTAGCACTTGTCTCTCCTCTCTCATTGGATTCTGTTCTTTTCACATCACTTTGGCCACTTTCCTCAGGAACCACTTCCATCTCTTTCTCCTTCTCCTTTGCCATCTCCTTTTCCATCTCTTTTTCCATCTCCGCCACTTGCCGCAATACATCTTCATCTTCAGGTAGGTTTGTCTTTGCTCTCTTCTTGATTCCTTCCACTTTTTCTGCAAAGGTCCTTGGTCTGGTAGGACAGTCAGCATACAGGTGTTCTGCACTAGCACAATGCGTACATGTTTTAGGGAACTCACAGTTTTCCGCTGTATGTCCCAAGCCTGAACAGTTCTTACACCTGGCCAATAAGTCACATTCTTGTGTCATGTGACCCATTGCTCCACACTTCCAGCAATATGCAGGCATGCCTGAGTACTTCAGGAATCCTCTATTACGGCCAATCTGAAAAGTTTGCTTGATATGCTCCAGATGGTCTTCAGCAAAATCACTCACATAAAATCTGCAACGGTACAGTCTTTTACCAGACCAAACACCCACACTATTGGTAATGAGTTTAACAAACTCAACTGTCTCGCATTCAATTCTTAGAAACTCCGTCACCTCCTCCGTCGTCACATATGGATTATACATCATTACGGTCACCATTTTCCATGGACTGCGATGTAAAAATTCAATTCAAAATACTTTCATTTCAGGAATCTCCTTCCTCACCTCCCAATTCCTTTTGAAAACTCTATAGTTGTTATGTTCCTTAAACATCACCTCCACCACTCCTTGATTCCGGTATTCAGCCATACATAATAATTCCTTACCCTCCACACCACAAGGTACTAGGACCTTTTCCATCACCAACTTGGCACAATCTTCCTCACGACATTCCATTAAGATTTCGATTTTAACCGCATTGCGGAAGCGCACTTCATGAGCCGCTGAAGTATATTTACCTTCCTCCATCTTGAAGATAAATAGGCTTTCTCTCACCGAGAAACCTCCGTCGCAATCGGCCACCGGAAATCCAGGGGGACCCCGAAATTCGGCGAACGCACTCCGGCGCAGGCACAAGGCCTGGCCCGCTGTTCCCCAACAATTAGGTCACGCGCGAGCACGCAGATCGCAAGCCAAAAGGCCGAGAAGCGATAACCCAATTATCGTCTTTTCCGAGCGAGCGGCGTCCAGGGCGACGTCAATCGCTCGCAGAGATCTGCTGTCTGTCTCCCGTCTGTCTGGCTCCCTGCTGTTTGCCCAGAGCCACTAATCCTCAGACTTTCACACCTAGCTATGCCTGAGGCCTACTTCCTCCTTCCTATAGCCCATGGTCTAAACACGCCCAGACACCTGTCCATTTAGCACCTTCGGGGTCAAGGCCAGTTTGCTCGTCAATCCAAACTTTAAGCAAGCAAGGCCAAATACAGATTACAAACACATGTATCCATCGGGTGCTCCTCGGTGTGCCTAACGAGGGCTAGGATTTGCATAGAGCCGCCTCCTGTTCACGTGGACAAAGGAACCCACTAGAGGGAGACACAGGCCAGAAAATCCCTCGACTGTCGGAGTACTAGCCGACTCATTGACTACAGAGAGGGAAGTAGAGAAAAGTCAAGCCGTTCAACAGGACTCTGCATCGTCCTAGCTTCGACTGGTACGTAGGCTTCATATCGGGCCTTCACACACTCTGCGTGTATTAGCTGGCTGTCTTGTCGAAATTCTGGCCCTTGCTATCTATAGGTTTGTAGGAAAAGGGTGGTGGACTGAAATAAACTTTGCAAAAATAAAAATAAAAAAAATGACATGAGAAAAGAAATACAAATGAAAAGAATAGATATTGTCAGTCTGCTGAAAAGCTGCCATTGCAGCAGCATATGCATTGTGCTGAAAAGGATGGAAGCATGGAAACACAGACCAAGAAACTGACACAAATCAAGAAAAACACAAACACACAGGGGTTAAATACCAGTTTATTGCAAAACAATAAAAAAAAAGGACTGCGAACAACTCAACGAGAAAGAACACAAGCAAACAACATTGCAAGCAAAAGACAGAAAAACCTTCTTGTCAAGTTTTTCATTTGAATCTGTTTTTTGAAAACTGCATAAGAAAGGGGTGCACCGGTCCTGGAGGTACTGCAATACCAGGTCGATGCGTGGAGTGGACAGAGCAAGCTCTTCTTCCATCTCCCTGTTCTAAAAATCCATTTAATATATGGTCCCCAGATAGGGGACGTATCAGATATTAAACTGATAAGAACAGATTTTTTTTTAATTCTTTTATTTAAAAATTCATAAAATGATACATAAAACAAAAATTTCACAATAAATCACAAAAATCACAGCAAATCACAAAATTTCACAGCAAAATCACACAAAATATTTACAAAATTCCACAGCAAAATCACACAAAATATTTCACAGCAAAATCACCCAAAAATTTACAAAAATTCACAGCAAAAATCACACAAATATTAAACACAAGAAAATAACCACCCTCCCGCAATATATATAACATAACTCTCCCTCAAGACCTTTCCCTACATCTAAACAACACACAACTTTGCTTTCCCTCCATCGCTGTCCCTTCACCGATTATTCCCCCTATAGAGAAAAAAAGAAAAAGACAAAATTAATAAACAGCAAACATATATATATACACCCATAATCAAATATGCAAAACATTACCTACACCACTCCCTCCACCTACTTAATTTCCAAATCTTCTGAGCCTCTTTAAGCCCAAAGTTTTTAGAATCACAAAAAGCGTATAAATAAAGCCTTCCCCGGACCATGGAAACACACTCTTTAACACTAACTTCTTTCCTCCTAAAAATCAGAATATTACGCACATCCCACAAACTTTCTTTAACACAATTCACCAACATCCAGAACACCCTTTTTTCATCCCTCTCCAATGTACACAAACCAAACATCATCATTTCAAAAGTTATAATTCCCACTCCAGTCAACCCTTTCACCATTTCCATCAAATTCTTCCAGACTTTCCTTGCAAACGCACACTCCCAAAACAAATGCTCCACATTCTCCACCCCCCTACACCCCTCCCTCGGGCACACCTCACTATCAACCAGTCTTCTTCTCCTCTGAAATTCTCTCGTCGGCAAGCATCTATGCACCGCCATCCACGCAACATCCTTTTGTTTATTAACAAGATCCTTATTACACACGTTTTTCCATACACTCTTACTCTGTGCCTCACTCAATCCACCTACAAGTTCCAAACTTTCTCTCCCACTTAGTACCCCCATTACTTTCTTACTTTCACACCATACCTCTTTCGTAACTTCATGCAATTCACATCTCCTGATACACCTTTCAATTCTTACATAAAACCACGGCGCCCTAAAACACACTGGCTTTCTCAAATCAACCTCACACAGCTTGTATTTTCTTAACACACTCCCACTCACATACTTCAGCATGCACCCAGCCAGGTTCTCCTTCTTACTAATCCGTACGCACATACTCACATACTTTACCACTAAGAACTGCTCAATATTTACCACACCCTTTCCTCCATTCACTTTTCCTTTCATCACTTTCTCTCTCTTCAGCTTCTCCATTCTTGACGACCATACAAACGTAAAACATTCTTTTATTATTTTCTTTAACATCCTGTCAGGAGCAGGAAAAATATAAAATAAATATAACAAAATTGGCAAAATAACAGCTTTGACAATTAAAGCCTTCCCCTCCAAAGTTAGAGTCCTCAGGGACCAAAAACCTATTTTTTTCTTCACTTTCGCACACACTTCCTCCCAACTCTCTCTTCCATACAACTCATTATTGAATCTGACACCCAAAATTTTAATACCTCCCTTACATACTTTCCAACCACACTCATCCACATTATTCCACTCTCCAAAAAACTTACATTCACTCTTTTCCATATTTATCCCAAAACCACTTACAGAACAAAAAATATCAATCAACAGCTTCACTCTCCTTAAACCAGCATTATTTTTACATAACACAGTCACATCATCCATATAACCAATAACATTCAAACTCCTCCCCCCACTCCCAGGCACTTCCACCCCTCGCACCAACTTATCTTTTGCCAACATTCGTAACAAAGGCTCAATTACACATATAAACAGAACAGGGGACAGAGGACACCCCTGCCTTACACCCGCACCAATATATATTTCCTCTGTTAACCACCCATTCACCTGTACCTTGCTAACCATTCCACTATACAAGCATTTAATCCACCCCAACATAACTTCAGGCACCCCCATTCTTTCCAAAACTTTAAACATAAAATCATGTGAAACCCTGTCATACGCCTTTTCAAAGTCAACTCCCAAAACAGCAATCACCTGATTTCTTTCTTTACAATACCACAACGCATCTCTCAAACATATCAAACTTTCAGCAATAGACCTCCCAGGCACCGCACACACTTGCTCCTCCCCCACCATTTTCCCGACCACCTCTCGTAATCGATCCGCAATCATTTTAGTAATACACTTATAATCAACATTCAACAAAGAAATCGGCCTCCAATTTTTCAAATCCTCCTTACATCCTTTTTTATACAACAACACAATTATACTCTCACGCATGGATTCAGGCAACCTCTTCCCTTCCAAAACTTCCAGACATACCTTGTGCACCCACTCACCCAATACTTCCCAAAACGTACAATAAAATTCTACTGGCAACCCATCACTCCCCGGCATCTTACCTTTCTTCATACTCTTTAAACATGCTTCTATTTCTCCTTTCTCCACACTCCCACATAACATATTCAACTCTTCATCCCCCAAACATTTCTCAACATGTTTCAAAACTCCATCCTCCATACTCTCATCCCTTTCTTTCTCAACATACAAATTTGAATAAAACTCCCATACTGCCTCTCTCACTTTCTCATTACCATGTACTTCCACACCATTTCTATCCAACACATTCCACATCCCCACTTTCCCACCATACACTTTTTTAAAGAAAAATTTAGTACATTTTTCATCTTTCTCCTTAAGCACAGCCTTAGCCTGCGACAATATATTTTTACCCCTTTGTTCCATATATTTATTTAGCTTTTCCCTCGCTTCCACCAACTCACACTTCACATCCTCCCCCAAACTTCTTAACTCATTTAAATATTCAAAACGCTTCTGCCATCCATCATACTCCTCTCTCTCTCGCCTCGCCTTCTCACAACCTTTTTTGACAAAAAAATACTTTGTTCTTACTTTCACCCATTCCCACCACTCAACTAGATTTTCAAAATCATTCATTCTTCTCATAAGCTTTTTAAACAAGCATACATATTCACACCTTATTCCCGCATCCTCCAACAAACTCACATTTAATTTCCATACTCCCCTGCCATACACATCTTCACCTCTCATACTCACGACACAGTCAATCCTACCATGGTCCGTGAAAGGCTCCCTCCGCACAGAAAAAGACTCCACATCCCAACACCTAGATAAAAAACAAAAATCAATCCGTGAACACACATTCCCTTTATCACTAAAAAACGTAAACCCACCCTCCTTCCCAGCATCCCTTAAATTAAAGGTATTAACAATATCCCCTAACTCTTTCCCAGACTTATCCACACCACCACCCCCTCCACGCACACCACCACCCCTATCCCCAGCCCTTATAATACAATTAAAATCCCCCAATATAACCATAGGTTCCCTCCCACCCAAAAAGAATTTTAATTTCTCAAAGAACACCACCCTCTCATGTCTATCAGCACTAGCATACACCCCCACCACTCTACATACAATACCCCCATACTCAAACACCACCACCACACACCTCCCCTTCACCACGTGAATTATTTTTTTAATTTTAATATTTTTATTTTTAAACAAAATGCACACCCCTTCGTTTTTCTCTTTCCCCAGAGACCAAACTGCGGCCCCATGTGGCCACTCCGAGGTTTTGGGCGCTTCCAATAGGTTGCAATCCTGTAAACATATAATGTCTGATGGTAATGTTCCCAAAAGTTTCAGGATTGCAGCCCTCCTACAAACAGACCGGATGCTCCTCACGTTCAACGAAGAACATCTCAGCTGCAGCATTTAACTGGACAGGGTTGGGGGGAAGAAAACATCACCTGCACCTGGACCTGGTTCTCCTCGAAGTCCTTGGAGCCTCCTCTGTCCTTACCCCTTGCATCTCCTCCTTCTGCTTACGCCCTCTTCTGGGATTCGTGTTGGAAAAACCTACCACCTGCTGAAAGTTTCCAACCTGCCCAGGGCTGGCAAAGGACTGGGCAGAAGAGTCTGACTCAATGGCAGGACTCAAAGTTCCAGTGCTACTTGAAAACTCCTCAATGCTCCCAGAGGGGGAGTGAGGGTCGGAGATTTTGCGTTTCAGAGACACACTCTGATCCATCTCCTCACTCACCACCTCTTCCTCAGGGCCTGTCCCAACCTCCTCCTCACCCTCCTCCTCACCCTCCTCCTCTCCCTCTGCTAGCATGGCTTCAGGGACACACCTCTCAGACACAGAGGTAGCCCCCTCCACCTCAGCTGCGTCCTCAGGAGGATCTAGAGAGGGACCATCAGCCTTAGCTGGAGGGCTACTGCAGGACGGCACACCCTGCGCCACGTCGGAATAAGATGGGGGGGGGTCATCCACAACCCCGCCGACGGCACCCTCCTCGCCAACGGTAGCGGCACCTGGGTGAGTTCTTTCTGGAGCACGGTCCACTTCCGGGCACTGCCTTGCCAAGTGTCTTATACTGCCACAAATGTGGCATTTCCGCTGCTCAGGGCAATCAGACATCATATGTCCAGCTTTGTAACAGTTCCGGCAAACCTGTCCAGTGCTGCAGTTTTCTTTGGAGTGTCCAAAGGAAAAACACAACCGGCAAAACTGAGGCTGACCGGGGTACCACAAGTAACCACGGTTACTTCCAATAGAAAACACCTGGGGGGGGTGCCGGACCCCCCCTACCCCATCTGCGTCAGCCTTGAATTGCGCCCAAAACCTTCGGTGGCCATTGAAGGTACCCAACACATTCGTGAGCTTCGTTCCGGCCGACACGAAGTCACAGTACCGCAACAGAAAGGCCCTTATTTCCTCATCCCTCACAAAGGGGTTGTACATGTGGACGGTCACCGGTACCCGCTGCTTCGACTCGCCACACAAAAAGGTAATACCCTCCAACAGGGGATCGTCCGCCTTCTCTAACCTCCTCGCCATACATGTCTGCAGGTCATCCTTCTTCCAGAAGGTAACATCATACCAACCAGTACTTGGAAAACACTGCATGCAAAAGATACTTTCTCGTGGCATTCCCAACAACTCCTCGATCACCTTCTTCTGCACCACGAACAGTCCAACGCTCTCTCTCCTAGGCTCGGCAACCACCAGCCTTACAGTGTTTGGAGCCTCTGGTGCTTTCGCCGCCATATCTCCGCCCAAAATCACTCACCCACGGCAAGTCACAAAGACAAGACGGGGAGAGGGATCGCTCTCGTGAACATCAGGTAGCGTCCCGCCCAATAGCAGCATGGGGTGCACCCGAAGGAAACACCCCAAGGCCGAGCGGGACTGGTACCGTCCGAAACCTTAAGGCCCAGACCAAGACAGAAACTGCACTTGATCTTAGCCAAAAGGCCGAGAAGCGATAACCCAATTATCGTCTTTTCCGAGCGAGCGGCGTCCAGGGCGACGTCAATCGCTCGCAGAGATCTGCTGTCTGTCTCCCGTCTGTCTGGCTCCCTGCTGTTTGCCCAGAGCCACTAATCCTCAGACTTTCACACCTAGCTATGCCTGAGGCCTACTTCCTCCTTCCTATAGCCCATGGTCTAAACACGCCCAGACACCTGTCCATTTAGCACCTTCGGGGTCAAGGCCAGTTTGCTCGTCAATCCAAACTTTAAGCAAGCAAGGCCAAATACAGATTACAAACACATGTATCCATCGGGTGCTCCTCGGTGTGCCTAACGAGGGCTAGGATTTGCATAGAGCCGCCTCCTGTTCACGTGGACAAAGGAACCCACTAGAGGGAGACACAGGCCAGAAAATCCCTCGACTGTCGGAGTACTAGCCGACTCATTGACTACAGAGAGGGAAGTAGAGAAAAGTCAAGCCGTTCAACAGGACTCTGCATCGTCCTAGCTTCGACTGGTACGTAGGCTTCATATCGGGCCTTCACACACTCTGCGTGTATTAGCTGGCTGTCTTGTCGAAATTCTGGCCCTTGCTATCTATAGGTTTGTAGGAAAAGGGTGGTGGACTGAAATAAACTTTGCAAAAATAAAAATAAAAAAAATGACATGAGAAAAGAAATACAAATGAAAAGAATAGATATTGTCAGTCTGCTGAAAAGCTGCCATTGCAGCAGCATATGCATTGTGCTGAAAAGGATGGAAGCATGGAAACACAGACCAAGAAACTGACACAAATCAAGAAAAACACAAACACACAGGGGTTAAATACCAGTTTATTGCAAAACAATAAAAAAAAAGGACTGCGAACAACTCAACGAGAAAGAACACAAGCAAACAACATTGCAAGCAAAAGACAGAAAAACCTTCTTGTCAAGTTTTTCATTTGAATCTGTTTTTTGAAAACTGCATAAGAAAGGGGTGCACCGGTCCTGGAGGTACTGCAATACCAGGTCGATGCGTGGAGTGGACAGAGCAAGCTCTTCTTCCATCTCCCTGTTCTAAAAATCCATTTAATATATGGTCCCCAGATAGGGGACGTATCAGATATTAAACTGATAAGAACAGATTTTTTTTTTTTTTTTTTTTTTTTAAGCCCGTAGCGTGTGCAACACACTCAAAAGACTCCACCCGGTGCATAAAAAAGTGCACACACACAAAGTGAGAACACAAAAAAGCACAGGGTGTGCGAAATCGAATGGTCTTCCCTCCGAAGAGGTAGGACCCGAAACCTCAGTCCCCCGGGGCGCAAGACTCCTGACAGGGACACAAGGTACTCATGGTCTATCTGGCCGAAACCAGACAGACCCCGTTCTTCAGGGGGACTGCCGAAACAGCCCCCACCGAGTACTAAGTAGGGCTCCCCCGAAGGGAGACCCCATAGGAGAGGGCGAACTAAGCCAAAAGGCCATATCCACCCCCTCCCAAGACTTAAGGCAGGGCCCGAAGACCCACACACTCTCGTCGTGCAAATAAAGAAAAAAAAGGTGAAAGTGAAGGTGACGGACTCCAAATAAAAAGACAGACAAACAAAAAGGTGGGGAAGGGGAGTGGGGAAAGTGCTTTGGTGCCATGTGAAGAACCAAGGCAGGCCTTCCAGCCGGAATAAAAAATTCCTCTGGTGCAAGCCAAAAGGCCTGTCCCAAGAGGCAGGTGTGAAAAAGGTGTGCATAGTGCAGTGACCAAGGTGCCAAAAGAACTCACAGCGAGCTGCCCCTCACCAGTGAGAAATTAAGGCACCCCTGGGCTGCCACCCCAGGGGCACTTACACTACGGGCTTCTTCAATCTCAGCCCCCGGCCAGACCGAGTGTAGCCTATCCCCACCAGCAGACCTCAGAACCTGGACAGCTTAGAGAGAGCTCACCTACAACTGGGGACAGGCCCACAAGCAAGCCAGATCAAAACCCAGGAGAGAAAGCCCTCCCCTCGCCATCCTGTTCCTCAGCCCATTACATCCAGGAGCAGTTCCACCGGGCTCACCCTCCAGACCGGCTTTCCTGCTCCCTTCAAACTGGTTAGGACAGTTCAACCCATTCGAATCAGAAGGCGGCGGG
Source organism: Pelophylax lessonae (assembly GCF_965119305.1). Lineage (NCBI taxonomy): Eukaryota > Metazoa > Chordata > Amphibia > Anura > Ranidae > Pelophylax > Pelophylax lessonae. The sequence continues at coordinate 104,072,601 of NC_138770.1, read as the reverse complement.
CCCCACATGCTTTCCCAGATGACCTACTTCCCATACCTCAAAACTCAGAGCGCTCCGGGTTTCGGTCATACTGGTACTAGCTAAGGCCCATACCAACTGATAAGAACAGATTTTTTTTTTTTTTTTTTTTTTTTTTTACCAATCAGAACTGAAACGGTACATACATTAAATGTCACTCCAACGCAACTTCATCAGTACCACTTCCTTCATCATCTTGGCTTTTTTAATACAAAGACTGAACAAAAAACATCACACTCACTTCCCAACATTCATCCTAAGACAAACAACATAGCAACTCAGCTAAAAAAGTAATACAACTAATCCTACACTAACCCAACTCATCCTAAAAATAATCATAAGGAATGACTCAAATCCCACCTCCCAAAATTACTCATACACTCCTACACAACACATCCACTCCTCCTCCCCCTTCCCTACCATTCAACACACTCAAACTAACATAACAAGACACACTTTACCTAGTCTTCCAACCTCCTTCCGTTAGCACCTTATCCAACCCCCTTTCTCCACTCCTCATATCTCCAGTATTTATTGGCCTCGTCCTCCCCCATCCCTTTCCTATCCATCAGCAGAATTATGTATAGTTTTGCCATACACAAATTCACACAATCTTCTTTTGACATCACACGTTTTCCTTTCACTTCCCAACACCTTACATCCCACAGCACCTCTCTCAGAATTGCCATAAAGATCCACACTTTCCTTTGCTTATCCTTCGATCCTTCCACCAGCCCGAAGAACCAGCACATAAATTCGTCCCCTTTGACCTCAAGGATTTCCTCCACAAATCGACGCAGCACACTCCTTACTTGGCGGGCAAAGGAGCAATCAAACATCACATGTTCCACAGACTCTGGTTCTCTACATCCGCCTCTCGGGCACTCTTCTCTCCTTACCAAATCTCTGGCTTTCAAAAAATCTCTAGTCATCAAACACCTATGAAAGGCCAACCAAGCGACCTCCTTCTGCCGATTCGTGACCCCACCTATAGAGAATCTTTTCCAGCATAATTCCGTCCACTTAGAGCCAAGCCCTCGTATGTTAGCCACCACGTCATCTCTTCCAAGCCACCTCTTCAAGCCTATCTTGCCAACTGCCCCCACCCCCAGCTCCCTCAGTCCATACGCTTGATAAATCCGTCCAAGTTTAGCATAAAAGGAGGGGGGAACCAAAGCCATCGGTCTTGTCAGGTCCCTGCCACACCAGCCCCACTTTATCAAGGACCAGCCAGCCAAATATCTCATCAACCATGCCACCTTTCCACCACCTGAAAAGGTTTTATAGTGCCCCAACCAATAATGTATATCCAAAAAGGTGGCTATGTCTGGAAAGTCACAGCCCCCCAAATGCGACTTCTTCATGATCACCGTTCGGGCTACTCTTTCCATTCTAGAGCCCCAAAAAAACACAGCGAGGCTTCTAGATACTTTTTGAACCCACCTAGTCCCAGGTGGGAAAATCAAACTAAAATATAACAATAATGGTAACACCACCGCCTTGATGACAAGGACTTTACCGGTCAAGGTTAGTCGTCTAGATTTCCAAAAGTCTAATTTTTTATCAACCTTCACCATCACCTTCTCTGTGTTAACCTGGTTGGCCAGATTTCTCTCAAAGTGAGTACCTAGTACCACTATCGAATCCTCGCTTTTAACTTTAACATTCCTTATCTGGCATGTACCACTCATAACACACACCTGGCTCTTATTCCAATTGACATTGAGACCTGATACACAGCTAAAAAGACTCAGCTGCAACTCAGCCCTCCGAATATCCATCTCAGATGAACAGATAAAAGTCATATCGTCCATATAACAGACTGACTTAACCACTTCACCACCACTACCAGGTACAAACATCCCCTTCAATATCTTGTCCCTCTGTACATGTTTCAACAAAGGTTCCACTGCACAGATAAATAAAATCGGCGAGAGTGGACACCCCTGCCTAACTCCTGAGAGGACCGGAAAGGCACCCGTCAGGTTCCCATTCACCAAAACCTGACTTTTCACTCCATCATACAATCCTCTCAGAATACTCAGGAAGGCCCCAGGCAAACCCATCTTCCCCAAGGTCTTAAACAAGAAGGCATGAGACACTTTATCGTAGGCCTTCTCGAGGTCTATCCCCAGAAATGCTAACGGCAAATTATTCAGCTGCGCATATGCGGCCAAGTCCCGCAGCAGCACCAAGTTATCCATGATCCTGCGGCCAGGAACCGCACAGACCTGCCATTCCCCCACCAACTTACTCACAACCGAGCTCAACCTATTAGCCAAAACCTTTGCCAATAACTTACAATCCGCATTGAGCAAAGTGATAGGCCTCCAATTCTTAATATCCCTCCTTTCTCCTTTTTTAAAAATCAGAGTAATTGCCCCTTCTTTCATCGAAGGAGACACCTTTCCCAACTCCATACAATACTTTATCACTTCCACCAAATGTTTCTTAAAAACAGGCCAAAACTTAACATATAGCTCGACAGGGAGTCCATCCTTCCCTGGGGTCTTATTTTTTGCCATCTTCCCCAAAGCACACCCTACCTCCTCCTCCGTTACTTGGTCTAATAAGTCATCTACCTCCTCTTTCCCCAAACACTCACCCACCACCTCGCAGTATTCATCCAACTCTTCTTCCGAAGAAGAATTCTGCCCACTATACAAGTCCTTATAGAAGGTCATTATCTCCTCCGTCATCCTCTCGCCTTCCACCTCCACTTCCCCAGCAAAAACTGAACTTAAAACCTTCTTGGCATTCAAAACTTTTTTAAAGAAAAATCTGGAGCACTGCTCCCCTTCTTCCAAATCCTGCACTTTAGCCCTAAATATGATCCCCTTCCCCTTCTCTTTCAAGATTTTATCTCTGTCAGCCCTCACCTCCTCCAATTCCGCGTCCACCTGCAAACCCATCCTTCTACATTGATGCAGAAAGCGGATTTTACGCATCACTCTCTCCTGCTCTTCCCTCTTCACCTTAGCTTTCTGCACACTCACTTTTTGAAAGAAAGCTGCCACCTGGGTTTTCACCCAATCCCACCATACAAGTACATTCTCGTACTCATTTTTAACGAACTCCAATCCTTCAAAAAAGCTCTCAAACCTCTTACATATTTCCACATCCTCCAATATAGAGCAGTTGAGTTTCCAAAGGCCTCCACCAAACTTCACCCCCACACCAACATCCACCTTACAGGATACCAGGGCATGATCAGAAAATAAAACGGGAGAGGTATCATAACCTGCTACCCCCAAAGTCTCGGAAAGGAAAAAAAAATCTATCCGGGAGGATACTGTTCCTCTGTCTGAAAAAAAGGTGTGAGAAGGCATGTCCCCCTCCACAACTACAGCCGCATCCTTTAAATGGAAATCCGTAACCAAATCATTAAGGAGTCTTGAGGTGATATCCACACTCACCCCATCTCTCAAACCTCTTCTATCCTCATTTCTCCTTATGCAATTAAAGTCCCCCACCACCAAGGACGCCCTTCTGCCAGGGAGAAACAACTTTAGAGTCTCAAGAAACTCCCTCCGTTCCCCCTTCTCAGCAGGGGCGTAGCAATTTATAAGGCGAAACTCCACACCCAGAAAATCCAATATAACGGACAGACATCTCCCTGGTATCACAATCTCATAGGACACCACCTTAATATTATCATTTTTTATCAGCACCCCCACCCCTTCCGCTCTTGTTTTACAGCACGGGGCCCAAACAGCAGCCCCTTTATTCCACTCTGCAATGCCCACAGGCCCATCCATCCCACATTCCTGCAGACAAATAACATCAGCACTAACTGTACTCAAATAATCAAGAATAAGAGCATTCCGCCATCCTGTCTTCATACCTCTCACATTTAAAGAACTAATGGTCAATGCCATCACTAATAAAAAATAAATCATACAAGCCATCATAACATTTAAATATTTCCTCTCCCACCACTCTCATCCATCCCCGTCTTCTGTCTCCTCCTGGGTACAGGCGAACTGGCGGCTCCGTCATCTGAAGCCCCAGATAGAGAGATCTGTAGCAGATCTTCCCCTTCACTCTCACATTCCTCCCCTTCTTTCCGCACCCGCTTCACCGCTGGATGCACGACAAATTCCACCGGCAGGATCTCTTGTTGCCCGCACTCAAAGCTTTCTCCACTCTCCACCTCTATCATTTCATCCTCCTCGCTAGAGGCTGACCCATCCAGAGGCTCCACCGGGGAAAGCAGACTCTGATCCGCCCAAGACCTGCCCGCCTCCTCCTGGGGTCCTAGTAACCGCCCATTCTCCTCACCTACATCCATTTCATCTTCCTCCTGGGGGAGTCTTGCAGCCACACCAAGACTTTCCTCCCTCATGTCTTCCACCACATTTCCCTCAGGAATGACAACACTTGGGCCAGAAACGTTGACCACAGCCGCGGCCCCCGCACTGTCCCCCACCATCCCCTTAGGTCCAGAATCATCAGTCTTAGCGGCGGGGAGCTCGCCACCTGAAGGCCCTGCTACAGAGACCCCCACAGCCCCCTCCCCCCGCTCCTGACTCGGAGGCTTCTGTCCTTCCCCCCATGCCTTTTTACCGGTTGCCTCAGCAAACTTCTTCCTCCATTTTTGGTATTCAGCACACTGCCTTGCCATGTGACCAGCTTTGTGGCAAATGTCACATGTCCTACTGGCCCCACATTCACTAGCCTTGTGACCTACTTGCTTGCAAAAACGACATTTCTGCATCATTTCACATTCGGCACTGACATGACCATACATAAAACACTTTCTACAATATTTGGGCTGCCCTTGATAATACAAAAAACCCCTCTCTCCCCCAATTGTGAAAGCAGATGGAGGGTGCCTCACACCCCCAATACAGTCCTTGTCTATTTTAAAGCGCACAAAAAAACGATATTTGCCCGTCCAGATCCCAAATCTATTCAAAACTTTTTCTCCGCCCTTCAATTCCTCACAATACCCAGACAAAAAAGCTCTTACCATAGCCTGGTCAGCGAAGGGGTTGTACATATGTACGATCACCATCTTCTCATCTTGCATAAATAACGGGACAACTTGCAAGCACTTCATAATCTCCACATCCATTTTTTTCTTTACCCTTTCATATACGTTCCAGCAGACCTCGGTAGATTGAAACGTCACATCGTAAATTCCTTGCACAGGAAAATCCTGCAGACATAATACCTCTCTCACCTTAACGTTGCATACATCCGTCAAAACATCGACCACGATCGTCTTCAACGTCACCTTTTCTTTAAAGCCTGGCTTCACCAGAAATCGCAGTGAGTCACGAAGTCCTCGACCCGCCATTTTGTACCAACAGGTACTAGCCGCCTCAGAAGAGAAACCCGAGGGCTACCCCGCAAGGGGTGCCCCCGACCACACCTCCACGCTCCGGCCCGCCGCCCTCTCGCTAACCTCTAGTAGCGCTCTGCCCAATAGCAGCAGGGGGTGCACCCTTAGGAAACACCCCCAGGCCGAGCAGAGTTGGTACTATCGGATACCTCTCAACTGGATACAAGATCGCAGCCAAAAGGCCGAGAAGCGATAACCCAATTATCGTCTTTTCCGAGCGAGCGGCGTCCAGGGCGACGTCAATCGCTCGCAGAGATCTGCTGTCTGTCTCCCGTCTGTCTGGCTCCCTGCTGTTTGCCCAGAGCCACTAATCCTCAGACTTTCACACCTAGCTATGCCTGAGGCCTACTTCCTCCTTCCTATAGCCCATGGTCTAAACACGCCCAGACACCTGTCCATTTAGCACCTTCGGGGTCAAGGCCAGTTTGCTCGTCAATCCAAACTTTAAGCAAGCAAGGCCAAATACAGATTACAAACACATGTATCCATCGGGTGCTCCTCGGTGTGCCTAACGAGGGCTAGGATTTGCATAGAGCCGCCTCCTGTTCACGTGGACAAAGGAACCCACTAGAGGGAGACACAGGCCAGAAAATCCCTCGACTGTCGGAGTACTAGCCGACTCATTGACTACAGAGAGGGAAGTAGAGAAAAGTCAAGCCGTTCAACAGGACTCTGCATCGTCCTAGCTTCGACTGGTACGTAGGCTTCATATCGGGCCTTCACACACTCTGCGTGTATTAGCTGGCTGTCTTGTCGAAATTCTGGCCCTTGCTATCTATAGGTTTGTAGGAAAAGGGTGGTGGACTGAAATAAACTTTGCAAAAATAAAAATAAAAAAAATGACATGAGAAAAGAAATACAAATGAAAAGAATAGATATTGTCAGTCTGCTGAAAAGCTGCCATTGCAGCAGCATATGCATTGTGCTGAAAAGGATGGAAGCATGGAAACACAGACCAAGAAACTGACACAAATCAAGAAAAACACAAACACACAGGGGTTAAATACCAGTTTATTGCAAAACAATAAAAAAAAAGGACTGCGAACAACTCAACGAGAAAGAACACAAGCAAACAACATTGCAAGCAAAAGACAGAAAAACCTTCTTGTCAAGTTTTTCATTTGAATCTGTTTTTTGAAAACTGCATAAGAAAGGGGTGCACCGGTCCTGGAGGTACTGCAATACCAGGTCGATGCGTGGAGTGGACAGAGCAAGCTCTTCTTCCATCTCCCTGTTCTAAAAATCCATTTAATATATGGTCCCCAGATAGGGGACGTATCAGATATTAAACTGATAAGAACAGATTTTTTTTTTAATTCTTTTATTTAAAAATTCATAAAATGATACATAAAACAAAAATTTCACAGTAAATCACAAAAAAATCACAGCAAATCACAACATTTCACAGCAAAATCACACAAAATATTTACAAAATTCCACAGCAAAATCACACAAAATTTACAAAATTTCACAGCAAAAATCACACAAATATTAAACACAAGAAAATAACCTCCCTCCCGCAATATATATAACATAACTCTCCCTCAAGACCTTTCCCTACATCTAAACAACACACAACTTTGCTTTCCCTCCATCGCTGTCCCTTCACCGATTACTCCCCCTATAGAGAAAAAGAAAAAGACAAAATTAATAAACAGCAAACATATATATATACACCCATAATCAAATATGCAAAACATTATCTACACCACTCCCTCCACCTACTTAATTTCCAAATCTTCTGAGCCTCTTTAAGCCCAAAGTTTTTAGAATCACAAAAAGCGTATAAATAAAGCCTTCCCCGGACCATGGAAACACACTCTTTAACACTAACTTCTTCCCTCCTAAAAATCAGAATATTACGCACATCCCACAAACATTCTTTAACACAATTCACCAACATCCAGAACACCCTTTTTTCATCCCTCTCCAATGTACACAAACCAAACATCATCATCTCAAAAGTTATAATTCCCACTCCGGTCAACCCTTTCACCATTTCCATCAAATTCTTCCAGACTTTCCTTGCAAACGCACACTCCCAAAATAAATGCTCCACATTCTCCACCCCCCTACACCCCTCCCTCGGGCACACCTCACTATCAACCAGTCTTCTTCTCCTCTGAAATTCTCTCGTCGGCAAGCATCTATGCACCGCCATCCACGCAACATCCTTTTGTTTATTCACAAGGTCCTTATCACACACGTTTTTCCATACACTCTTACTCTGTGCCTCACTCAATCCACCTACCAGTTCCAAACTTTCTCTCCCACTTAGTACCCCCATTACTTTCTTACTTTCACACCATACCTCTTTTGTAACTTCATGCAATTCACATCTCCTGATACACCTTTCAATTCTTACATAAAACCACGGCGCCCTAAAACACACTGGCTTTCTCAAATCAACCTCACACAGCTTGTATTTTCTTAACACACTCCCACTCACATACTTCAGCATACACCCAGCCAGGTTCTCCTTCTTACTAATCCGCACGCACATACTCACATACTTTACCACTAAGAACTGCTCAATATTTACCACACCCTTTCCTCCATTCACTTTTCCTTTCATCACTTTCTCTCTCTTCAGCTTCTCCATTCTTGACGACCATACAAACGTAAAACATTCTTTTATTATTTTCTTTAACATCCTGTCAGGAGCAGGAAAAATATAAAATAAATATAACAAAATTGGTAAAATAACCGCTTTGACAATTAAAGCCTTCCCCTCCAAAGTTAGAGTCCTCAGGGACCAAAAACCTATTTTTTTCTTCACTTTCGCACACACTTCCTCCCAACTCTCTCTCCCATACAACTCATTATTGAATCTGACACCCAAAATTTTAATACCTCCCTTACATACTTTCCAACCACACTCATCCACATTATTCCACTCTCCAAAAAACTTACATTCGCTCTTTTCCATATTTATCCCAAAACCACTTACAGAACAAAAAATATCAATCAACAGCTTCACTCTCCTTAATCCAGCATTATTTTTACATAACACAGTCACATCATCCATATAACCAATAACATTCAAACTCCTCCCCCCACTCCCAGGCACTTCCACCCCTCGCACCAATTTATCTTTTGCCAACATTCGTAACAAAGGCTCAATTACACATATAAACAGAACAGGGGACAGAGGGCACCCCTGCCTTACACCCGCACCAATATATATTTCCTCTGTTAACCACCCATTCACCTGTACCTTGCTAACCATTCCACTATACAAACATTTAATCCACCCCAACATAACTTCAGGCACCCCCATTCTTTCCAAAACTTTAAACATAAAATCATGTGAAACCCTGTCATACGCCTTTTCAAAGTCAACTCCCAAAACTGCAATCACCTGATTTCTTTCCTTACAATACCACAACGCATCTCTCAAACATATCAAACTTTCAGCAATAGACCTCCCAGGCACCGCACACACTTGCTCCTCCCCCACCATTTTCCCAACCACCTCTCGTAATCGATCCGCAATCATTTTAGTAATACACTTATAATCAACATTCAACAAAGAAATCGGCCTCCAATTTTTCAAATCCTCCTTGCATCCTTTTTTGTACAACAACACAATTATACTCTCACGCATGGATTCAGGCAACCTCTTTCCTTCCAAAACTTCCAGACATACCTTGTGCACCCACTCACCCAATACTTCCCAAAACGTACAATAAAATTCTACTGGCAACCCATCACTCCCCGGCATCTTACCTTTCTTCATACTCTTTAAACATGCTTCTATTTCTCCTTTCTCCACACTCCCACATAACATATTCAACTCTTCATCCCCCAAACATTTCTCAACATGTTTCAGAACTCCATCCTCCATACTCTCATCCCTTTCTTTCTCAACATACAAATTTGAATAAAACTCCCATACTGCCTCTCTCACTTTCTCATTACCATGTACTTCCACACCATTTCCATCCAACACATTCCACATCCCCACTTTCCCACCATACACTTTTTTAAAGAAAAATTTAGTACATTTTTCATCTTTCTCCTTAAGCACAGCCTTAGCCTGCGACAATATATTTTTACCCCTTTGTTCCATATATTTATTTAGCTTTTCCCTTGCTTCCACCAACTCACACTTCACATCCTCCCCCAAACCTCTTAACTCATTTAAATATTCAAAACGCTTCTGCCATCCATCATACTCCTCTCTCTCTCGCCTCGCCCTCTCACAACCTTTTTTGACAAAAAAATACTTTGTTCTTACTTTCACCCATTCCCACCACTCAACTAAATTTTCAAAATCATTCATCCTTCTCATAAGCTTTTTAAACAAACATACATATTCACACCTTATTCCCGCATCCTCCAACAAACTCACATTTAATTTCCATACTCCCCTGCCATACACATCTTCACCTCTCATACTCACGACACAGTCGATCCTACCATGGTCCGTGAAAGGCTCCCTCCGCACAGAAAAAGACTCCACATCCCAACACCTAGATAAAAAACAAAAATCAATCCGTGAACACACATTCCCTTTATCACTAAAAAACGTAAACCCACCCTCCTTCCCAGCATCCCTTAAATTAAAAGTATTAACAATATCCCCCAACTCTTTCCCAGATTTATCCACACCACCACCCCCTCCACGCACACCACCACCCCTATCCCCAGCCCTTATAATACAATTAAAATCCCCCAATATAACCATAGGTTCCCTCCCACCCAAAAAGAATTTTAATTTTTCAAAGAACACCACCCTCTCATGTCTATCAGCACTAGCATACACCCCCACCACTCTACATACAATACCCCCATACTCAAACACCACCACCACACACCTCCCCCTCACTACGTGAATTATTTTTTTAATTTTAATATTTTTATTCTTAAACAAAATGCACACCCCTTCGTTTTTCTCTTTCCCCAGAGACCAAACTGCGGCCCCATGTGGCCACTCTGAGGTTTTGGGCGCCTCCAGTAGGTTGCAATCCTGTAAGCAAATAACGTCCGATGACAAAGATCCCAAAAGTTTCAGGATTGCAGCCCTCCTATATACAGATCGGATGCTCCTTACGTTCAAAGAAGAACATCTTAGCTGTAGCATTTATCTGGACAGGGTTGGGGGGAAGAAAAACATCACCTGCACCTGGACCTGGTTCTCCTCGAAGTCTTTGGAGCCTCCTCTGTCCTTACCCCTTGCATCTCCTCCTTTTGCTTAAGCCTTCCTCTGGGTTTTGTCTTGGAAAATCCCACCACATCCTGAAAGTTTTCTACTTGGCCAAGGCTGGCAAAGGACTGGGTAGAAGAGTCTGACTCAATGGCAGGACTCATTGTTCCAGTGCTGCTAGAAAATTCCTCAATGCTTTCAGAGGGGGAGTGAGAAACAGAGATTTTACGTTTCAGAGACACACTCTGGTCCATCGCCTCACTCACCTCCTCTTCCCCAGGGCCTGTCCCAACCTCCTCCTCACCCTCCTCCTCTCCCTCTGCTAGCATGGCTTCAGGGACACACCTCTCAGTCACAGAGGTAGCCCCCTCCACCTCAGCTGCGTCCTCAGGAGGATCAAGAGAGGGACCATCAGCCTCAGCTGGAGGGCTACTGCAGGGCGGCACACCCTGCGCCACGTCGGAATAGGATGGAGGGGGCTCATCCACAACCCCGCCGACGGCGCCCTCCTTGCCAATGGTAGCGGCACCTGGTTGAGTCCTTTTTGGAGCACGGTCCACTTCCGGGCACTGCCTTGCCAAATGACTCGTACCACCACAAATGTGGCATTTCCGCTGCTCGGGGCATTCGGACATCATATGTCCAGCTTTGAAACAGTTCCGGCAAACCTGTCCAGTGCTGCAGCTTTCTTTGGAATGTCCGAAAGAAAAACATAACCGGCAAAACTGGGGCTGACCGGGGTACCACAAGTAACCGCGGTTACTCCCAATTGAAAACACCTGAGGGGGGTGCCGGACCCCCCCTACCCCATCTGCGTCAGCCCTGAATTGCGCCCAAAACCTTCGGTGGCCATTAAAGGTGCCCAACACATTCGTGAGCTTCGTACCAGCCGACACGAAGACACAGTACCGTAATAGGAAAGCCCTTATTTCCTCATCCCTCACAAAGGGGTTGTACATGTGGACGGTCACCGGTACCCGCTGCTTGGACTCGCCACACAAAAAGGTAATACCCTCCAACAGGGGATCGTCCGCCTTCTCTAACCTCCTCGCCATACATGTCTGCAGGTCATCCTTCTTCCAGAAGGTAACATCATACCAACCAGTACTTGGAAAACACTGCATGCAAAAGATACTTTCTCGTGGCATTCCCAACAACTCCTCGATCACCTTCTTCTGCACCACGAACAGTCCAACGCTCTCTCTCCTAGGCTCGGCAACCACCAGCCTTACAGTGTTTGGAGCCTCTGGTGCTTTCGCCGCCATATCTCCGCCCAAAGTCACTCACCCACGGCAAGTCACAAAGACAAGACGGGGAGAGGGATCGCTCTCGTGAACATCAGGTAGCGTCCCGCCCAATAGCAGCATGGGGTGCACCCGAAGGAAACACCCCAAGGCCGAGCGGGACTGGTACCGTCCGAAACCTTAAGGCCCAGACCAAGACAGAAACTGCACTTGATCTGAGCCAAAAGGCCGAGAAGCGATAACCCAATTATCGTCTTTTCCGAGCGAGCGGCGTCCAGGGCGACGTCAATCGCTCGCAGAGATCTGCTGTCTGTCTCCCGTCTGTCTGGCTCCCTGCTGTTTGCCCAGAGCCACTAATCCTCAGACTTTCACACCTAGCTATGCCTGAGGCCTACTTCCTCCTTCCTATAGCCCATGGTCTAAACACGCCCAGACACCTGTCCATTTAGCACCTTCGGGGTCAAGGCCAGTTTGCTCGTCAATCCAAACTTTAAGCAAGCAAGGCCAAATACAGATTACAAACACATGTATCCATCGGGTGCTCCTCGGTGTGCCTAACGAGGGCTAGGATTTGCATAGAGCCGCCTCCTGTTCACGTGGACAAAGGAACCCACTAGAGGGAGACACAGGCCAGAAAATCCCTCGACTGTCGGAGTACTAGCCGACTCATTGACTACAGAGAGGGAAGTAGAGAAAAGTCAAGCCGTTCAACAGGACTCTGCATCGTCCTAGCTTCGACTGGTACGTAGGCTTCATATCGGGCCTTCACACACTCTGCGTGTATTAGCTGGCTGTCTTGTCGAAATTCTGGCCCTTGCTATCTATAGGTTTGTAGGAAAAGGGTGGTGGACTGAAATAAACTTTGCAAAAATAAAAATAAAAAAAATGACATGAGAAAAGAAATACAAATGAAAAGAATAGATATTGTCAGTCTGCTGAAAAGCTGCCATTGCAGCAGCATATGCATTGTGCTGAAAAGGATGGAAGCATGGAAACACAGACCAAGAAACTGACACAAATCAAGAAAAACACAAACACACAGGGGTTAAATACCAGTTTATTGCAAAACAATAAAAAAAAAGGACTGCGAACAACTCAACGAGAAAGAACACAAGCAAACAACATTGCAAGCAAAAGACAGAAAAACCTTCTTGTCAAGTTTTTCATTTGAATCTGTTTTTTGAAAACTGCATAAGAAAGGGGTGCACCGGTCCTGGAGGTACTGCAATACCAGGTCGATGCGTGGAGTGGACAGAGCAAGCTCTTCTTCCATCTCCCTGTTCTAAAAATCCATTTAATATATGGTCCCCAGATAGGGGACGTATCAGATATTAAACTGATAAGAACAGATTTTTTTTTTTTTTTTTTTTTAAAGCCCGTAGCGTGTGCAACACACTCAAAAGACTCCACCCGGTGCATAAAAAAGTGCACACACACAAAGTGAGAACACAAAAAAGCACAGGGTGTGCGAAATCGAATGGTCTTCCCTCCGAAGAGGTAGGACCCGAAACCTCAGTCCCCCGGGGCGCAAGACTCCTGACAGGGACACAAGGTACTCATGGTCTATCTGGCCGAAACCAGACAGACCCCGTTCTTCAGGGGGACTGCCGAAACAGCCCCCACCGAGTACTAAGTAGGGCTCCCCCGAAGGGAGACCCCATAGGAGAGGGCGAACTAAGCCAAAAGGCCATATCCACCCCCTCCCAAGACTTAAGGCTGGGCCCGAAGACCCACACACTCTCGTCGTGCAAATAAAGAAAAAAAAGGTGAAAGTGAAGGTGACGGACTCCAAATAAAAAGACAGACAAACAAAAAAGTGGGGAAGGGGAGTGGGGAAAGTGCTTTGGTGCCATGTGAAGAACCAAGGCAGGCCTTCCAGCCGGAATAAAAAATTCCTCTGGTGCAAGCCAAAAGGCCTGTCCCAAGAGGCAGGTGTGAAAAAGGTGTGCATAGTGCAGTGACCAAGGTGCCAAAAGAACTCAAGGCGAGCTGCCCCTCACCAGTGAGAAATTAAGGCACCCCTGGGCTGCCACCCCAGGGGCACTTACGCTACGGGCTTTTTCAATCTCAGCCCCCGGCCAGACCAAATGTAGCCTATCCCCACCAGCAGACATCAGAACCTGGACAGCTTGGGGAGAGCTTACCTACAACTGGGGACAGGCCCCCTACAGGCCAGATCAACCCAGGAGAGAAAGCCCCCCCCTCACCATCCTGTTCCTCAGTCCATTACATCCAGGAGCAGTTCCGCCGGCCCCCCCGAACCGGCTTCCCGCTCCCTTCAAACTGGTTAGGACAGTTCAACCCATTCAAATCAGAAGGCGGCGGGCCCTACATGCTTTCCCAGATGACCTACTTCCCATACCTCAAAACTCAGAGCGCTCCGGGTTTCGGTCATACTGGTACTAGCTAAGGCCCATACCAACTGATAAGAACAGATTTTTTGGTTGAAAATGTAATCTTTATTTGCATAAAAGATATACAAAAAACAATACTTTTGTCGGGGTACATTCTCCCCTGTACTGCGACGCAGCGCATAAATACACTACATTACAATACATTTCCGGTCATACTAATAAATACATTCAATCACATACATTCATTCTGCGGTATGATGCCTGATGTGTTGTGCGGAGTAAGGGTACCCCGAGCCATCACATCATGCATGACGCCGCAATACCCCTGAAGCATGAAACTAAATAACATTGTCTATACGTTATGTTACTCAAACTGAATCAATACTGTAACATTTCAAAAAAGCAACAGGTGTGATGGGGGGGTGGGAGAGAGGGGTAAGGGGAGGGGAATGAAATCACAGGCCCGAAGCTTTATTGAATGGACAAAGACACACAAGGGAGAGTGGGGGAAGGGGAAATCTTCAGACCTCCTCTTCCTCAATGAGATCCATCAGGTTATAGTCTCTGAGCAGACTGTGAACCAGTCTGCGACAGTCCTCAATGGACATCCTCTCCCTCTGGTGGATAAGGCGCTTTCTGGCGCACCATAAAGCGTCCTTAAAGCAACACAACACCCGCCAGGCGTTGTCAATGTCCTCCTGTGTAAAAGTACCATGAAAAAGTCCATTCAGCACAGCAAAATGTGTGATGGCAGTCTGTGAAACAAAGTCTTTAAGTTCAGGTTCCAAGGCCCTCAACAGGCTCTGTGCAAATGAGCACTCCCAGAAAACGTGAAAGGACGTTTCCTCGTGGATGATACAAAAGGGGCAGTGCCTGTATCTGCACAAGTTTCTGGCATGCATAAATGTCCTGAGTGGCAAACCCCCCTGGACAGCCATCCACGCCAGATCTTTATGCCTGTTGGTGAGTCTCTTTGAAGAAACATTCCTCCAGACCACTTTGCAAGTGGCTGAAGGGAGGCCTGGAACAGTCTCAGCAATGTCCGATGCTCTGATCAACTTGTAGATAGTTTTTGGCTTCCACAAGTCGGGCTTAACTCCATGTAGCCCCAGCTCCTTGATGAACTTGAAAGTGTCCAAGTAGTACCAAGGAGTGTCCCAGTTGTAGGGGATGGAGCTGTCCCATTTGTCCCATCCAAGGGACCTCCAGAGAGGCAGGAGGAAAAAACGGGACATGGAGTTGCCTCCAGAGTCCGAAGTTCTGTCAATCAAAGTTCTGCGGATGCAGTTGCAGGCAAAGAACACCCCCAGTAACGTTGCGATGTCGGGCACGCCCTTACCGCCCTTGAGGGGTTCCTTGAACATGACTGCTCGCTTCACTCTGTCCATCTTGGAGCCCCAGATGAAGTGGAACACCGCCCTGGTGATGGCCTTGCAGGTGTTGACCCGTGGGGGCCAGGCCTGGGCGAGGTACTGCAACACAGGGAGGATCTCGCTGCGGAGTACCAGTGTTTTCCCTTCGATGGTGAGTTCTCTGAGGCTCCATAGTCCAAACTTTTGTCTCATCTTGGACAGTCTCTCTTCCCAAGACTTCAGGGCTGCGCCCTCAGCTCCAAACCAAACTCCAAGAATTTTGATGAAGTCCGCCTTGATGCCGAAAGGGATTGATGCAGAAGAAGGCAGGAACCACTTTCCGAAGAGCATGATCTCTGACTTCCCGCAGTTGACTTTTGCCCCTGAAGCTTTGCCGAAGTCCTCACAGGTCTGGACGAGCGAGTCGATGGAGCGCTGATCAGCACAGAACACCGTTACGTCGTCCATGTAGAGTGAGCACTTGACAACCCTTCTGTCCGGTCCCGGTGCGGTGATCCCTCTGATCTCTGGGTTCTGTCGGATGCATTCGGCAAAGATCTCTATACAGCAAACAAAAAGCAGAGGTGAGAGAGGGCAGCCTTGTCTGACCCCAGAGAGAACAGGGAAAGGGTCAGTTTTCCAGCCATTCACCAACACCGTACTACAAATGTCATTATACATCACATTCACATACGAACAAAACATGTCCCCAAGACCAAACCTGCGCAGAGCTCTGCACATAAACTCATGGGAGACACGGTCAAAGGCCTTTTCCTGGTCAAGACTGACCAGGGCCGCGTGCACACGGCGGCCTCGAATGTACTGGACCGTGTCCCGGACAAGCGCAAGGCTGTCCGCAATCCTGCGACCAGGAATGCCGCAAGTCTGATCCGGGTGGATGATCTGTCCGATGACAGATTTCAGCCTGTTGGCCAGAACCTTGGCGAGGATTTTGTAGTCCACGTTTAAGAGAGAGATGGGACGCCAATTTTTCAGATCCCCTCTCTCCCCCCTACGCTTATACAAAATCGTGATCATCCCCTCCCTCAGCGACGGAGGCATTGTGCCCTCCACCACCATCTCCTCGTACAGCTCGAGCAGGTCCGGGCCAACGAGATCCCACAGCGCTACATAGAGCTCCGCTGGGAGACCGTCGCAGCCCGGGGTCCTGCCTTGCCTAAAGGATCTGACGGCAGAGTGCAGTTCCTCCAGCGCCAAGGGGGCGTTGATTGCCGACATACCTGCAGGATCAATTTGGTTAGTGATACCTGACAAGAACCTGTCGGCCTCAGCCGTATCTGTTTCTTTCGGGGAGTAGAGGTTGGTGTAGTAGTCGCTGACAACTTGCATCACAGCCTCCTTCCCCTTCTGGAGTGTTCCGGTCTCGTCCCGCAGCTCAGACAAGGGAGTGTGTCCTGAGTGGAGTTTCCTGAAAAAGAAAGAGTTACATTTCTCACCTTTCTCAAGATTCTCCACCTTGGAACGGAAGACGAGGTGCCTGGATTCTTCCTCGAAGTGTCCTTTCAGGCTCTTCTTGGTGTCCTCCAGGTCCTGCCTAACGTCCCAGCCGCAGTGGTGAAGGTCCTGCAGGGACTGCATCTGACGTTGCAGTCTCCTGAGTTCCCTCTTCCTGGCACACACTTGCTGGCGTCCCCTTGCCTGAAAGAAGCTGCGTAGCTTGACTTTCACAAACTCCCAGTAGTCACTTACCTTTCTGAAGAACCTCTTGTCCTCCTTCCAGGTAATGTAGGCCTCCCTGAGTTCCTCCAGCAGTTCCTCATTTTCCAGCAGGGTACCATTCAGCTTCCAGGAGCCCGGACCGGGGGCAAAGCCCTCGCCCAGGTCACCCCGAAAGTGAATGGCCCTGTGGTCAGAGAAAAAGCAGGGGACCATGGAGAACCCGCGATGTCTGACTGTCTTGGAGGTGAGCACGAAGTCTATCCTAGAACGCACGGATCCATCAGGACGGCACCACGAATAGTTCACGGAACCTTTCCCTATGGATCCCACGGCGTCCTTCAAGGAAGCCTCCGCGATCATCTCCTTGAGCAGCCTAGACGTGGTGTCGAGCTTTGCGTACATGCTGGAGCTGCGCCCATCCTCCTCAATCGGACAGTTAAAATCACCGCCGATTACTACTGCCCTGGTGGTGACGAGTTGGGTCCGCAGGGTCTGGAAAAGCTCCAGTCGCTCATTCTTATCTGGGGAGGCGTACACGTTGATGAGCCTAACTGGCTCTCCCGCCCACGAGCCGTCTACGACCAAAAGACGGCCACAGACGAGCTCCTGGACGGAGTCAACCGTGAAACGACCACCCCTGACAAGAATGGCTACCCCTGCAGACTTACAATCGACACCCCCGGACCAGTAGGAGGGACCATGGG
This sequence comes from Pelophylax lessonae, assembly GCF_965119305.1. NCBI lineage: Eukaryota > Metazoa > Chordata > Amphibia > Anura > Ranidae > Pelophylax > Pelophylax lessonae. The sequence continues at coordinate 104,054,753 of NC_138770.1, read as the reverse complement.
TCCACTGGGAGGACAGATGAGTGTACCTCCTCGAGAAGGGTAGGGCACACTCCTGAAGCATGTAGACATCACTCTGCTGTGTGGAAAGAAATGTCAGCGCCACCTGTCTCCTAGACGCATCCTTGATGCTCCTAACATTAATGGAAAAGATAGAGATCTCTGCCATCATGTAAAGGAGATGAAGGGGCTAGTTAGCAGGTGGGCTGAACTTACCTCCCCTGAGGGGGGGGTGGTTCTTCCACTGCCTCTTGTGCCTGTCCAGTGTCCTGGTTCAGGCCGTTCTCCTCGAGGATGCTGTCCATCAGGTCCTGGGTGAGGTCAGTCTCTGGGGGAGCCAGATCCTTACCTTCCTGCATTTCTCCTTCATCTTCCCCCGCAGACTCAAGGTCCTCGAGGTCCTCCACCACTGGGTCCAGTCCAGCGATGTCATCTTGCTGGGCCACGGTGGGCCGCTTGGTGGGTTCTTCAGTTGTCGGGCTGTCTAGGTTCCGTTTTCGGCCTTTGCTGGTGGGGGGTGGGGTGGGGGGGGCGGTGGGCAGGGTGGGGAAGTCCTCCATGGAGGACAGGGCGGGGGGGGGCTGGGAGGGGGGAGGGGCAGGGGCAGGTGAGGTCACCTCCGACTCAGGGGGGTTGAGGAGGGATGGGTCGGAGGAGGTGGTAGGGGCCTGGGGAGGGGGGGACTCACCAGTGGCTTTCCGAGGTTCCTTCGCAGTCTTTTCCCCTGGCTTCTTTTTCCCAGCGCTGTCTGGGGCTCTGCCCTTGAGCAGGGCTCCAGCGTAGGACCGGGATCTCTGGGGGCAGTCTCTGTAGACGTGCTCCGCCAATCCGCAGAGGTTACAGGTCTTGGACCTCGGGCAATCCTTGGTCTCATGGCCTGCAACCCGACAGAACCTGCAAGAAGGTTCCTGACATTCCATACTTACGTGACCATGCTTGCCACACCTGTGGCAGGTATGGGGCATGTCTGCGTAGTACAGGAGTCCTGCGGAGGCTCCCAGAGAGAAGTGGGACTTCAGGTGTTGGAGATCCCCCGAAGGCTCTCTCCTTAACCTGCAAGAAACTGCCCACTTACCTGTCCAGAAGCCGTTGACATCGAGGATTCGGACTGGGTCTTTGGCCACGATGCAAAACCTCTGGAGGTAGGTGGCGATGTCTTTTCCTGGGGTATGGGGGTTCCTCATGGACACCGTTACCCGCCTTTCATCCCGTTGAATGGGAGTGTTCGCAACGAAGTTGCGGAAAGGGGATTCCGGGCCACAATTCTTCACCGCCTCCCAGTATCTTCTACAGACCTGTAAAGACACAAAAGTTATATAGAATATACCTTTCATGAAGGTCTGCACGGACAGTGTCTCCGCCTTGCTGAACCCCTGCTCGAGGATCATTTTCTTGCCAAAGATTTCCGGGGTCATGTCGGGGATTCTTCCGTCCACCTCCTTCAGCTGCAGCACCACTGTCTGCCTCATCCAGGGTTCCAGGGTAGGAAGCCCGTCTGCGGACCTGGTTGGCCTTGCTGAGCCCGACTGGCTAACGGCCACCGGGGTGGGGGTGGAGGTTGAAGCGACTTCTCCCGAAGTCTTGGCAGAAATGGCGGGGACATGCTTCTTCTTCCCAGTGCTCTTCCCCATGACGGAGGAGTTCGTCGGTAGTCGCTTCAGGAGAACTTCGGCGGCTTCCTTCTTATTCCTCGGCGTCTTCACTCTTTCGCAGCCTTTAAAAAGGCCCTTGTGCGCCTACTGCCCGAAGGTAGTAGCGCAGAGTGGGGGGGAGGAGGGAAGATCGCAATCTCGTTCCTTGTGGGGGCTAAGCCTCTAACCCAATAGCAGCGAGTAGGTGAAGCTGAATTTAATCAACGATCCTACAAGGCCGAGCAGAGGGTACCCCACAAGGACCAAATGGCTTGGATAGATACAAATGTTTCTCAACGTCCTAGCCGTAAAGCAGAGACACCCCTAAGGGCTAAAGTCGATACTACACTTGATCTTAGCCAAAAGGCCGAGAAGCGATAACCCAATTATCGTCTTTTCCGAGCGAGCGGCGTCCAGGGCGACGTCAATCGCTCGCAGAGATCTGCTGTCTGTCTCCCGTCTGTCTGGCTCCCTGCTGTTTGCCCAGAGCCACTAATCCTCAGACTTTCACACCTAGCTATGCCTGAGGCCTACTTCCTCCTTCCTATAGCCCATGGTCTAAACACGCCCAGACACCTGTCCATTTAGCACCTTCGGGGTCAAGGCCAGTTTGCTCGTCAATCCAAACTTTAAGCAAGCAAGGCCAAATACAGATTACAAACACATGTATCCATCGGGTGCTCCTCGGTGTGCCTAACGAGGGCTAGGATTTGCATAGAGCCGCCTCCTGTTCACGTGGACAAAGGAACCCACTAGAGGGAGACACAGGCCAGAAAATCCCTCGACTGTCGGAGTACTAGCCGACTCATTGACTACAGAGAGGGAAGTAGAGAAAAGTCAAGCCGTTCAACAGGACTCTGCATCGTCCTAGCTTCGACTGGTACTTAGGCTTCATATCGGGCCTTCACACACTCTGCGTGTATTAGCTGGCTGTCTTGTCGAAATTCTGGCCCTTGCTATCTATAGGTTTGTAGGAAAAGGGTGGTGGACTGAAATAAACTTTGCAAAAATAAAAATAAAAAAAATGACATGAGAAAAGAAATACAAATGAAAAGAATAGATATTGTCAGTCTGCTGAAAAGCTGCCATTGCAGCAGCATATGCATTGTGCTGAAAAGGATGGAAGCATGGAAACACAGACCAAGAAACTGACACAAATCAAGAAAAACACAAACACACAGGGGTTAAATACCAGTTTATTGCAAAACAATAAAAAAAAAGGACTGCGAACAACTCAACGAGAAAGAACACAAGCAAACAACATTGCAAGCAAAAGACAGAAAAACCTTCTTGTCAAGTTTTTCATTTGAATCTGTTTTTTGAAAACTGCATAAGAAAGGGGTGCACCGGTCCTGGAGGTACTGCAATACCAGGTCGATGCGTGGAGTGGACAGAGCAAGCTCTTCTTCCATCTCCCTGTTCTAAAAATCCATTTAATATATGGTCCCCAGATAGGGGACGTATCAGATATTAAACTGATAAGAACAGATTTTTTTTTTTTTTTTTTTTTTTTTACCTCAGTCATTACTGCATCATAACCAACTTAAAAGCCCTCCATCAACATAAAGATCAGGCTTGCAGTATTACATCATAGGTAATCAGATCTTACTCAACACTTAAATACAACATCAAGACAAATCCACCAAACGGCACCATTCCTCCACTTTCCAAAGCTTATTTGCCTCCTCCCTCCCAGTTTTACATACATCAAACATGTAGACAGTATATAACCGTGCTAGAATCAGTTTAGCAACCATTTTAGGTAACAATTCCTCTTTCTTAAAAACCAAGAGGTTTCGAGCATCCCATATTGCTTCTCGAAAGATGACAAAAAATATCCACTTGATTCTTACCTCCTCCCCTTCCACCCATGCAGAAACAAAATGTCTTACCTCAGGGTTCTTCAGTCCTAATATTGTCAAGAAGAAAGAACGAAAAATCTTCCGAATCTGGACTACAAAAGGGCAAAAAAAGAATAAATGACTTAAATGTTCAGAGCCACCACACCTTTCTCTTGGACATTTCTCTGAAACACATAGATCTCTCCTTTTTTGAAAAACCCTAGTAGGGAGACATTCCAATAGGGTCATCCATGTAACATCTCTCTGTTTATTAGAGACACCCATCATCCCCATTCTTTTCCATGTTACCTCAGATTGCGCTGAATTTAGGTATACAATAGGGCTCACTGTTTCATTGCTCTCCAGCACTTTACAAATATTGTTTTTTACCAATTCACCCGGACTCAAATCTTCAACCTTCAGCTGCTTTCTTGCACCTTCCAGATACAGATAGAATGGAGCTACCACCAACGCCCATGGTCTTGTTAAATCTTTTTCTATCCATTTCCACCTTACGAATTTCCATCCACCAAGGTATCTCGCCATAAAAGCTGCTTTACTGCCACTATGAAGAATCCTATTAACTAATAATAAATAATGCAGTTTTATAAAAAGGTCCACATTAGGAAAGTTTAAGCCCCCTTTGTTTTCCTTTTTCATGACAACCTCACGTGCCACCTTCTCCATACGGGAACCCCAGAAAAAAACAAACAGATCCCTTATTATCATCTGCACCCATCTTTTCCCAGGGGGTAAAATTACACACGTATAAAGTAGCAATGGCAGTATCACTGCCTTAATGATCAAAATCTTACCTTTTAGGGACAACTCCCGCAGCCTCCAATATTGCAATTTTTTTTCCACCTTTTCTTTTACATTTTTTTGATTGGTCTTACTACTGAGTTTTTTGTCAAAGTAAATCCCAAGTACTTTCACCTCTTCCACCACTTGCATCCCTTCCACCTTTATATGGATGTCCCGGCCCAGTTGACAGATCTGACTTTTCCCCCAGTTTACAGCCATATTGGACATACTGCAAAATATCCTGAAATGTAGTGCAGACCGCTCTAGATCTCTCTGCGATGTAGCCACAATTACAATGTCATCCATGTAAGCAAGGGTTTTAACTATTTGACCTCCACTACCTGGAACAATAAATCCCTTACAGATTTTGTCTTGCTGGATATTTCTTAAAAGTGGCTCCACAACTGAAATGAAAGCCAAGGGAGAGAGCGGGCATCCTTGTCGCACTCCAGATCTAATAGGAATAGCCTCACATAACTGCCCATTTACCATAACTTGACTTGAGATGCCCTCATATAAACCCTTAACAGCCCTTAGTAATACACCTGGGAGACCCATGCTTTCAAGAACCTGAAATAAAAAAGCATGAGATACTCGGTCGAAAGCCTTCTCCAAATCTACACTCTCTATTACAAGAGGGCTGTTGTGTGAATTGGCAAAAAAAACCATATCCCTCAACAGAACCAAATTATCCGCTATTCGTCTTCCCGGAACTGCACAGACCTGATAATCACCAATCATTTTATGTGCGACCTCCTTTATACGATTAGTTATTAATTTTGACAAGATCTTATAGTCAACATTTAGAAGGGAAATTGGTCTCCAATTTTTCATTTCACGTTTGTCACCTTTTTTTGGCACAAGAGTTATTATACCTTCCTTCATAGATTTACTCATCTTACCCTTCTCAAAAGCCCATTTTATAACTTCACATACATGTTTACCAATAATAGGCCACATTTTAACATAAAATTCAGCCGGTAATCCATCCTTACCCGGTGTTTTGTTTGCTGCCATACCTCGAACTGCGTCAAAAATTTCACAATCTTCTATTGCAGCTGCAAGAAAGCTCACATCATCATGCGTTAATTGGGTTTCCACAACTTCACAATATTCTTTTAAGGCTTCCTTATTTACCTCCAAACTACCCTTAAAAAGGTCTGCATAAAAAGCTCTTACCACATTGATAACTTCTTCACCCTCCACCTCCCCATTAGTCCCAATTACCGTAGATAATACCTCCTTTTGCTGCATAACCTTTTTGAAAAAGAAACGTGTACATTTCTCATTGGCCTCCAGATGTTCTACCTTTGACTGGTAAACTATTCTCCTCCCTCGCTCATTAAGGCTCTTTTTCTGTTCTTCCTTTAGTTTAGTCAGTTCCACCCCTACCTCCACACCCACTGACTTAAGTTTATATAGAGTATGAAGCCTAGTTACAAACCCTTGCACCTTCCTCCTCTCCTCTCGTGCCAACCGAGTCCCCCATTTTATGAAAAAAGTTTTTATTTCACTTTTTACCCAATCCCACCAATCCAGGATATTGGTAAAACTTGCCTTCTGTCTCACCAAATTTACAAAAAAAGATTCAAAATTGGCGACCACTCTCTCTTCTTCTAATAGCTTAACATTAAGCTTCCAGGACCCCCGACCAAATTTAATTTTAGTATAGGCCTCTATTACCACAACCAACGCACAGTGATCAGAGAAACTTACCCCTTTAGAAAAAAAAGAAATAGGGGTAATCACCTTTGAGGCTAGAAAAAAATCAATACGGGACTTAATCGTCCCTTTATCAGAGAAGTATGTGAACTTATTCCCTTCCCCTCCCAACTCTTTCCCCACATCTTGAAAACTAAAATCCGAAATTAAATTATTTAACAAAACAGAAGTACTATCAAGAGTTGTTGTTCCAGCACTCTCTCTATCTTCCGTACTTCGAATACAGTTTAGGTCACCAACCACCACGGTCGGACACCTACCTGGCAGATGTAGGTATAAGGTTTCAAAAAATTCCTGCCTTTCACTCCTATTTGCAGGGGCATAGCAGTTAAATAAACGGAATTCAAAATCTAAATACTTCAAATTTACCTGTAGCAACCGCCCAGGGATAATAACATTATAACTCAAAATTTTAATCTTGTCTCCTTTCAATAAAATCCCAATGCCTTCATTCTTACACATGCATGCTGGGGACCAGACAGAGTCCCCAAAGCCCCATTCATCTGGCTTAGGTGCACACTTTAACATGCATTCTTGCACACAGATGACTTCACAAGCAAACCCACTCAATTCCTGAAATACCGCAGCTCTTCTTGCAGAGGAGCCAATGCCCCTTACATTGACAGACACGATTTCAATCATTATTGAGTCAAAGTTCGCTCATCTTACCATGGTCAAGATCAGGTAATCCGTCCACCCCCAGTGTCCCACCTCCTCTGGACCTCTCTGTCAGAGTCCTCAGATTCTGAGACCGCCAGATCTGCTGCGATCATGAGATCTGACCTCAGACCACTATATGGGCTATCAGGATTCGTCTCCAGTCTGCATCTTTTATGCTGACTCTCTTCATCACTAACATCTCTCTCCCCACACACTTTTTCCCGTTGTGCTGCCATGGGGGGTTGATCAGATTTAGAAGTTCCCCCAAGCTCCATGTCCTCAGTTGATTGTCTCTGTACCTCTTCTATTTCCATCTCCTGACCTGACCCTCCAGCCAATAATTTAGTTTCAACCTCCTCTCCTTCCACCACGATAGACAGAATCCCTTCACCCACTGACCTTTCACTAGAACTCACAGGGGTACCCCCAGCCTCAACCACTTCCCCAGAACTTCCCGCTGTACCAACTGACTCCAAAAGATTCTGGGCGTCAGGAAGGGAGGTCTCCATCCCATTCTCCACAGTCCCTCCCCCACCCCCCACCCGTCCCTCACTGTCCTGCCCCTCAGTTGAGGGCTGCAGGCTCACACTCTGCCTAGCTTCTGTGGAGAACTTTCTGAAGCCCCCAGTCACATCAGCATACGAAAAGATCTTGGAGCCATTAGCCAGGTCACAGTCCTTAACCCTATGTGAGGCCTTCCCACATAGGTCACAAACCGTTGGCTTTGGGCATCTTGCAGCTTGATGCCCCTCCTGTCCGCATGACCTGCAACACATGCCAACCTCACAATCTTCTTTTGTGTGTCCATATTTGAAGCAGTTCCTACAATATTGAGGCTGGCCAACATAAAACAGAGAACAGCGGTTCCCAGCAATAGTGAAGAGTGCAGGAGGATGGCAGAACCCCCCATATGCTTCAGGATCAGCTTTAAACCTCACCCTAAATTTAATTTTGCTACGATAAATCCCATAGGGATTCTTCAATTTTTCACCCACACTCACTTCCCAACAGTACTTCCCAAGAAAAGCACGTATAACCTCCGCCTCAAGAAACGGATTATAGAGATGTACAGTCACATACTTGATTCCTGGGTTAAACAAGAGCTCAAAAGATAACTTGTCCAGCAGAGAATTCCCATCCAGCCTCTTCAGTCTGACGTTTTCAATTGTACTCAAACAATCCCTCTCCGAAAAAAAAGAAACATCGTAAGTTCCCGTAGAAGGAAAATCTTGAAGTGCATATATCACACTCACCGGCACATTTAGAATCTCCTGCAGAACATCCACCACGATCTCCTTCAAACCGACTTCTTTACGAAATTCTGGCTCAACCAGTATCCTCAGAGTGTTTCGGACCTCCCGCCGCGCCATCTCCACGCACCGGTAGTATACGACCCACCAATCGCCTTCTCGTTACTTCTTTGGACAGCGTCCTACCCAATAGCAGCAGGGGGTGCACCCGCAGGAAACACCCCCAGGCCGAGTAGGACTGGTATCCTCCGAAAACCTCTCAGCTGCAACACTTGATCGCAGCCAAAAGGCCGAGAAGCGATAACCCAATTATCGTCTTTTCCGAGCGAGCGGCGTCCAGGGCGACGTCAATCGCTCGCAGAGATCTGCTGTCTGTCTCCCGTCTGTCTGGCTCCCTGCTGTTTGCCCAGAGCCACTAATCCTCAGACTTTCACACCTAGCTATGCCTGAGGCCTACTTCCTCCTTCCTATAGCCCATGGTCTAAACACGCCCAGACACCTGTCCATTTAGCACCTTCGGGGTCAAGGCCAGTTTGCTCGTCAATCCAAACTTTAAGCAAGCAAGGCCAAATACAGATTACAAACACATGTATCCATCGGGTGCTCCTCGGTGTGCCTAACGAGGGCTAGGATTTGCATAGAGCCGCCTCCTGTTCACGTGGACAAAGGAACCCACTAGAGGGAGACACAGGCCAGAAAATCCCTCGACTGTCGGAGTACTAGCCGACTCATTGACTACAGAGAGGGAAGTAGAGAAAAGTCAAGCCGTTCAACAGGACTCTGCATCGTCCTAGCTTCGACTGGTACTTAGGCTTCATATCGGGCCTTCACACACTCTGCGTGTATTAGCTGGCTGTCTTGTCGAAATTCTGGCCCTTGCTATCTATAGGTTTGTAGGAAAAGGGTGGTGGACTGAAATAAACTTTGCAAAAATAAAAATAAAAAAAATGACATGAGAAAAGAAATACAAATGAAAAGAATAGATATTGTCAGTCTGCTGAAAAGCTGCCATTGCAGCAGCATATGCATTGTGCTGAAAAGGATGGAAGCATGGAAACACAGACCAAGAAACTGACACAAATCAAGAAAAACACAAACACACAGGGGTTAAATACCAGTTTATTGCAAAACAATAAAAAAAAAGGACTGCGAACAACTCAACGAGAAAGAACACAAGCAAACAACATTGCAAGCAAAAGACAGAAAAACCTTCTTGTCAAGTTTTTCATTTGAATCTGTTTTTTGAAAACTGCATAAGAAAGGGGTGCACCGGTCCTGGAGGTACTGCAATACCAGGTCGATGCGTGGAGTGGACAGAGCAAGCTCTTCTTCCATCTCCCTGTTCTAAAAATCCATTTAATATATGGTCCCCAGATAGGGGACGTATCAGATATTAAACTGATAAGAACAGATTTTTTTTTAATTCTTTTATTTAAAAATTCATAAAATGATACATAAAACAAAAATTTCACAGTAAATCACAAAAAATCACAGCAAATCACAAAATTTCACAGCAAAATCACACAAAATATTTACAAAATTCCACAGCAAAATCACACAAAATTTACAAAATTTCACAGCAAAAATCACACAAATATTAAACACAAGAAAATAACCTCCCTCCCGCAATATATATAACATAACTCTCCCTCAAGACCTTTCCCTACATCTAAACAACACACAACTTTGCTTTCCCTCCATCGCTGTCCCTTCACCGATTACTCCCCCTATAGAGAAAAAGAAAAAGACAAAATTAATAAACAGCAAACATATATATATACACCCATAATCAAATATGCAAAACATTATCTACACCACTCCCTCCACCTACTTAATTTCCAAATCTTCTGAGCCTCTTTAAGCCCAAAGTTTTTAGAATCACAAAAAGCGTATAAATAAAGCCTTCCCCGGACCATGGAAACACACTCTTTAACACTAACTTCTTCCCTCCTAAAAATCAGAATATTACGCACATCCCACAAACATTCTTTAACACAATTCACCAACATCCAGAACACCCTTTTTTCATCCCTCTCCAATGTACACAAACCAAACATCATCATCTCAAAAGTTATAATTCCCACTCCGGTCAACCCTTTCACCATTTCCATCAAATTCTTCCAGACTTTCCTTGCAAACGCACACTCCCAAAATAAATGCTCCACATTCTCCACCCCCCTACACCCCTCCCTCGGGCACACCTCACTATCAACCAGTCTTCTTCTCCTCTGAAATTCTCTCGTCGGCAAGCATCTATGCACCGCCATCCACGCAACATCCTTTTGTTTATTCACAAGGTCCTTATCACACACGTTTTTCCATACACTCTTACTCTGTGCCTCACTCAATCCACCTACCAGTTCCAAACTTTCTCTCCCACTTAGTACCCCCATTACTTTCTTACTTTCACACCATACCTCTTTTGTAACTTCATGCAATTCACATCTCCTGATACACCTTTCAATTCTTACATAAAACCACGGCGCCCTAAAACACACTGGCTTTCTCAAATCAACCTCACACAGCTTGTATTTTCTTAACACACTCCCACTCACATACTTCAGCATACACCCAGCCAGGTTCTCCTTCTTACTAATCCGCACGCACATACTCACATACTTTACCACTAAGAACTGCTCAATATTTACCACACCCTTTCCTCCATTCACTTTTCCTTTCATTACTTTCTCTCTCTTCAGCTTCTCCATTCTTGACGACCATACAAACGTAAAACATTCTTTTATTATTTTCTTTAACATCCTGTCAGGAGCAGGAAAAATATAAAATAAATATAACAAAATTGGTAAAATAACCGCTTTGACAATTAAAGCCTTCCCCTCCAAAGTTAGAGTCCTCAGGGACCAAAAACCTATTTTTTTCTTCACTTTCGCACACACTTCCTCCCAACTCTCTCTCCCATACAACTCATTATTGAATCTGACACCCAAAATTTTAATACCTCCCTTACATACTTTCCAACCACACTCATCCACATTATTCCACTCTCCAAAAAACTTACATTCGCTCTTTTCCATATTTATCCCAAAACCACTTACAGAACAAAAAATATCAATCAACAGCTTCACTCTCCTTAATCCAGCATTATTTTTACATAACACAGTCACATCATCCATATAACCAATAACATTCAAACTCCTCCCCCCACTCCCAGGCACTTCCACCCCTCGCACCAATTTATCTTTTGCCAACATTCGTAACAAAGGCTCAATTACACATATAAACAGAACAGGGGACAGAGGGCACCCCTGCCTTACACCCGCACCAATATATATTTCCTCTGTTAACCACCCATTCACCTGTACCTTGCTAACCATTCCACTATACAAACATTTAATCCACCCCAACATAACTTCAGGCACCCCCATTCTTTCCAAAACTTTAAACATAAAATCATGTGAAACCCTGTCATACGCCTTTTCAAAGTCAACTCCCAAAACTGCAATCACCTGATTTCTTTCCTTACAATACCACAACGCATCTCTCAAACATATCAAACTTTCAGCAATAGACCTCCCAGGCACCGCACACACTTGCTCCTCCCCCACCATTTTCCCAACCACCTCTCGTAATCGATCCGCAATCATTTTAGTAATACACTTATAATCAACATTCAACAAAGAAATCGGCCTCCAATTTTTCAAATCCTCCTTACATCCTTTTTTGTACAACAACACAATTATACTCTCACGCATGGATTCAGGCAACCTCTTTCCTTCCAAAACTTCCAGACATACCTTGTGCACCCACTCACCCAATACTTCCCAAAACGTACAATAAAATTCTACTGGCAACCCATCACTCCCCGGCATCTTACCTTTCTTCATACTCTTTAAACATGCTTCTATTTCTCCTTTCTCCACACTCCCACATAACATATTCAACTCTTCATCCCCCAAACATTTCTCAACATGTTTCAGAACTCCATCCTCCATACTCTCATCCCTTTCTTTCTCAACATACAAATTTGAATAAAACTCCCATACTGCCTCTCTCACTTTCTCATTACCATGTACTTCCACACCATTTCCATCCAACACATTCCACATCCCCACTTTCCCACCATACACTTTTTTAAAGAAAAATTTAGTACATTTTTCATCTTTCTCCTTAAGCACAGCCTTAGCCTGCGACAATATATTTTTACCCCTTTGTTCCATATATTTATTTAGCTTTTCCCTCGCTTCCACCAACTCACACTTCACATCCTCCCCCAAACCTCTTAACTCATTTAAATATTCAAAACGCTTCTGCCATCCATCATACTCCTCTCTCTCTCGCCTCGCCCTCTCACAACCTTTTTTGACAAAAAAATACTTTGTTCTTACTTTCACCCATTCCCACCACTCAACTAAATTTTCAAAATCATTCATCCTTCTCATAAGCTTTTTAAACAAACATACATATTCACACCTTATTCCCGCATCCTCCAACAAACTCACATTTAATTTCCATACTCCCCTGCCATACACATCTTCACCTCTCATACTCACGACACAGTCGATCCTACCATGGTCCGTGAAAGGCTCCCTCCGCACAGAAAAAGACTCCACATCCCAACACCTAGATAAAAAACAAAAATCAATCCGTGAACACACATTCCCTTTATCACTAAAAAACGTAAACCCACCCTCCTTCCCAGCATCCCTTAAATTAAAAGTATTTACAATATCCCCCAACTCTTTCCCAGATTTATCCACACCACCACCCCCTCCACGCACACCACCACCCCTATCCCCAGCCCTTATAATACAATTAAAATCCCCCAATATAACCATAGGTTCCCTCCCACCCAAAAAGAATTTTAATTTTTCAAAGAACACCACCCTCTCATGTCTATCAGCACTAGCATACACCCCCACCACTCTACATACAATACCCCCATACTCAAACACCACCACCACACACCTCCCCCTCACTACGTGAATTATTTTTTTAATTTTAATATTTTTATTCTTAAACAAAATGCACACCCCTTCGTTTTTCTCTTTCCCCAGAGACCAAACTGCGGCCCCATGTGGCCACTCTGAGGTTTTGGGCGCCTCCAGTAGGTTGCAATCCTGTAAGCAAATAACGTCCGATGACAAAGATCCCAAAAGTTTCAGGATTGCAGCCCTCCTATATACAGATCGGATGCTCCTTACGTTCAAAGAAGAACATCTTAGCTGTAGCATTTATCTGGACAGGGTTGGGGGGAAGAAAAACATCACCTGCACCTGGACCTGGTTCTCCTCGAAGTCTTTGGAGCCTCCTCTGTCCTTACCCCTTGCATCTCCTCCTTTTGCTTAAGCCTTCCTCTGGGTTTTGTCTTGGAAAATCCCACCACATCCTGAAAGTTTTCCACTTGGCCAAGGCTGGCAAAGGACTGGGTAGAAGAGTCTGACTCAATGGCAGGACTCATTGTTCCAGTGCTGCTAGAAAAATCCTCAATGCTTTCAGAGGGGGAGTGAGAAACAGAGATTTTACGTTTCAGAGACACACTCTGGTCCATCGCCTCACTCACCTCCTCTTCCCCAGGGCCTGTCCCAACCTCCTCCTCACCCTCCTCCTCTCCCTCTGCTAGCATGGCTTCAGGGACACACCTCTCAGTCACAGAGGTAGCCCCCTCCACCTCAGCTGCGTCCTCAGGAGGATCAAGAGAGGGACCATCAGCCTCAGCTGGAGGGCTACTGCAGGGCGGCACACCCTGCGCCACGTCGGAATAGGATGGAGGGGGCTCATCCACAACCCCGCCGACGGCGCCCTCCTTGCCAATGGTAGCGGCACCTGGTTGAGTCCTTTTTGGAGCACGGTCCACTTCCGGGCACTGCCTTGCCAAATGACTCGTACCACCACAAATGTGGCATTTCCGCTGCTCGGGGCATTCGGACATCATATGTCCAGCTTTGAAACAGTTCCGGCAAACCTGTCCAGTGCTGCAGCTTTCTTTGGAATGTCCGAAAGAAAAACATAACCGGCAAAACTGGGGCTGACCGGGGTACCACAAGTAACCGCGGTTACTCCCAATTGAAAACACCTGAGGGGGGTGCCGGACCCCCCCTACCCCATCTGCGTCAGCCCTGAATTGCGCCCAAAACCTTCGGTGGCCATTAAAGGTGCCCAACACATTCGTGAGCTTTGTACCAGCCGACACGAAGTCACAGTACCGTAATAGGAAAGCCCTTATTTCCTCATCCCTCACAAAGGGGTTGTACATGTGGACGGTCACCGGTACCCGCTGCTTGGACTCGCCACACAAAAAGGTAATACCCTCCAACAGGGGATCGTCCGCCTTCTCTAACCTCCTCGCCATACATGTCTGCAGGTCATCCTTCTTCCAGAAGGTAACATCATACCAACCAGTACTTGGAAAACACTGCATGCAAAAGATACTTTCTCGTGGCATTCCCAACAACTCCTCGATCACCTTCTTCTGCACCACGAACAGTCCAACGCTCTCTCTCCTAGGCTCGGCAACCACCAGCCTTACAGTGTTTGGAGCCTCTGGTGCTTTCGCCGCCATATCTCCGCCCAAAATCACTCACCCACGGCAAGTCACAAAGACAAGACGGGGAGAGGGATCGCTCTCGTGAACATCAGGTAGCGTCCCGCCCAATAGCAGCATGGGGTGCACCCGAAGGAAACACCCCAAGGCCGAGCGGGACTGGTACCGTCCGAAACCTTAAGGCCCAGACCAAGACAGAAACTGCACTTGATCTGAGCCAAAAGGCCGAGAAGCGATAACCCAATTATCGTCTTTTCCGAGCGAGCGGCGTCCAGGGCGACGTCAATCGCTCGCAGAGATCTGCTGTCTGTCTCCCGTCTGTCTGGCTCCCTGCTGTTTGCCCAGAGCCACTAATCCTCAGACTTTCACACCTAGCTATGCCTGAGGCCTACTTCCTCCTTCCTATAGCCCATGGTCTAAACACGCCCAGACACCTGTCCATTTAGCACCTTCGGGGTCAAGGCCAGTTTGCTCGTCAATCCAAACTTTAAGCAAGCAAGGCCAAATACAGATTACAAACACATGTATCCATCGGGTGCTCCTCGGTGTGCCTAACGAGGGCTAGGATTTGCATAGAGCCGCCTCCTGTTCACGTGGACAAAGGAACCCACTAGAGGGAGACACAGGCCAGAAAATCCCTCGACTGTCGGAGTACTAGCCGACTCATTGACTACAGAGAGGGAAGTAGAGAAAAGTCAAGCCGTTCAACAGGACTCTGCATCGTCCTAGCTTCGACTGGTACTTAGGCTTCATATCGGGCCTTCACACACTCTGCGTGTATTAGCTGGCTGTCTTGTCGAAATTCTGGCCCTTGCTATCTATAGGTTTGTAGGAAAAGGGTGGTGGACTGAAATAAACTTTGCAAAAATAAAAATAAAAAAAATGACATGAGAAAAGAAATACAAATGAAAAGAATAGATATTGTCAGTCTGCTGAAAAGCTGCCATTGCAGCAGCATATGCATTGTGCTGAAAAGGATGGAAGCATGGAAACACAGACCAAGAAACTGACACAAATCAAGAAAAACACAAACACACAGGGGTTAAATACCAGTTTATTGCAAAACAATAAAAAAAAAGGACTGCGAACAACTCAACGAGAAAGAACACAAGCAAACAACATTGCAAGCAAAAGACAGAAAAACCTTCTTGTCAAGTTTTTCATTTGAATCTGTTTTTTGAAAACTGCATAAGAAAGGGGTGCACCGGTCCTGGAGGTACTGCAATACCAGGTCGATGCGTGGAGTGGACAGAGCAAGCTCTTCTTCCATCTCCCTGTTCTAAAAATCCATTTAATATATGGTCCCCAGATAGGGGACGTATCAGATATTAAACTGATAAGAACAGATTTTTTTTTTTTTTTTTATTAAAGCCCGTAGCGTGTGCAACACACTCAAAAGACTCCACCCGGTGCATAAAAAAGTGCACACACACAAAGTGAGAACACAAAAAAGCACAGGGTGTGCGAAATCGAATGGTCTTCCCTCCGAAGAGGTAGGACCCGAAACCTCAGTCCCCCGGGGCGCAAGACTCCTGACAGGGACACAAGGTACTCATGGTCTATCTGGCCGAAACCAGACAGACCCCGTTCTTCAGGGGGACTGCCGAAACAGCCCCCACCGAGTACTAAGTAGGGCTCCCCCGAAGGGAGACCCCATAGGAGAGGGCGAACTAAGCCAAAAGGCCATATCCACCCCCTCCCAAGACTTAAGGCTGGGCCCGAAGACCCACACACTCTCGTCGTGCAAATAAAGAAAAAAAAGGTGAAAGTGAAGGTGACGGACTCCAAATAAAAAGACAGACAAACAAAAAAGTGGGGAAGGGGAGTGGGGAAAGTGCTTTGGTGCCATGTGAAGAACCAAGGCAGGCCTTCCAGCCGGAATAAAAAATTCCTCTGGTGCAAGCCAAAAGGCCTGTCCCAAGAGGCAGGTGTGAAAAAGGTGTGCATAGTGCAGTGACCAAGGTGCCAAAAGAACTCAAGGCGAGCTGCCCCTCACCAGTGAGAAATTAAGGCACCCCTGGGCTGCCACCCCAGGGGCACTTACGCTACGGGCTTTTTCAATCTCAGCCCCCGGCCAGACCAAATGTAGCCTATCCCCACCAGCAGACATCAGAACCTGGACAGCTTGGGGAGAGCTTACCTACAACTGGGGACAGGCCCCCTACAGGCCAGATCAACCCAGGAGAGAAAGCCCCCCCCTCACCATCCTGTTCCTCAGTCCATTACATCCAGGAGCAGTTCCGCCGGCCCCCCCGAACCGGCTTCCCGCTCCCTTCAAACTGGTTAGGACAGTTCAACCCATTCAAATCAGAAGGCGGCGGGCCCTACATGCTTTCCCAGATGACCTACTTCCCATACCTCAAAACTCAGAGCGCTCCGGGTTTCGGTCATACTGGTACTAGCTAAGGCCCATACCAACTGATAAGAACAGATTTTTTGATTGAAAATGTAATCTTTATTTTGCATAAAAGATATACAAAAAACAAATACTTTTGTCGGGGTACATTCTCCCCTGTACTGCGACGCAGCGCATAAATACACTACATTACAATACATTTCCGGTCATACTAATAAATACATTCAATCACATACATTCATTCTGCGGTATGATGCCTGATGTGTTGTGCGGAGTAAGGATACCCCGTGCCATCACATCATGCATGACGCCGCAATACCCCTAAAGCATGAAACTGAAAAATACGTTATCTATACGTTGCATTCCTTAAACGATATCAAATAATAAACATTTCAAAAAAGCAACAGGTGTGATGGGGGGTGGGAGAGAGGGGTAAGGGGAGGGGAATGAAATCACAGGCCCGAAGCTTTATTGAATGGACAAAGACACGCAAGGGAGAGTGGGGGAAGGGGAAATCTTCAGACCTCCTCTTCCTCCATGAGATCCATCAGGTTATAGTCTCTGAGCAGACTGTGAACCAGTCTGCGACAGTCCTCAATGGACATCCTCTCCCGCTGGTGGATAAGGCGCTTTCTGGCGCACCATAAAGCGTCCTTAAAGCAGCACAACACCCGCCAGGCGTTGTCAATGTCCTCTTGGGAAAAAGTCCCATGAAAAAGTCCATTCAGCACAGCAAAATGTGTGATGGCAGACTGTGGGACAAAGTCTCTCAGTTCAGGTTCCAAGGCCCTCAACAGGCTCTGTGCAAATGAGCACTCCCAGAAAACGTGGTAAGACGTTTCCTCATGGATGATACAAAAGGGGCAGTGCCTGTATCTGCACAAGTTTCTGGCATGCATAAATGTCCTGAGTGGCAAACCCCCCTGGACAGCCATCCACGCCAGATCTTTATGCCTGTTGGTGAGTCTCTTTGAAGAAACATTCCTCCAGACCACTTTGCAAGTGGCTGAAGGGAGGCCTGGAACAGTCTCAGCAATGTCCGATGCTCTGATCAACTTGTAGATAGTTTTTGGCTTCCACAAGTCGGGCTTAACTCCATGCAGCCCCAGCTCCCTGATGAACTTGAAAGTGTCCAAGTAGTACCAAGGAGTGTCCCAGTTGTAGGGGATGGAGCTGTCCCATTTGTCCCATCCAAGGGACCTCCAGAGAGGCAGGAGGAAAAAACGGGACATGGAGTTGCCTCCAGAGTCCGAAGTTCTGTCAATCAAAGTTCTGCGGATGCAGTTGCAGGCAAAGAACACCCCCAGTAACGTTGCGATGTCGGGCACGCCCTTACCGCCCTTGAGGGGTTCCTTGAACATGACTGCTCGCTTCACTCTGTCCATCTTGGAGCCCCAGATGAAGTGGAACACCGCCCTGGTGATGGCCTTGCAGGTGTTGACCCGGGGGGGCCAGGCCTGGGCGAGGTACTGCAACACAGGGAGGATCTCGCTGCGGAGTACCAGTGTTTTCCCTTCGATGGTGAGTTCTCTGAGGCTCCATAGTCCAAACTTTTGTCTCATCTTGGACAGTCTCTCCTCCCAAGACTTCAGGGCTGCGCCCTCAGCTCCAAACCAAACTCCAAGAATTTTGATGAAGTCCGCCTTGATGCTGAAAGGGATTGATGCAGAAGAAGGCAGGAACCACTTTCCGAAGAGCATGATCTCTGACTTCCCGCAGTTGACTTTTGCCCCTGAAGCTTTGCCGAAGTCCTCACAGGTCTGGACGAGCGAGTCGATGGAGCGCTGATCAGCACAGAACACCGTTACGTCGTCCATGTAGAGTGAGCACTTGACAACCCTTCTGTCCGGTCCCGGTGCGGTGATCCCTCTGATCTCTGGGTTCTGTCGGATGCATTCGGCAAAGAGCTCTATACAGCAAACAAAAAGCAGAGGTGAGAGAGGGCAGCCTTGTCTGACCCCAGAGAGAACAGGGAAAGGGTCAGTTTTCCAGCCATTCACCAACACCGTACTACAAATGTCATTATACATCACATTCACATACGAACAAAACATGTCCCCAAGACCAAACCTGCGCAGAGCTCTGCACATAAACTCATGGGAGACACGGTCAAAGGCCTTTTCCTGGTCAAGACTGACCAGGGCCGCGTGCACACGGCGGCCTCGAATGTACTGGACCGTGTCCCGGACAAGCGCGAGGCTGTCCGCAATCCTGCGACCAGGAATGCCGCAAGTCTGATCCGGGTGGATGATCTGTCCGATGACAGATTTCAGCCTGTTGGCCAGAACCTTGGCGAGGATTTTGTAGTCCACGTTCAAGAGAGAGATGGGACGCCAATTTTTCAGATCCCCTCTCTCCCCCTTACGCTTATACAAAATCGTGATCATCCCCTCCCTCAGCGACGGAGGCATTGTGCCCTCCACCACCATCTCCTCGTACAGCTCGAGCAGGTCCGGGCCAACGAGATCCCACAGCGCTACATAGAGCTCCGCTGGGAGACCGTCGCAGCCCGGGGTCCTGCCTTGCCTAAAGGATCTGACGGCAGAGTGCAGCTCCTCCAGCGCCAAGGGGGCGTTGATTGCCGACATACCTGCAGGATCAATTTGGTTAGTGATACCTGACAAGAACCTGTCGGCCTCAGCCGTATCTGTTTCTTTCGGGGAGTAGAGGTTGGTGTAGTAGTCGCTGACAACTTGCATCACAGCCTCCTTCCCCTTCTGGAGTGTTCCGGTCTCGTCCCGCAGCTCAGACAAGGGAGTGTGTCCTGAGTGGAGTTTCCTGAAAAAGAAAGAGTTACATTTCTCACCTTTCTCAAGATTCTCCACCTTGGAACGGAAGACGAGGTGCCTGGATTCTTCCTCGAAGTGTCCTTTCAGGCTCTTCTTGGTGTCCTCCAGGTCCTGCCTAACGTCCCAGCCGCAGTGGTGAAGGTCCTGCAGGGACTGCATCTGACGTTGCAGTCTCCTGAGTTCCCTCTTCCTGGCACACACTTGCTGGCGTCCCCTTGCCTGAAAGAAGCTGCGTAGCTTGACTTTCACAAACTCCCAGTAGTCACTTACCTTTCTGAAGAACCTCTTGTCCTCCTTCCAGGTAATGTAGGCCTCCCTGAGTTCCTCCAGCAGTTCCTCATTTTCCAGCAGGGTACCATTCAGCTTCCAGGAGCCCGGACCGGGGGCAAAGCCCTCGCCCAGGTCACCCCGAAAGTGAATGGCCCTGTGGTCAGAGAAAAAGCAGGGGACCATGGAGAACCCGCGATGTCTGACTGTCTTGGAGGTGAGCACGAAGTCTATCCTAGAACGCACGGATCCATCAGGACGGCACCACGAATAGTTCACGGAACCTTTCCCTATGGATCCCACGGCGTCCTTCAAGGAAGCCTCCGCGATCATCTCCTTGAGCAGCCTAGACGTGGTGTCGAGCTTTGCGTACATGCTGGAGCTGCGCCCATCCTCCTCAATCGGACAGTTAAAATCACCGCCGATTACTACTGCCCTGGTGGTGACGAGTTGGGTCCGCAGGGTCTGGAAAAGCTCCAGTCGCTCATTCTTATCTGGGGAGGCGTACACGTTGATGAGCCTAACTGGCTCTCCCGCCCACGAGCCGTCTACGACCAAAAGACGGCCACAGACGAGCTCCTGGACGGAGTCAACCGTGAAACGACCACCCCTGACAAGAATGGCTACCCCTGCAGACTTACAATCGACACCCCCGGACCAGTAGGAGGGACCATGGGTCCACTGGGAGGACAGATGAGTGTACCTCCTCGAGAAGGGTAGGGCACACTCCTGAAGCATGTAGACATCACTCTGCTGTGTGGAAAGAAATGTCAGCGCCACCTGTCTTCTAGACGCATCCTTGATGCTCCTAACATTAATGGAAAAGATAGAGATCTCTGCCATCATGTAAAGGAGATGAAGGGGCTAGTTAGCAGGTGGGCTGAACTTACCTCCCCTGAGGGGGGGGTGGTTCTTCCACTGCCTCTTGCGCCTGTCCGGTGTCCTGGTTCAGGCCGCACTCCTCAAGGACGCTGTCCATAAGGTCTTGGGTGAGGTCAGTCTCTGGGGGGGCCAGGTCCTTACCTACCTGCATTTCTCCTTCTTCTTCCCCCGCAGACTCGAGGTCCTCGAGGTCCTCCACCACTGGGTCCAGTCCAGCGATGTCATTTTGCTGGGCCACGGTGGGCCGCTTGGTGGGTTCTTCAGTTGTCGGGCTGTCTAGGTTCCGTTTTCGGCCTTTGCTGGTGGGGGGTGGGGTGGGGGGGGCGGTGGGCAGGGTGGGGAAGTCCTCCATGGAGGACAGGGCGGGGGGGGGCTGGGAGGGGGGAGGGGCAGGGGCAGGTGAGGTCACCTCCGACTCAGGGGGGTTGGGGAGGGATGGGTCGGAGGAGGTGGTAGGGGCCTGGGGAGGGGGAGACTCACCAGTGGCTTTCCGAGGTTCCTTCGCAGTCTTTTCCCCTGGCTTCTTTTTCCCAGCGCTGTCTGGGGCTCTGCCCTTGAGCAGGGCTCCAGCGTAGGACCGGGATCTCTGGGGGCAGTCTCTGTAGACGTGCTCAGCCAATCCGCAGAGGTTACAGGTCTTGGACCTCGGGCAATCCTTGGTCTCATGGCCTGTAGCCCGACAGAACCTGCAAGAAGGTTCCTGACAACCAAAACTTACGTGACCCTGCATGCCACACCTGCGACAGGTCTGGGGCATGTCTGCGTAGTAAAGGAGTCCTGCGGAGGCTCCCAGAGAGAAGCAGGGCTTCAGGTGTTGGAGATCCCCCGAAGGCTCTCTCCTTAACCTGCAAGAAACTGCCCACTTACCTGTCCAGAAGCCGTTGACATCGAGGATTCGGACTGGGTCTTTGGCCACGATGCAAAACCTCTGGAGGTAGGTAGCGATGTCTTTTGCTGGGGTATGGGGATTCCTCATGGACACCGTCACCCGCCTTTCATCCCGTTGAATGGGAGTGTTCGCAACGAAGTTGCGGAAAGGGGATTCCGGGCCACAATTCTTCACCGCCTCCCAGTATCTTCTACAGACCTGTAAAGACACAAAAGTTATATAGAATATACCTTTCATGAAGGTCTGCACGGACAGTGTCTCCGCCTTGCTGAACCCCTGCTCGAGGATCATTTTCTTGCCAAAGATTTCCGGGGTCATGTCGGGGATTCTTCCGTCCACCTCCTTCAGCTGCAGCACCACTGTCTGCCTCATCCAGGGTTCCAGGGTAGGAAGCCCGTCTGCGGACCTGGTTGGCCTTGCTGAGCCCGACTGGCTAACGGCCACCGGGGTGGGGGTGGAGGTTGAAGCGACTTCTCCCGAAGTCTTGGCAGAAATGGCGGGGACATGCTTCTTCTTCCCAGTGCTCTTCCCCATGACGGAGGAGTTCGTCGGTAGTCGCTTCAGGAGAACTTCGGCGGCTTCCTTCTTATTCCTCGGCGTCTTCACTCTTTCGCAGCCTTTAAAAAGGCCCTTGTGCGCCTACTGCCCGAAGGTAGTAGCGCAGAGTGGGGGGGAGGAGGGAAGATCGCAATCTCGTTCCTTGTGGGGGCTAAGCCTCTAACCCAATAGCAGCGAGTAGGTGAAGCTGAATTTAATCAACGATCCTACAAGGCCGAGCAGAGGGTACCCCACAAGGACCAAATGGCTTGGATAGATACAAATGTTTCTCAACGTCCTAGCCGTAAAGCAGAGACACCCCTAAGGGCTAAAGTCGATACTACACTTGATCTTAGCCAAAAGGCCGAGAAGCGATAACCCAATTATCGTCTTTTCCGAGCGAGCGGCGTCCAGGGCGACGTCAATCGCTCGCAGAGATCTGCTGTCTGTCTCCCGTCTGTCTGGCTCCCTGCTGTTTGCCCAGAGCCACTAATCCTCAGACTTTCACACCTAGCTATGCCTGAGGCCTACTTCCTCCTTCCTATAGCCCATGGTCTAAACACGCCCAGACACCTGTCCATTTAGCACCTTCGGGGTCAAGGCCAGTTTGCTCGTCAATCCAAACTTTAAGCAAGCAAGGCCAAATACAGATTACAAACACATGTATCCATCGGGTGCTCCTCGGTGTGCCTAACGAGGGCTAGGATTTGCATAGAGCCGCCTCCTGTTCACGTGGACAAAGGAACCCACTAGAGGGAGACACAGGCCAGAAAATCCCTCGACTGTCGGAGTACTAGCCGACTCATTGACTACAGAGAGGGAAGTAGAGAAAAGTCAAGCCGTTCAACAGGACTCTGCATCGTCCTAGCTTCGACTGGTACGTAGGCTTCATATCGGGCCTTCACACACTCTGCGTGTATTAGCTGGCTGTCTTGTCGAAATTCTGGCCCTTGCTATCTATAGGTTTGTAGGAAAAGGGTGGTGGACTGAAATAAACTTTGCAAAAATAAAAATAAAAAAAATGACATGAGAAAAGAAATACAAATGAAAAGAATAGATATTGTCAGTCTGCTGAAAAGCTGCCATTGCAGCAGCATATGCATTGTGCTGAAAAGGATGGAAGCATGGAAACACAGACCAAGAAACTGACACAAATCAAGAGAAACACAAACACACAGGGGTTAAATACCAGTTTATTGCAAAACAATAAAAAAAAAAGGACTGCGAACAACTCAACGAGAAAGAAAGAACACAAGCAAACAACATTGCAAGCAAAAGACAGAAAAACCTTCTTGTCAAGTTTTTCATTTGAATCTGTTTTTTGAAAACTGCATAAGAAAGGGGTGCACCGGTCCTGGAGGTACTGCAATACCAGGTCGATGCGTGGAGTGGACAGAGCAAGCTCTTCTTCCATCTCCCTGTTCTAAAAATCCATTTAATATATGGTCCCCAGATAGGGGACGTATCAGATATTAAACTGATAAGAACAGATTTTTTGTTGAAAATGTAATCTTTATTTTGCATAAAAGATATACAAAAAACAATACTTTTGTCGGGGTACATTCTCCCCTGTACTGCGACGCAGCGCATAAATACACTACATTACAATACATTTCCGGTCATACTAATAAATACATTCAATCACATACATTCATTCTGCGGTATGATGCCTGATGTGTTGTGCGGAGTAAGGATACCCCGTGCCATCACATCATGCATGACGCCGCAATACCCCTAAAGCATGAAACTGAAAAATACGTTATCTATACGTTGTTTTCCTTAAACGATATCAAATAAAATACATTTCAAAAAAGCAACAGGTGTGATGGGGGGTGGGAGAGAGGGGTAAGGGGAGGGGAGTGAAATCACAGGCCCGAAGCTTTATTGAATGGACAATGACACACAAGGGAGAGTGGGGGAAGGGGAAATCTTCAGACCTCCTCTTCCACCATGAGATCCATCAGGTTATAGTCTCTGAGCAGACTGTGAACCAGTCTGCGACAGTCCTCAATGGACATCCTCTCCCGCTGGTGGATAAGGCGCTTTCTGGCGCACCATAAAGCGTCCTTAAAGCAACACAACACCCGCCAGGCGTTGTCAATGTCCTCCTGGGAAAAAGTTCCATGAAAAAGTCCATTCAGCACAGCAAAATGTGTGATGGCAGTCTGTGGAACAAAGTCTCTCAGTTCAGGTTCCAAGGCCCTCAACAGGCTCTGTGCGAATGAGCACTCCCAGAAAACGTGGAAAGACGTTTCCTCATGGATGATACAAAAGGGGCAGTGCCTGTATCTGCACAAGTTTCTGGCATGCATAAATGTCCTGAGTGGCAAACCCCCCTGGACAGCCATCCACGCCAGATCTTTATGCCTGTTGGTGAGTCCCTTTGAAGAAACATTCCTCCAGACCACTTTGCAAGTGGCTGAAGGGAGGCCTGGAACAGTCTCAGCAATGTCCGATGCTCTGATCAACTTGTAGATAGTTTTTGGCTTCCACAAGTCGGGCTTAACTCCATGCAGCCCCAGCTCCTTGATGAACTTGAAAGTGTCCAAGTAGTACCAAGGAGTGTCCCAGTTGTAGGGGATGGAGCTGTCCCATTTGTCCCATCCAAGGGACCTCCAGAGAGGCAGGAGGAAAAAACGGGACATGGAGTTGCCTCCAGAGTCCGAAGTTCTGTCAATCAAAGTTCTGCGGATGCAGTTGCAGGCAAAGAACACCCCCAGTAACGTTGCGATGTCGGGCACGCCCTTACCGCCCTTGAGGGGTTCCTTGAACATGACTGCTCGCTTCACTCTGTCCATCTTGGAGCCCCAGATGAAGTGGAACACCGCCCTGGTGATGGCCTTGCAGGTGTTGACCCGGGGGGGCCAGGCCTGGGCGAGGTACTGCAACACAGGGAGGATCTCGCTGCGGAGTACCAGTGTTTTCCCTTCGATGGTGAGTTCTCTGAGGCTCCATAGTCCAAACTTTTGTCTCATCTTGGACAGTCTCTCCTCCCAAGACTTCAGGGCTGCGCCCTCAGCTCCAAACCAAACTCCAAGAATTTTGATGAAGTCCGCCTTGATGCTGAAAGGGATTGATGCAGAAGAAGGCAGGAACCACTTTCCGAAGAGCATGATCTCTGACTTCCCGCAGTTGACTTTTGCCCCTGAAGCTTTGCCGAAGTCCTCACAGGTCTGGACGAGCGAGTCGATGGAGCGCTGGTCAGCACAGAACACCGTTACGTCGTCCATGTAGAGTGAGCACTTGACAACCCTTCTGTCCGGTCCCGGTGCGGTGATCCCTCTGATCTCTGGGTTCTGTCGGATGCATTCGGCAAAGAGCTCTATACAGCAAACAAAAAGCAGAGGTGAGAGAGGGCAGCCTTGTCTGACCCCAGAGAGAACAGGGAAAGGGTCAGTTTTCCAGCCATTCACCAACACCGTACTACAAATGTCATTGTACATCACATTCACATACGAACAAAACATGTCCCCAAGACCAAACCTGCGCAGAGCTCTGCACATAAACTCATGGGAGACACGGTCAAAGGCCTTTTCCTGGTCAAGACTGACCAGGGCCGCGTGCACACGGCGGCCTCGAATGTACTGGACCGTGTCCCGGACAAGCGCAAGGCTGTCCGCAATCCTGCGACCAGGAATGCCACAAGTCTGATCCGGGTGGATGATCTGTCCGATGACAGATTTCAGCCTGTTGGCCAGAACCTTGGCGAGGATTTTGTAGTCCACGTTCAAGAGAGAGATGGGACGCCAATTTTTCAGATCCCCTCTCTCCCCCTTACGCTTATACAAAATCGTGATCATACCCTCCCTCAGCGACGGAGGCATTGTGCCCTCCACCACCATCTCCTCGTACAGCTCGAGCAGGTCCGGGCCAACGAGATCCCACAGCGCTACATAGAGCTCCGCTGGGAGACCGTCGCAGCCCGGGGTCCTGCCTTGCCTAAAGGATCTGACGGCAGAGTGCAGTTCCTCCAGCGCCAAGGGGGCGTTGATTGCCGACATACCTGCAGGATCAATTTGGTTAGTGATACCTGACAAGAACCTGTCGGCCTCAGCCGTATCTGTTTCTTTCGGGGAGTAGAGGTTGGTGTAGTAGTCGCTGACCACTTGCATCACAGCCTCCTTCCCCTTCTGGAGTGTTCCGGTCTCGTCCCGCAGCTCAGACAAGGGAGTGTGTCCTGAGTGGAGTTTCCTGAAAAAGAAAGAGTTACATTTCTCACCCTTCTCAAGATTCTCCACCTTGGAGCGGAAGACGAGGTGCCTGGATTCTTCCTCGAAGTGTCCTTTCAGGCTCTTCTTGGTGTCCTCCAGGTCCTGCCTAACGTCCCAGCCGCAGTGGTGAAGGTCCTGCAGGGACTGCATCTGGCGTTGCAGTCTCCTGAGTTCCCTCTTCCTGGCACACACTTGCTGGCGTCCCCTTGCCTGAAAGAAGCTGCGTAGCTTGACTTTCACAAACTCCCAGTAGTCGCTTACCTTTCCGAAGAACCTCTTGTCCTCCTTCCAGGTAATGTAGGCCTCCCTGAGTTCCTCCAGCAGTTCCTCATTTTCCAGCAGGGTACCATTCAGCTTCCAGGAGCCCGGACCGGGGGCAAAGCCCTCGCCCAGGTCACCCCGAAAGTGAATGGCCCTGTGGTCAGAGAAAAAGCAGGGGACCATGGAGAACCCGCGATGTCTGACTGTCTTGGAGGTGAGCACGAAGTCTATCCTAGAACGCACAGATCCATCAGGACGGCACCACGAATAGTTCACGGAACCTTTCCCTATGGATCCCACGGCGTCCTTCAAGGAAGCCTCCGCAATCATCTCCTTGAGCAGCCTAGACGTGGTGTCGAGCTTTGCGTACATGCTGGAGCTGCGCCCATCCTCCTCAATCGGACAGTTAAAATCACCGCCGATTACTACTGCCCTGGTGGTGACGAGTTGGGTCCGCAGGGTCTGGAAAAGCTCCAGTCGCTCATTCTTATCTGGGGAGGCGTACACGTTGATGAGCCTAACTGGCTCTCCCGCCCATGAGCCGTCTACGACCAAAAGACGGCCACAGACGAGCTCCTGGACGGAGTCAACCGTGAAACGACCACCCCTGACAAGAATGGCTACCCCTGCAGACTTACAATCGACACCCCCGGACCAGTAGGAGGGACCATGGGTCCACTGGGAGGACAGATGAGTGTACCTCCTCGAGAAGGGTAGGGCACACTCCTGGAGCATGTAGACATCACTCTGCTGAGTGGAAAGAAAAGTCAGCGCCACCTGTCTTCTAGACGCATCCTTGATGCTCCTAACATTAATGGAAAAGATGGAGATCTCTGCCATCATGTAAAGGAGATAAAGGGGCTAGCTAGCAGGTGGGCTGAACTTACCTCCCCTGAGGGGGGGGTGGTTCTTCCACTGCCTCTTGTGCCTGTCCAGTGTCCTGGTTCAGGCCGTTCTCCTCGAGGATGCTGTCCATCAGGTCCTGGGTGAGGTCAGTCTCTGGGGGAGCCAGATCCTTACCTTCCTGCATTTCTCCTTCATCTTCCCCCGCAGACTCAAGGTCCTCGAGGTCCTCCACCACTGGGTCCAGTCCAGCGATGTCATCTTGCTGGGCCACGGTGGGCCGCTTGGTGGGTTCTTCAGTTGTCGGGCTGTCTAGGTTCCGTTTTCGGCCTTTGCTGGTGGGGGGTGGGGTGGGGGGGGCGGTGGGCAGGGTGGGGAAGTCCTCCATGGAGGACAGGGCGGGGGGGGGCTGGGAGGGGGGGGGGGGCAGGGGCAGGTGAGGTCACCTCCGACTCAGGGGGGTTGGGGAGGGATGGGTCGGAGGAGGTGGTAGGGGCCTGGGGAGGGGGGGACTCACCAGTGGCTTTCCGAGGTTCCTTCGCAGTCTTTTCCCCTGGCTTCTTTTTCCCAGCGCTGTCTGGGGCTCTGCCCTTGAGCAGGGCTCCAGCGTAGGACCGGGATCTCTGGGGGCAGTCTCTGTAGACATGCTCCGCCAATCCGCAGAGGTTACAGGTCTTGGACCTCGGGCAATCCTTGGTCTCATGGCCTGCAACCCGACAGAACCTGCAAGAAGGTTCCTGACATTCCATACTTACGTGGCCATGCTTGCCACATCTGTGGCAGATATGGGGCATGTCTGCGTAGTACAGGAGTCCTGCGGAGGCTCCCAGAGAGAAGCAGGGCTTCAGGTGTTGGAGATCCCCCGAAGGCTCTCTCCTTAACCTGCAAGAAACTGCCCACTTACCTGTCCAGAAGCCGTTGACATCGAGGATTCGGACTGGGTCTTTGGCCACGATGCAAAACCTCTGGAGGTAGGTGGCGATGTCTTTTCCTGGGGTATGGGGGTTCCTCATGGACACCGTTACCCGCCTTTCATCCCGTTGAATGGGAGTGTTCGCAACGAAGTTGCGGAAAGGGGATTCCGGGCCACAATTCTTCACCGCCTCCCAGTATCTTCTACAGACCTGTAAAGACACAAAAGTTATATAGAATATACCTTTCATGAAGGTCTGCACGGACAGTGTCTCCGCCTTGCTGAACCCCTGCTCGAGGATCATTTTCTTGCCAAAGACTTCCGGGGTCATGTCGGGGATTCTTCCGTCCACCTCCTTCAGCTGCAGCACCACTGTCTGCCTCATCCAGGGTTCCAGGGTAGGAAGCCCGTCTGCGGACCTGGTTGGCCTTGCTGAGCCCGACTGGCTAACGGCCACCGGGGTGGGGGTGGAGGTTGAAGCGACTTCTCCCGAAGTCTTGGCAGAAATGGCGGGGACATGCTTCTTCTTCCCAGTGCTCTTCCCCATGACGGAGGAGTTCGTCGGTAGTCGCTTCAGGAGAACTTCGGCGGCTTCCTTCTTATTCCTCGGCGTCTTCACTCTTTTGCAGCCTTTAAAAAGGCCCTTGTGCGCCTACTGCCCGAAGGTAGTAGCGCAGAGTGGGGGGGAGGAGGGAAGATCGCAATCTCGTTCCTTGTGGGGGCTAAGCCTCTAACCCAATAGCAGCGAGTAGGTGAAGCTGAATTTAATCAACGATCCTACAAGGCCGAGCAGAGGGTACCCCACAAGGACCAAATGGCTTGGATAGATACAAATGTTTCTCAACGTCCTAGCCGTAAAGCAGAGACACCCCTAAGGGCTAAAGTCGATACTACACTTGATCTTAGCCAAAAGGCCGAGAAGCGATAACCCAATTATCGTCTTTTCCGAGCGAGCGGCGTCCAGGGCGACGTCAATCGCTCGCAGAGATCTGCTGTCTGTCTCCCGTCTGTCTGGCTCCCTGCTGTTTGCCCAGAGCCACTAATCCTCAGACTTTCACACCTAGCTATGCCTGAGGCCTACTTCCTCCTTCCTATAGCCCATGGTCTAAACACGCCCAGACACCTGTCCATTTAGCACCTTCGGGGTCAAGGCCAGTTTGCTCGTCAATCCAAACTTTAAGCAAGCAAGGCCAAATACAGATTACAAACACATGTATCCATCGGGTGCTCCTCGGTGTGCCTAACGAGGGCTAGGATTTGCATAGAGCCGCCTCCTGTTCACGTGGACAAAGGAACCCACTAGAGGGAGACACAGGCCAGAAAATCCCTCGACTGTCGGAGTACTATGTCGGAGTACTAGCCGACTCATTGACTACAGAGAGGGAAGTAGAGAAAAGTCAAGCCGTTCAACAGGACTCTGCATCGTCCTAGCTTCGACTTGTACGTAGGCTTCATATCGGGCCTTCACACACTCTGCGTGTATTAGCTGGCTGTCTTGTCGAAATTCTGGCTGGCCCTTGCTATCTATATGTTTGTAGGAAAAGGGTGGTGGACTGAAATAAACTTTGCAAAAATAAAAATAAAAAAAATAACATGAGAAAAGAAATACAAATTAAAAAGAATAGATATTGTCAGTCTGCTGAAAAGCTGCCATTGCAGCAGCATATGCATTGTGCTGAAAAGGATGGAAGCATGGAAACACAGACCAAGAAACTGACACAAATCAAGAAAAACACAAACACACAGGGGTTAAATACCAGTTTATTGCAAAACAATAAAAAAAAAGGACTGCGAACAACTCAACGAGAAAGAACACAAGCAAACAACATTGCAAGCAAAAGACAGAAAAACCTTCTTGTCAAGTTTTTCATTTGAATCTGTTTTTTGAAAACTGCATAAGAAAGGGGTGCACCGGTCCTGGAGGTACTGCAATACCAGGTCGATGCGTGGAGTGGACAGAGCAAGCTCTTCTTCCATCTCCCTGTTCTAAAAATCCATTTAATATATGGTCCCCAGATAGGGGACGTATCAGATATTAAACTGATAAGAACAGATACTACACTTGATCTTAGCCAAAAGGCCGAGAAGCGATAACCCAATTATCGTCTTTTCCGAGCGAGCGGCGTCCAGGGCGACGTCAATCGCTCGCAGAGATCTGCTGTCTGTCTCCCGTCTGTCTGGCTCCCTGCTGTTTGCCCAGAGCCACTAATCCTCAGACTTTCACACCTAGCTATGCCTGAGGCCTACTTCCTCCTTCCTATAGCCCATGGTCTAAACACGCCCAGACACCTGTCCATTTAGCACCTTCGGGGTCAAGGCCAGTTTGCTCGTCAATCCAAACTTTAAGCAAGCAAGGCCAAATACAGATTACAAACACATGTATCCATCGGGTGCTCCTCGGTGTGCCTAACGAGGGCTAGGATTTGCATAGAGCCGCCTCCTGTTCACGTGGACAAAGGAACCCACTAGAGGGAGACACAGGCCAGAAAATCCCTCGACTGTCGGAGTACTATGTCGGAGTACTAGCCGACTCATTGACTACAGAGAGGGAAGTAGAGAAAAGTCAAGCCGTTCAACAGGACTCTGCATCGTCCTAGCTTCGACTTGTACGTAGGCTTCATATCGGGCCTTCACACACTCTGCGTGTATTAGCTGGCTGTCTTGTCGAAATTCTGGCTGGCCCTTGCTATCTATATGTTTGTAGGAAAAGGGTGGTGGACTGAAATAAACTTTGCAAAAATAAAAATAAAAAAAATAACATGAGAAAAGAAATACAAATTAAAAAGAATAGATATTGTCAGTCTGCTGAAAAGCTGCCATTGCAGCAGCATATGCATTGTGCTGAAAAGGATGGAAGCATGGAAACACAGACCAAGAAACTGACACAAATCAAGAAAAACACAAACACACAGGGGTTAAATACCAGTTTATTGCAAAACAATAAAAAAAAAGGACTGCGAACAACTCAACGAGAAAGAACACAAGCAAACAACATTGCAAGCAAAAGACAGAAAAACCTTCTTGTCAAGTTTTTCATTTGAATCTGTTTTTTGAAAACTGCATAAGAAAGGGGTGCACCGGTCCTGGAGGTACTGCAATACCAGGTCGATGCGTGGAGTGGACAGAGCAAGCTCTTCTTCCATCTCCCTGTTCTAAAAATCCATTTAATATATGGTCCCCAGATAGGGGACGTATCAGATATTAAACTGATAAGAACAGATTTTTTTTTTTTTTTTTTTTTTTTTTTTTTTTATCAGAAATGAAACGGTACCATACATTTTCGTTACTCCAGCGCAACTTCATAAAGTACCATTTCCTTCATCATTTTAGCATCTTTATATACAAAAACATAACAAAACATTCACCTCCCATCATACATCCTAAAACAAACAATACACCATCTCAGCTAGAAACATAAACAGCTAAGGCTACACTAGCCCAACTCATCCTAAAACAAAACATAAGGAACTTCTTATATCCCACCTCCCAAAACTACTCATTCACTCCTGCATAACACATCCACTCCTCCTTCCCCCCTTCCCTACCACTTACGCCACTTCCTCAAGACAAAACACAAAACATCAAAAACACTACTTAAACCCTCCAAAACCTTCCATAGATAGTTCATCCCACACCCTTCCTCCACTTGTCAAATCTCCAAATCCTATTTGCTTCATCCACCCCCCACCTCTTCCTTTCCAAAACCATCACATAGTGCAATTTTGCCATACACCAGTCCACACAATCCTTCTCGGACAACACGATTTTGTTCTTGTACATCGCACATCTCGCCTCCCACACCACCTCTTTAAAGATAGCAGAAACAATAAACATTTTACGTTGTGCCACCCTATCACCACCTCCCAATCCCATCACACCAACATCAAAGGACACTCTTTCCACCTCCACCACTCTCCGCACTAATTCCACAACTTTCCTCCATACCCCTTTTACAAACTCACATTCCCAAAACACGTGTCTAACACTCTCCCTTCCTCCACATCCTTCCCTGGGGCACTCCTCACTCCTCACCAAATCTCTTGACTTCAGAAACTCCATCGTCGGCAGAACATTGTGAAACGCCATCCACGCGACCTCCTTCTGTTTATTAGTGACCCCTTTGATCAACATATTCTTCCAGCACACCTCCGCTCGTTTTGTTGTTAATCCCATAATATTAGAAATAAGCTCCTCCTTCCTTAACCATTTCCATAATTCTTCTTTCTTCACCGCACCTGGGCCTAGCTCCATCAACTTCTCTCTTTCGAAGAACACCTTCATCCTTAAATAATATCCTGGAGAGATCAAGGACATGGGCTTCCTCAAATCCTTAACGCACCATCCCCATTTCAGGAGTGGCCATCCAATTAGGTACCTCATAAGGTCTGCCGTCTTCCCTCCTGCCACAAATGCCTTATGATGCACCAACCACAGCTGTACTGCCAAGAACCGCTCCACATCTGGGAAGTTATATCCACCCAAATGTATCGCCTTCATCACCACACTTCTCGCCACCCTCTCCATCTTCGACCCCCAGAAGAAAATGAAGAGCAACCTGGTTACCTTCTGGGTCCACCTCTTGCTTGGGGGAAAGATGACTCCAAAGTATACCAACAACGGTAACACCACTGCCTTCACTATCAGGGCTTTCCCTGACAATGACAGTCTCCTTGTCTTCCATAGCTCCAACTTTCTCGATATCTTGTCCACTCCCTTCTCCGTGTTTGCCTGACTCGCCAAATTTCTCTCGAACTGAATTCCCAGAACAGTGATCTTTTCCACCTCCTCCACTCTTCCCTTAGAAACATCGCATGTGCCACTTAATACACACACCTTACTTTTACTCCAGTTAACCCTGAGTCCAGACATACTACCAAAAATCCTCAACAGCAGTTCCGCCCTGCTGAGATCTCTTGCTGAACTGCATAAGAAAGCCACATCATCCATGTAGCACAAAGCTTTGGCGTTCACACCATCACTTCCTGGAACAAACATTCCCTTAAAGGCTTTGTCTTGCCACAAGTGTCTCATTAAAGGCTCCATAACACAAATAAAAATAATCGGGGACAATGGACACCCCTGTCTCACTCCTGAATTCACCTTCACCGCCTCCGTCAGTTTTCCATTCACCAATATCCTACTGCTTATATCACTGTACAAGCACTTCACCATCTCCACAAACTCTCCCGGGAATCCCATACACTTCAAAACTGTCAGCAAATACGCATGCGACACACGATCGTATGCCTTCTCCAAATCAAACCCCGCCACTGCAAACGGTAAATTGTTGCTCTGTGCGTAGAACACCAGGTCTCGCAACAATATTAGGTTGTCTGCTATTCTCCTGCCCGGGACCGCACACACCTGCCAATCCCCGATAACTTTATTAATCACCCCACTCATTCTACTTGCCAACAGCTTGGCCAAAATCTTGTAATCACTGTTTAAAAGTGATATCGGCCTCCAGTTCTTAACTTCCCGTGGGTCTCCTTTCTTATATAGTAGCGTAATCACGCCCTCCTTCATTGATTCCGACATTACCTTATTATTCATACAAAATGTAACCACTTCACACACTTGGTTTTTAATCACATGCCAAAATCTTAAATAAAATTCCGCAGGAATCCCATCTCCCCCCGGTGTTTTGTTCCTCTTCATACTTTTCAGCACGCTTTCTACTTCCTCTTCCGACACTACATCTGTAACAACTTCAGCCTCCTCCTCACTTAACCTCCCCTTCACCACCCTACAATATTCCTCCATCTCTTCCTCAGGAGCACCTCCATCGCCCCCATATAATTCTTCATAAAAGGATTTGATTGCTTCCTCCATCCTCTCTCCACTCACTTCCTCCTCACCATCCAGCACTGTGCAAAATGCCCTCTTAGGACCAAAGGACTTCTTAAAGAAAAAACGGGAGCAAGTTTCCCCTTCCTCCATCTCCTCCACCCTTGCCCTAAACACAATCCCCTTCCCTTTCTCTTTTAACATCCCGTCCCTTGCCTCCTGTACCTCTTTAATTTCTTCGCCAACCTCCAACCCCAATTTCTTGCACCTGAACAGAAAATGCAATCTCTTCACCAGCCTCCTCTCCTCCTCACTTCTCTTCCTAGCCTCCTCCCTTCCCATCCTCTTAAAGAATCCACCAATTTCCTTCTTTGCCCAATCCCACCACTCCAATAAATCCACAAAAAGGCGTTTCTTGAAAACCAAAATTTCATAAAAAGACTCAAACTTCCTACAAATCACTTCATTCTCCAACATAGAACAATTCATTTTCCACACTCCACTTCCAAATTCCACTCCCACCTCCAGATCTATCACTCCAGAGATAACCGAGTGATCTGAAAAGGCCACCGGAGAGACTTCATAGCCTTCTATTCCCAAAAAGGAAGAACAAAAAATAAAGTCGATTCTGGATCTCACCGTTCCTTTATCCGATTGAAAAGTAAACGAAACATCACCCTCCTCCACAACAGCAGCCACATCTTGTAGGTGAAAGTCTGTCACTATTTCATTCAGCAACTTAGAGGACGCATCCACTCCACTCCCTTCCCCACCTCCTTCCCTTTCCTCACTTTTCCTTACACAGTTGAAATCACCAACCAAGAGTGTAGGCACCCTCCCAGGTAGCCACAACTTTAATATATTTAGAAACGCACACCTCTCTTTCCTCCCCGTGGGCGCATAACAATTTATAACACGAAACCGTTTTCCAAACAATTCAAAAGTGGCCACCTGCATCCTCCCAGGTACCACCACTTCATGAGACACACACCGAATATTCCCATTCTTCACAAGAATTCCTACTCCCTCACTCCTGGTTTCACACACCGGGGACCACAACGACATCCCACATTTCCAATCGCCACTTGGTGCTTTCTCAACACCACACTCTTGCACACAAATCACATCCGTTCTCAACTTGCTCAGATGATCAAAAACAACAGCCCTTCTCCATGTTGAACACACACTCCTCACATTAATTGAGCTTACAATCAGTGCCATAATGTAGTAATAAGTACTTACCATACAAGCCATTGTAATTCTTAGATGTGTTGCATCGACTCAACATCCCTTACTCTTTGATCACTCCCTTCTAATTTTTGTCTCCTCCTACAAACCGGAGAACTGGCGGACTCTGCTTCAGAATCCCCATCAGTGACCATAAGCAGGGGGCCTCCACCCCCCCCTCCAGGGTCTTCTTCCCGTGCTCTCTTATACGCGGGCAGAATTAGCTCCTCCGACATCACCAACCTCTGCCCACACTCATCACTCTCCTCACTTTCCACCTCCTGCATCCCGTCTCCCTCATCATTAGAAGACAGGCCACTCATAATTTCCGAGAAAAAGCCGAGACTGGACACTACCGCCGTTACGCTCTCCGCCCCCAAACCACCTTCTCCGCCTCCCGGCGGGGGGCCTGGAAACTCCTCTCCTCCTTCCTGTCCCGGGGGCCTAGAAACCACGCCAACCTCCTCGTTCTTCACCTCTTCCTCCACAGCAGTCTCACTGACCTCTCTCCCTTCATCCATCACCTCCAACTGCTCCACAACACCAGCCTCCTTTCCCAAGTCACTCGAGGGGTCAACACTTGGACCCGCCACAGTGGGTTCCACCGTACCCACCCCTCCTCCGACAACCGTCCTAGATCTCCGTTGCTCTCTCTCCTTTTCCTTCTCCACCCCACGCTTCACTCTCTCTTCCAGACTGGCCCACCGCTTCGCCGCAAAGTACTCCTCACATTGTTTGGCGAGGTGCCCCACTTTCTTACATATGTCGCAAATTTTTCTCTCTCTGCAGTCCTTAGAGAAATGGTCCATCCTCCCACAAAACCTGCACTTGGGTACTTGTTCACAATCCCCGCTAGTGTGCCCGTACACAAAACATCGTCTGCAAAAGCTTGGCTGTCCCGGGTAGAATAAGAAGCCCCTCTCCCCACCAATATTGAAAGTCGCCGGGGGTCTTCTCACACCACCCACACAGCCTGGGTCAGTCATGAAACGCCCGATAAATCTATATTTACCCGACCAGATCCCGAACTTATTCATTACTTTTTCTCCTCCCCTCAATTCCTCACAGTACGATTTGAGGAAGGCCCTTACCAGGTTCACATCGGCAAACGGGTTATAAAGATGCACTATTATTACCTTCTCTTCCTGCATGAAAAGGGGGATCACCTCAAATTTCCGGACAATTTCCACTTCGGCACACTTCCTGGTATTCTCATATGTGTTCCAACATACCTCAGTAGAAGAAAGCGTAACATCATAAATGCCTTGTTGAGCAAAGTCTTGTAGACAAACAATCTCCCTTACCGTCAAACCAAGGACATCCAGCAACAGATCCACTACGACCGATCGTAGCGTAACTTCTCCTTTACACTCCGGCTTCACCTGGAACCGTATAGAATCTCGTAGACCTCGAGATGCCATCGCTTTTTAATTTGGCGCAAAAGCACCTCACTTCTCAACGGCGACCAGGGGACACCCCAAAAAGGGGGCCCCAGGAGCTCTCTCTCCGGCAAGACCAGCCCGCGCGAACACACACTGATCGCAGCCAAAAGGCCGAGAAGCGATAACCCAATTATCGTCTTTTCCGAGCGAGCGGCGTCCAGGGCGACGTCAATCGCTCGCAGAGATCTGCTGTCTGTCTCCCGTCTGTCTGGCTCCCTGCTGTTTGCCCAGAGCCACTAATCCTCAGACTTTCACACCTAGCTATGCCTGAGGCCTACTTCCTCCTTCCTATAGCCCATGGTCTAAACACGCCCAGACACCTGTCCATTTAGCACCTTCGGGGTCAAGGCCAGTTTGCTCGTCAATCCAAACTTTAAGCAAGCAAGGCCAAATACAGATTACAAACACATGTATCCATCGGGTGCTCCTCGGTGTGCCTAACGAGGGCTAGGATTTGCATAGAGCCGCCTCCTGTTCACGTGGACAAAGGAACCCACTAGAGGGAGACACAGGCCAGAAAATCCCTCGACTGTCGGAGTACTATGTCGGAGTACTAGCCGACTCATTGACTACAGAGAGGGAAGTAGAGAAAAGTCAAGCCGTTCAACAGGACTCTGCATCGTCCTAGCTTCGACTTGTACGTAGGCTTCATATCGGGCCTTCACACACTCTGCGTGTATTAGCTGGCTGTCTTGTCGAAATTCTGGCTGGCCCTTGCTATCTATATGTTTGTAGGAAAAGGGTGGTGGACTGAAATAAACTTTGCAAAAATAAAAATAAAAAAAATAACATGAGAAAAGAAATACAAATTAAAAAGAATAGATATTGTCAGTCTGCTGAAAAGCTGCCATTGCAGCAGCATATGCATTGTGCTGAAAAGGATGGAAGCATGGAAACACAGACCAAGAAACTGACACAAATCAAGAAAAACACAAACACACAGGGGTTAAATACCAGTTTATTGCAAAACAATAAAAAAAAAGGACTGCGAACAACTCAACGAGAAAGAACACAAGCAAACAACATTGCAAGCAAAAGACAGAAAAACCTTCTTGTCAAGTTTTTCATTTGAATCTGTTTTTTGAAAACTGCATAAGAAAGGGGTGCACCGGTCCTGGAGGTACTGCAATACCAGGTCGATGCGTGGAGTGGACAGAGCAAGCTCTTCTTCCATCTCCCTGTTCTAAAAATCCATTTAATATATGGTCCCCAGATAGGGGACGTATCAGATATTAAACTGATAAGAACAGATTTTTTTTTTTTTTTTTTTTTTTTTTTTTTTTCTAACCCTCAGACTGAATCTCTATACTCAGCAAAACATCACATTAAACCGAGCAGAGTTCCTTGCATCATCTGGGCATATTATATCATAAAAAATCTAAAAGTAGAATACAAAATCCAATTTTACAACACACCCCCTTCCCTCCACCTTTTAAAATTCCACACCTTATCTGCCTCCTCCACTCCCAGACATCTCCTCTCCATCAACAATACATAGTACAATTTAGCCACACACCACTCAACACAATCCACCTCCGTCACCACAATTTTCTTTTTCACAAATGCACATCTGGCTTCCCATAGTACCTCTTTACATATAGCTGACACCACCACCATTTTGCGTTGTGTTTCTCTTCCTTCACCACCAACCCCCAACACTCCAGACGTAAAGGTCACCTTATTCACGCCCACCACCCTATACACAAAACCTCCCAACCTCCTCCACACATTTTTGGCAAAATCACACTCCCACAACACATGTCTTGTAGTCTCCCTCCCTCCACACCCAACTCTTGGGCACACCTCACTCCGTACAAGATCCCTCGCTTTCAGAAATTCCATTGTTGGTAGGCAATTTTGAAGGACCATCCACCATATTTCTCTCTGTTTATTAGAGACTGCTTTTGTCTGTACGCTTTTCCAACATTCTCCTGCCTGTTTAGAATTCAGTCCAGAAATGTTGGACTGTAATTCTCCCCTCCTCAACCATTTCCACAACACATTTTTCTTCACAGCCTCAGACCCCAAATCTGTAAGGCCATGTGTCTCAAAAAAGGACTTCATCCTTAAATAAAAAACAGGTGAAACTAAAGACATTGGTTTTTTTAAATCTTTCTTACACCACCCCCATTTCAACAGAGGCCACCCGATCAAATACCGCATGAGATCGGCCGTTTTCCCTCCGGCCATAAAGGCTTTGTTGTGAACCAGCCACCACTGCACACTCAAAAATAGTTCTACATTAGGGAAGTTATATCCACCCAAGTGGACAGATTTCATAACCACTTCCCTTGCAACCTTCTCCATTTTCGAACCCCAAAAAAAGGAAAAAAGCATTCGAGTCACCTTCTGTGTCCACCTTTTACTCAAAGGAAAGATCACCCCAAAATATAATAACAACGGCAGCACCACAGCCTTTACTATCAACGTTTTCCCGGAAAAGGACAATCTCCTCATCTTCCATAACTCCAACTTCTTGGAAATCTTCTCCACGCCCTTCTCCGTATTTTCCTGGTTCAACAAGTTCCGCTCATACTGGATCCCCAGCACCGAGATCTTCTCTACCTCCTTCAATTTTCCTGCCGAGACGTCACATGTCCCACTGAGGACACACACATTACTTTTCCCCCAGTTAACTCTTAACCCGGACATGCTTCCAAAGATGTTCAGCAGAAGCTCTGCCCTCTTCAAATCTCTTGCCGAGTTACACAAGAAAGCGATGTCATCCATATATCCAAGTACCTTCACATTATTTCCACCGCTTCCTGGAATAAAAATACCCTTAAAGGCCTTATCATTCATCACCTGCCTTAAAAGAGGTTCCATGACACAAATAAAAATAACTGGTGACAGAGGACACCCTTGCCTGACTCCAGCCCTCACCTCCACCGCATCAGTTAAGTCCCCGTTGACTAAAATTCTACTGCTAATTCCCTGATATAAACACTCCACCGTCTCCACGAAACTTTCTGGGAAACCCATCATTCTCAACACTACCAACAAATACTGATGAGATACTCGATCATACGCTTTTTCGAGATCGACACCTGCCACTGCAAGTGGTAAGTTATTGCTCTGAGTGTAGTAAATAAGGTCTCTCAACAAGATCAAATTGTCTGAGATCCTCCGGCCAGGTACTGCACAAACCTGCCATTCTCCAATAACTTTACTGATTACCTTACTCATTCTATTTGCCAATAGTTTGGCCACGATCTTGTAATCCACATTTAATAAGGTGATGGGTCTCCAATTTTTAACTTCCCTTGGGTCTCCTTTTTTATAGAGCAGGGAAATCACTCCACTTTTCATCGTCTCCGACAACCTCTTCTCTTCCATACACGTCTTGATCACTTCCACCACTTGCGACTTCATCTTCGTCCAAAATCTTAAATAAAATTCTGCCTGCAAGCCATCTCCACCAGGTGTCTTATTTTTCTTCATATTCTTCAGTACATCTTCAACCTCTAGTTCAGTTACCGGATCCAGAACTACACCAGCCTCTTCCTTGCTCAGGTTTCCTTCCACCACCTTACAATATTCTTCGATCTCTTCCACCGGGACTATTCCTCCTCCACCGTACAAATCCTCATAGTAACCTTTGATTGCGTCTTTCATTTTCTTCCCACTCACTTCCTCCTCTCCAACCAGCACAGAACAAAACGTCTTCTTCTTCCCAAAGGACTTTTTGAAAAAAAACCTGGAGCAGGTCTCCCCCTCCTCCATTTCTTGCACCTTAGCCCGGTACACAATTCCTTTCCCTCTTTCCTTTAGTAGCCTCTTCCTTGCATCTCGAACCTCTTGTATTTCTTTTTCCACCTCCACCCCCATTTTTTTGACTTTAAATAAAAAGTTTAATCTGTCCACCAAAACAGCCTCCTCCTCACGTCTCTTCCGAGCTCTTTCCACCCCCATCCTTTTGAAAAAGGCACTAATCCTTCCCTTCGCCCAATCCCACCACACCAGCACATCCTCAAAATCCCTTTTTTTAAAAACCAGCACCTCATAAAATGACTCAAACTTTTTACAAATTTCCTCCTCCTCCAGCATAGCACAATTGCATTTCCAGATCCCTCCTCCAAATTCCACCCCCCCTTTCAAATCCAGGGAGGCAGACACCACTGAATGATCAGAAAAGGACACAGGGCTAATCTCATAACCCTTTACATTCAAAAAAGGTGAACAAAAAATAAAGTCAATTCTGGATTGTACCGTGCCCTTATCTGACTGAAAAGTAAACGCCAGATCCCTTTTCTGTACCACCACTGCTACATCTTGTAAATGAAAGTCTTCCACTATTTCATTCAATAGTTTTGAGGTACTATCCACACCACTTCCTTCTCCTCCACCCTGCCTCTCCTCACTCTTTCTCACACAATTAAAATCACCCACCAGTATTGTAGGCATCCTACCAGGCATTCTTAGTTTCACCACTTCCAAAAACGCACTTCTCTCTCTTCTGTCTGCTGGCGCATAGCAATTTATTATCCGAACTTGTGTCCCACCAACCTCAAACACCGCCACCTGCATTCTACCAGGCACTACCACCTCATGTGATACACACTTCACGTTTGCATTTTTTACAAGAATCCCCACCCCCTCACTCCTGGATGCACACACTGGTGACCAAAAGGACTCTCCCCACTTCCAATCTTCATATGGCATCTTCTCAATACCACACTCCTGCAGACAAATAATATCAGCCTTCACATTACTCAGGTAGACAAACACCGCAGCCCTCCTCCATGCCGAACATACACTTCTCACGTTAATAGTACTGACTATCAAAGCCATGAGAAGTAAAAGATGACACATTTTCACAGCCATTTGCGTATTACTAGGCATCATGCATAGACTCCTCCTTATCACTCACATGACTGCTCGCTAACATTTTCTGTCTCCTCCACGTTACTGGAGAACTGGCGGACTCCGCTTCGGAATCCCCATCAGTGGCTGTACGCGGGGCTCCTCCCTCTCCCCCACCACCACTTTCTTCCCGGGCTCTCTTGCAGGCAGGCACCCCCGGAACCTCCTCTATCATCAGCCTCTGCCCGCACTCCATACTGTCGCCGCTATCCATGTCCTGCTCGTCATCTTCCTCACCACTGGAGGACAGACCGCTCATCATAGCAGATAATCTTCCCGGACTGGACATCACCGATACTGCACTCTCCGCCCTCCGTTCTCCGTCATCCTCCCTCGATCGGGCGCCATGAAACTCCCCTTCCTGATCTTCATCGGGGCGTCTAGAAACCACGCCACATTCCTCTTCACCCATCGCCTCCGCTGTGGCACCGGAACGAGTCGCGCCACCCGCCGCCGAACACTCGGCAACTGTAGTGACACTCCCCACTCCCCCCAGCTTCACCAGCGAATCTTCCGGCGCAGCCTCACCGACCTGACCTTCCGGGGGCATAACACGCGAGTCCGCAGTAGCGGGTCCCGCAGTGTCAGCCCGTTCAGGCATTTTAGATCTCCGCTGCTCTTTCACTTTCTCTTTTCCTGCACGGCTCCGCACCTTCTCTTCCACTCTCGCCCAGCTTTTTGCAGCAAAGTACATCTCACATTGTTTTGCAAGGTGACCCATTTTTTTACAAATGTCACACACCCTCCGTTCTTTACAATCCTTAGACAAGTGGTTAGTTTTTTTACAGAACCTACACTTCAGATCCATATCACAATCCCCACTGGTATGTCCGTACATAAAGCACTTCCTACAAAAGCTGGGCTGTCCAGGGTAAAATAAGAACCCCCTTTCTCCTCCGATATTAAAGGTAGCAGGAGGTCTCCTCACCCCACCAACACACCCTGCATCAGACTGGAATCTCCCAATAAACCGGTATTTCCCGGACCAAATCCCAAACTTATTAAGCACTTTCTCCCCTCCTCTTAACTCCTCACAATATGTCTTCAAAAATGCTCTCACCAAATTGACATCTGCGAATGGATTGTAAAGGTGCACTATGATGACTTTTTCCTCTTGCATAAATAGGGGGGTTACATCAAATTTCCTCACCGGATCCACCTTCTCCAACTTCTTTGTGTCCTCAAAAATATTCCAACATACCTCAGGGGATGAAAACGTCACATCATAAATGCCTTGTGTCGCAAAATCTTGTAGACAAACTATATCACTCACCGTGAGGCCAAGGACATCCAGCAAAAGTTCCACCACAACCGTCTGCAACGATACCTCTCCTTTAAATTCAGGCTTAACCTGGAATCGGATAGAATCCCTCAAACCGCGGGACGCCATGTTGTGGTACCAGAAGGTACCTCACCTCCCAAAGCCTCCAGGGGAAGCCCCAAAAGGGGACCCCCGGACGCACGCTCTCTCCTGACAAAGATACCACGGAACGCAGATCTTTGCCAAAAGGCCGAGAAGCGATAACCCAATTATCGTCTTTTCCGAGCGAGCGGCGTCCAGGGCGACGTCAATCGCTCGCAGAGATCTGCTGTCTGTCTCCCGTCTGTCTGGCTCCCTGCTGTTTGCCCAGAGCCACTAATCCTCAGACTTTCACACCTAGCTATGCCTGAGGCCTACTTCCTCCTTCCTATAGCCCATGGTCTAAACACGCCCAGACACCTGTCCATTTAGCACCTTCGGGGTCAAGGCCAGTTTGCTCGTCAATCCAAACTTTAAGCAAGCAAGGCCAAATACAGATTACAAACACATGTATCCATCGGGTGCTCCTCGGTGTGCCTAACGAGGGCTAGGATTTGCATAGAGCCGCCTCCTGTTCACGTGGACAAAGGAACCCACTAGAGGGAGACACAGGCCAGAAAATCCCTCGACTGTCGGAGTACTATGTCGGAGTACTAGCCGACTCATTGACTACAGAGAGGGAAGTAGAGAAAAGTCAAGCCGTTCAACAGGACTCTGCATCGTCCTAGCTTCGACTTGTACGTAGGCTTCATATCGGGCCTTCACACACTCTGCGTGTATTAGCTGGCTGTCTTGTCGAAATTCTGGCTGGCCCTTGCTATCTATATGTTTGTAGGAAAAGGGTGGTGGACTGAAATAAACTTTGCAAAAATAAAAATAAAAAAAATAACATGAGAAAAGAAATACAAATTAAAAAGAATAGATATTGTCAGTCTGCTGAAAAGCTGCCATTGCAGCAGCATATGCATTGTGCTGAAAAGGATGGAAGCATGGAAACACAGACCAAGAAACTGACACAAATCAAGAAAAACACAAACACACAGG
Source organism: Pelophylax lessonae (assembly GCF_965119305.1). Lineage (NCBI taxonomy): Eukaryota > Metazoa > Chordata > Amphibia > Anura > Ranidae > Pelophylax > Pelophylax lessonae. The sequence continues at coordinate 104,010,735 of NC_138770.1, read as the reverse complement.
GGTTAAATACCAGTTTATTGCAAAACAATAAAAAAAAAGGACTGCGAACAACTCAACGAGAAAGAACACAAGCAAACAACATTGCAAGCAAAAGACAGAAAAACCTTCTTGTCAAGTTTTTCATTTGAATCTGTTTTTTGAAAACTGCATAAGAAAGGGGTGCACCGGTCCTGGAGGTACTGCAATACCAGGTCGATGCGTGGAGTGGACAGAGCAAGCTCTTCTTCCATCTCCCTGTTCTAAAAATCCATTTAATATATGGTCCCCAGATAGGGGACGTATCAGATATTAAACTGATAAGAACAGATTTTTTTTTTTTTTTTTTTTTTTTTTTTTTTTTTTACCAATCAGACTGAATCACAAAACCTCAGTACAAACTATACTTAGCCTAAACTGAGTCGTGTTCCATTCATCATCTTTGGTCTTTTATTATCAAAATAGAAAACACACAAAACAATACAAGGATAACATTTTAACCCACACCATCCCGCCACCTCTTGAAATTCCAAATCTCATCAGCCACCTCCACCCCCAACCTCCTCCTTTCAACCAACAACACATAGTACATTCTTGATATCACCCAATTTGTACATTCTTTTTCAGACAAGCACATTTTCCCTTTATAGAATGCACACCTTGTCTCCCACATCACCTCTTTAAAGACGGCAGAAAAAATTGACACCTTCTGCTGCACTTGCTTGTCTCCTCCCACCAGGCCAAACACACCAGACTTGTACGTTATCTCCTTTAACCCCACCACTCTACACAAAAAATCCTTCAACAACCTCCACACTTCCTTGGCAAAATCACACTCCCAAAACACATGTCTTGGATTCTCAATTCCTCCGCACCTCTCTCTAGGACACACTTCAGTCCTTGTCAAGTCCCTCCCTTTAAGGAAAGAGAGCGTCAGTAATCTATCATGTAAGAATAGCCACGTCACTTCCTTCTGTTTGTTGGTAATTCCCTTCAGCATCATGTTTTTCCAGCATGTTTCCGCATCTCCTGGTCTCAGTCCACTGATGTTAGTTGTTACCTCCTTCCTCCTTAACCATTTCCAAAGTGACTCCTTTTTTACAGCCCCTTCCCCCAACTCCTTCAAATCATTACTTTCAAAAAAGGCCTTCATTCCTCCATAATAAACCGGTGATACCAAGGACATCGGCTTCCTTAAGTCTTTTCCACACCACCCCCACTTCAACAAAGGCCATCCAATCAGATAACGCATCAAAGAGGCTGCCTTCCCTCCTCCCATAAACGTTTTGTAATGGGTCATCCACCACTGCACTTGAAAGAAACGCTCCACATTAGGGAAATCATACCCCCCCATAGGCACATTTTTCATCACAACCTCCCTTGCCACCCTTTCCATTTTGGATCCCCAAAAAAAAACAAACAAAACTCTTGTAATCCTCTGGATCCACCTCTTATTTGGAGGAAAAATAACAGAAAAATATAGCAGCAACGGAAGGATCACTGCCTTCACTATCAGAGTCTTCCCCGTGAAGGTCAGTCTTCTTGTTTTCCACAAGTCCAGTCTCTTTTCCACCTTCACCATTGTCTTGGCAGTATTAACTTGATTTGCTAGGGTTTTTTCAAAATGCACTCCAAGCACCTCCATCTCCTGCACGTTCTTCAGGCTACTCTTGGATACGTCACATGATCCGCTTAGCACACAGATGCAACTCTTTGACCAATTAACCCGTAACCCGGATACTGCACCAAAAATCTTTAGTTGCAACTCAGCCCTTGCTATATCTCTCTCGGAGCTACACAGGAATGTGACATCATCCATGTAGCACATCCCTTTTATATTCATGTTGTCACTCCCAGGTACAAAGCAGCCTTTGAAACACTTGTCTTTCATTAAGTGTCTTAGTAGTGGTTCCATTAGACATATAAAGGCCACAGGGGACAGAGGGCATCCCTGTCTCACTCCCGACCTCACCTCCACAACCCCTGACAGCCTTCCATTCACCAAAACTTGGCTGCTGATTCCTTGATACAGGCTTTCAACCATTTTAACGAATTCTTCTGGTATTCCCAATTGTCTCAGTACTGAAAACAAAAACCTATGGGATACCCTGTCGTAGGCCTTCTCAAGATCTATGCCAGCCACCGCCAAGGGCGCATTGTTGCATTGTGCATAATACACCAGGTCCCTTAGGAGGATCAAGTTGTCTGCTATCCGTCTCCCAGGCACCGCACATACTTGCCATTCTCCAATTACTTTGCCAACTACTTCCCTCATTCTGTCTGCCAATATTTTGGCTAAGATTTTATAGTCGCAGTTCAAAAGTGTTATCGGCCTCCAGTTTTTCATTTCGCGTACATCCCCTTTCTTTTTGTACAGCAGGGTTATTACTCCCTTTTTCATTGACTCTGATGTTACTTTCTTCTCCACACAGGTTCGGATCACTTCACAAAGTTGTTTTCCTACCACCGGCCAGAACTTCACATAGAACTCTGCAGGTAAGCCATCCTCCCCCGGAGTCTTGTTCTTTTTCATCTTCTTCACCACTGCTTCCACCTCTTCTTCCGTAACAGGATCTATCAATACTTCAGCCTCCTCTTCACTCAGATTTCCTCTCACCACCTCGCAATACTCCTTCATCTCTTCCTCCGTTGTCCCACCTCCTCCATCGTACAACTCCGCATAGAAAGATCTTATAGATTCCATCATCTCCTCACCTTGTACCTCCTCCTCCCCATCCAGCACCGATCGGAAGGTCTTTCTAGGGCCAAAGGACCTCTTGAAAAAGTACCGTGAGCACTGCTCATCCTCCTCCATCTGCTCAACTTTTGCCCTGAACACAATTCCTTTCCCACGCTCTTTTACAAAAGTGTTCCGGGCTTCACGAACTTCCTTAATCTCCTCTTCCACCTCCAGCCCCATCCGTTTGCAACGAAAGAGAAAGTGAAGACGGTCCACCAACCTTTTTTCTTCTTCCCTCTTTTTCTTCGCTTTCTTCATCCCCAATCTTCTAAAGAAGAGGCCAATCCTCCCTTTTGCCCAGTCCCACCAACTCAAAATGTCCTTAAACTCAGATTTTTTAAACTTAAGATTTTCATAAAAGGAAACAAAACTCTCATTCACCCCCTCCTCCTCTAAGCAGGAACAGTTTAGCTTCCACAGCCCTTTCCCATTCACAAGCCCTTCCTCCAGAACCATTGATCCAGACAGCATGCAGTGATCTGAAAAAGATACCGGTTCCACCCGGTAACTTTTGACTTTTATGGACTGTGAAACGAAAATAAAGTCAATTCTAGACCTTACTGTTCCCTTGTCAGAAAAAAAGGTAAAGGACATATCATCTTTCTCCATTTCAACTGCCACATCCACCAAACTAAAATCATGCAATATTTCATTAAGCAGCCCACTTGTAACATCAGTGCCGCTCTCCACACCTGCCCCACGTCTGTCCTCATTCCTTCTCACGCAGTTGAAATCCCCTACCAACACAGTTGGGGCTCTCCCGGGCAACCATAATTTAAGAAGATTTAAAAAAGCCACTCGCTCTTTTTTAACTGCAGGGGCATAACAGTTAATTACCCTCACTTCCGTGCCGTTCACTTCTAAGACTGCTACCTGCATCCGTCCAGGCACCACCACCTCATGTTCAACACACCTTATTGACTCCCCTTTAATAAGGATTCCCACTCCCTCATTTCTGGAGTCGCACATTGGAGACCATAAGGAAGTCCCATGCTTCCACTCCTCACTTGGCCCCCTCTCCACACCACATTCCTGTACACAAATTATATTAGCATTTACATTACTCAAAAAATCAAAGACTGCAGCCCTCCTCCACCCAGAACATATGCTCCTTACATTAACCGAACTGATTGATAAGACCATCATAATGATGACTTGTAAGGTTACATAAGCCATGATTAACAAGATCAGAATTTACTGCATCGGCTCTACATTGCCTCCCCATTTCTCACTGACATGGCTTTTCTGTAACCTCCTCAGCTGAGGTGAGCTGGCAGACTCACATTCTGAGCCTCCATCAAAGTGAGCTGCACCACTGGTACCGCCCCCTCCAGCGTCCTCCACCCGTGCCCTTTTGTGTGACACTTCTGAGGACTCTGATTCCTCTGCAATCATTAACTGCTGCCCGCACTCCATGCTGTCTTCACTCTCTGCACCGCTCTCCTCTTCATCCTGTTCATCACCAGAGGACAGTCCACTCATTAGCGTCATCAATCCATCCGGGCTGGGTAGCCCGATGCTTGCCAGCTCCTCCTCCTTCTCACTCTCTTGTCCCGCTGGGGTTCCATGAGACCGCTCCAACTCCTCCTCTCCGGGGCATCTGGAAACCACGCCAGACTCCGTGCTGCTGGCTCCGCCCACCGAGACCACGAGGCTCCCGGGACCGGCACGAACCCCCGCCACCGTGCACCCAGTGACAGGGACTGTGCCCGTCGCCCCGCTCACCGCCTCAACGTGCACTACAGGCACAGCCTCACCAGCCTGACGAACCGGGGATGTGACAGGCGAGTCCGCAGCAGCGGGTCCCGCACCGCCCCTCTCCCGCTCCGCCCTCTGTGGCTTCGGCTGTAACCTCTCCTCACGCTCCTTGCCCACCCATCTCTTCACTTTCTCCTCCACGCTGGCGGCACACTTTGCAGCAAAGTACTTTTCACATTGTTTAGCCAGGTGTCCTGCTTTGCTGCAGATATCACAGATCTTCCTCTCCCGACATTCTTTTGAAGGGTGACCCTCCCTCCTACAAAACCTGCATTTAGGGGTCTGCTCACAATCAGCACTGGTATGGCCATAAACACAGCACTTCCTGCAGTAGCTTGGTTGTCCAGAATAAAACAAAAAACCCCTTTCCCCCCCAATACTGAATACCGCAGGGGGTCTCCTCACTCCACCCACACACATAGGGTCTGGCCGGAACCTTCCATAAAACCTATATTTGCCGGTCCAAATTCCAAATTTGTTTGTCACTTTCTCGCCCCCCCTCAGCTCTTCACAATAGGAACTTAGAAATGCCCTTACCAAATTAACGTCAGAAAAAGGGTTATACATATGTACAATTATTGTCTTCTCTTCCTGCATAAACAAGGGAGTAATCTCAAACTTCTCCAACAGCGCTATTCCATCTTCATTCCTCAATTTTTCGTAAAGATTCCAACAAACCTCAACAGAAGAAAAAGTAATATCATATAATCGCTGCTGTGGGAAATCCTGGAGACATACGATGTCACTCACCCCTAGGCTTAGAACGTCCATCAACACATCGACCACCACTGTACGTAAATCCACTTCGTCCTTGTACTCCGGCTTCACGACGAACCGAATGGAATCGCGCATCCCACGGAATGCCATCTTCGCAGTACCAGAAGGCACCAGTCGCTTATACCACCGGGGTTACCCCACAAGGGGGCCCCCGACAGCTCTCTCACTAACCAAGTGTTCAGATACTACACTTGATTATAGCCAAAAGGCCGAGAAGCGATAACCCAATTATCGTCTTTTCCGAGCGAGCGGCGTCCAGGGCGACGTCAATCGCTCGCAGAGATCTGCTGTCTGTCTCCCGTCTGTCTGGCTCCCTGCTGTTTGCCCAGAGCCACTAATCCTCAGACTTTCACACCTAGCTATGCCTGAGGCCTACTTCCTCCTTCCTATAGCCCATGGTCTAAACACGCCCAGACACCTGTCCATTTAGCACCTTCGGGGTCAAGGCCAGTTTGCTCGTCAATCCAAACTTTAAGCAAGCAAGGCCAAATACAGATTACAAACACATGTATCCATCGGGTGCTCCTCGGTGTGCCTAACGAGGGCTAGGATTTGCATAGAGCCGCCTCCTGTTCACGTGGACAAAGGAACCCACTAGAGGGAGACACAGGCCAGAAAATCCCTCGACTGTCGGAGTACTATGTCGGAGTACTAGCCGACTCATTGACTACAGAGAGGGAAGTAGAGAAAAGTCAAGCCGTTCAACAGGACTCTGCATCGTCCTAGCTTCGACTTGTACGTAGGCTTCATATCGGGCCTTCACACACTCTGCGTGTATTAGCTGGCTGTCTTGTCGAAATTCTGGCTGGCCCTTGCTATCTATATGTTTGTAGGAAAAGGGTGGTGGACTGAAATAAACTTTGCAAAAATAAAAATAAAAAAAATAACATGAGAAAAGAAATACAAATTAAAAAGAATAGATATTGTCAGTCTGCTGAAAAGCTGCCATTGCAGCAGCATATGCATTGTGCTGAAAAGGATGGAAGCATGGAAACACAGACCAAGAAACTGACACAAATCAAGAAAAACACAAACACACAGGGGTTAAATACCAGTTTATTGCAAAACAATAAAAAAAAAGGACTGCGAACAACTCAACGAGAAAGAACACAAGCAAACAACATTGCAAGCAAAAGACAGAAAAACCTTCTTGTCAAGTTTTTCATTTGAATCTGTTTTTTGAAAACTGCATAAGAAAGGGGTGCACCGGTCCTGGAGGTACTGCAATACCAGGTCGATGCGTGGAGTGGA
>NC_138770.1:103753781-104004033 GCF_965119305.1 Pelophylax lessonae | reverse complement strand
CCTCAGACTTTCACACCTAGCTATGCCTGAGGCCTACTTCCTCCTTCCTATAGCCCATGGTCTAAACACGCCCAGACACCTGTCCATTTAGCACCTTCGGGGTCAAGGCCAGTTTGCTCGTCAATCCAAACTTTAAGCAAGCAAGGCCAAATACAGATTACAAACACATGTATCCATCAGGTGCTCATCGGTGTGCCTAACGAGGGCTAGGATTTGCATAGAGCCGCCTCCTGTTCACGTGGACAAAGGAACCCACTAGAGGGAGACACAGGCCAGAAAATCCCTCGACTGTCGGAGTACTAGCCGACTCATTGACTACAGAGAGGGAAGTAGAGAAAAGTCAAGCCGTTCAACAGGACTCTGCATTGTCGTAGCTTCGACTTGTACGTAGGCTTCATATCGGGCCTTCACACACTCTGCGTGTATTATCTGGCTGTCTTGTCGAAATTCTGGCCCTTGCTATCTATATGTTTGTAAGAAAAGGGTGGTGGACTGAAATAAACTTTGCAAAAATACAAAAATGACATGAGAAAAGAAACACAAATTAAAAGAATAGATATTGTCAGTCTGCTGAAAAGCTGCCATTGCAGCAGCATATGCATTGTGCTGAAAAGGATGGAAGCATGGAAACACAGACCAAGAAACTGACACAAATCAAGAAAAACACAAACACACAGGGGTTAAATACCAGTTTATTGCAAAACAAAAAAAAAAAAAAAAGGACTGCGAACAACTCAACGAGAAAGAACACAAGCAAACAACATTGCAAGCAAAAGACAGAAAAACCTTCTTGTTAAGTTTTTCATTTCAATCTGTTTTTTAGAAAACTGCATAAGAAAGGGGTGCACCGGTCCTGGAGGTACTGCAATACCAGGTCGATGCGTGGAGTGGACAGAGCAAGCTCTTCTTCCATCTCCCTGTTCTAAAAATCCATTTAATATATGGTCCCCAGATAGGGGACGTATCAGATATTAAACTGATAAGAACAGATACTACACTTGATCTTAGCCAAAAGGCCGAGAAGCGATAACCCAATTATCGTCTTTTCCGAGCGAGCGGCGTCCAGGGCGACGTCAATCGCTCGCAGAGATCTGCTGCCTCCCGTCTGGCTCCCTGCTGTTTGCCCAGAGCCACTAATCCTCAGACTTTCACACCTAGCTATGCCTGAGGCCTACTTCCTCCTTCCTATAGCCCATGGTCTAAACACGCCCAGACACCTGTCCATTTAGCACCTTCGGGGTCAAGGCCAGTTTGCTCGTCAATCCAAACTTTAAGCAAGCAAGGCCAAATACAGATTACAAACACATGTATCCATCAGGTGCTCATCGGTGTGCCTAACGAGGGCTAGGATTTGCATAGAGCCGCCTCCTGTTCACGTGGACAAAGGAACCCACTAGAGGGAGACACAGGCCAGAAAATCCCTCGACTGTCGGAGTACTAGCCGACTCATTGACTACAGAGAGGGAAGTAGAGAAAAGTCAAGCCGTTCAACAGGACTCTGCATTGTCGTAGCTTCGACTTGTACGTAGGCTTCATATCGGGCCTTCACACACTCTGCGTGTATTATCTGGCTGTCTTGTCGAAATTCTGGCCCTTGCTATCTATATGTTTGTAAGAAAAGGGTGGTGGACTGAAATAAACTTTGCAAAAATACAAAAATGACATGAGAAAAGAAACACAAATTAAAAGAATAGATATTGTCAGTCTGCTGAAAAGCTGCCATTGCAGCAGCATATGCATTGTGCTGAAAAGGATGGAAGCATGGAAACACAGACCAAGAAACTGACACAAATCAAGAAAAACACAAACACACAGGGGTTAAATACCAGTTTATTGCAAAACAAAAAAAAAAAAAAAAGGACTGCGAACAACTCAACGAGAAAGAACACAAGCAAACAACATTGCAAGCAAAAGACAGAAAAACCTTCTTGTTAAGTTTTTCATTTCAATCTGTTTTTTAGAAAACTGCATAAGAAAGGGGTGCACCGGTCCTGGAGGTACTGCAATACCAGGTCGATGCGTGGAGTGGACAGAGCAAGCTCTTCTTCCATCTCCCTGTTCTAAAAATCCATTTAATATATGGTCCCCAGATAGGGGACGTATCAGATATTAAACTGATAAGAACAGATACTACACTTGATCTTAGCCAAAAGGCCGAGAAGCGATAACCCAATTATCGTCTTTTCCGAGCGAGCGGCGTCCAGGGCGACGTCAATCGCTCGCAGAGATCTGCTGCCTCCCGTCTGGCTCCCTGCTGTTTGCCCAGAGCCACTAATCCTCAGACTTTCACACCTAGCTATGCCTGAGGCCTACTTCCTCCTTCCTATAGCCCATGGTCTAAACACGCCCAGACACCTGTCCATTTAGCACCTTCGGGGTCAAGGCCAGTTTGCTCGTCAATCCAAACTTTAAGCAAGCAAGGCCAAATACAGATTACAAACACATGTATCCATCAGGTGCTCATCGGTGTGCCTAACGAGGGCTAGGATTTGCATAGAGCCGCCTCCTGTTCACGTGGACAAAGGAACCCACTAGAGGGAGACACAGGCCAGAAAATCCCTCGACTGTCGGAGTACTAGCCGACTCATTGACTACAGAGAGGGAAGTAGAGAAAAGTCAAGCCGTTCAACAGGACTCTGCATTGTCGTAGCTTCGACTTGTACGTAGGCTTCATATCGGGCCTTCACACACTCTGCGTGTATTATCTGGCTGTCTTGTCGAAATTCTGGCCCTTGCTATCTATATGTTTGTAAGAAAAGGGTGGTGGACTGAAATAAACTTTGCAAAAATACAAAAATGACATGAGAAAAGAAACACAAATTAAAAGAATAGATATTGTCAGTCTGCTGAAAAGCTGCCATTGCAGCAGCATATGCATTGTGCTGAAAAGGATGGAAGCATGGAAACACAGACCAAGAAACTGACACAAATCAAGAAAAACACAAACACACAGGGGTTAAATACCAGTTTATTGCAAAACAAAAAAAAAAAAAAAAGGACTGCGAACAACTCAACGAGAAAGAACACAAGCAAACAACATTGCAAGCAAAAGACAGAAAAACCTTCTTGTTAAGTTTTTCATTTCAATCTGTTTTTTAGAAAACTGCATAAGAAAGGGGTGCACCGGTCCTGGAGGTACTGCAATACCAGGTCGATGCGTGGAGTGGACAGAGCAAGCTCTTCTTCCATCTCCCTGTTCTAAAAATCCATTTAATATATGGTCCCCAGATAGGGGACGTATCAGATATTAAACTGATAAGAACAGATACTACACTTGATCTTAGCCAAAAGGCCGAGAAGCGATAACCCAATTATCGTCTTTTCCGAGCGAGCGGCGTCCAGGGCGACGTCAATCGCTCGCAGAGATCTGCTGCCTCCCGTCTGGCTCCCTGCTGTTTGCCCAGAGCCACTAATCCTCAGACTTTCACACCTAGCTATGCCTGAGGCCTACTTCCTCCTTCCTATAGCCCATGGTCTAAACACGCCCAGACACCTGTCCATTTAGCACCTTCGGGGTCAAGGCCAGTTTGCTCGTCAATCCAAACTTTAAGCAAGCAAGGCCAAATACAGATTACAAACACATGTATCCATCAGGTGCTCATCGGTGTGCCTAACGAGGGCTAGGATTTGCATAGAGCCGCCTCCTGTTCACGTGGACAAAGGAACCCACTAGAGGGAGACACAGGCCAGAAAATCCCTCGACTGTCGGAGTACTAGCCGACTCATTGACTACAGAGAGGGAAGTAGAGAAAAGTCAAGCCGTTCAACAGGACTCTGCATTGTCGTAGCTTCGACTTGTACGTAGGCTTCATATCGGGCCTTCACACACTCTGCGTGTATTATCTGGCTGTCTTGTCGAAATTCTGGCCCTTGCTATCTATATGTTTGTAAGAAAAGGGTGGTGGACTGAAATAAACTTTGCAAAAATACAAAAATGACATGAGAAAAGAAACACAAATTAAAAGAATAGATATTGTCAGTCTGCTGAAAAGCTGCCATTGCAGCAGCATATGCATTGTGCTGAAAAGGATGGAAGCATGGAAACACAGACCAAGAAACTGACACAAATCAAGAAAAACACAAACACACAGGGGTTAAATACCAGTTTATTGCAAAACAAAAAAAAAAAAAAAAGGACTGCGAACAACTCAACGAGAAAGAACACAAGCAAACAACATTGCAAGCAAAAGACAGAAAAACCTTCTTGTTAAGTTTTTCATTTCAATCTGTTTTTTAGAAAACTGCATAAGAAAGGGGTGCACCGGTCCTGGAGGTACTGCAATACCAGGTCGATGCGTGGAGTGGACAGAGCAAGCTCTTCTTCCATCTCCCTGTTCTAAAAATCCATTTAATATATGGTCCCCAGATAGGGGACGTATCAGATATTAAACTGATAAGAACAGATACTACACTTGATCTTAGCCAAAAGGCCGAGAAGCGATAACCCAATTATCGTCTTTTCCGAGCGAGCGGCGTCCAGGGCGACGTCAATCGCTCGCAGAGATCTGCTGCCTCCCGTCTGGCTCCCTGCTGTTTGCCCAGAGCCACTAATCCTCAGACTTTCACACCTAGCTATGCCTGAGGCCTACTTCCTCCTTCCTATAGCCCATGGTCTAAACACGCCCAGACACCTGTCCATTTAGCACCTTCGGGGTCAAGGCCAGTTTGCTCGTCAATCCAAACTTTAAGCAAGCAAGGCCAAATACAGATTACAAACACATGTATCCATCAGGTGCTCATCGGTGTGCCTAACGAGGGCTAGGATTTGCATAGAGCCGCCTCCTGTTCACGTGGACAAAGGAACCCACTAGAGGGAGACACAGGCCAGAAAATCCCTCGACTGTCGGAGTACTAGCCGACTCATTGACTACAGAGAGGGAAGTAGAGAAAAGTCAAGCCGTTCAACAGGACTCTGCATTGTCGTAGCTTCGACTTGTACGTAGGCTTCATATCGGGCCTTCACACACTCTGCGTGTATTATCTGGCTGTCTTGTCGAAATTCTGGCCCTTGCTATCTATATGTTTGTAAGAAAAGGGTGGTGGACTGAAATAAACTTTGCAAAAATACAAAAATGACATGAGAAAAGAAACACAAATTAAAAGAATAGATATTGTCAGTCTGCTGAAAAGCTGCCATTGCAGCAGCATATGCATTGTGCTGAAAAGGATGGAAGCATGGAAACACAGACCAAGAAACTGACACAAATCAAGAAAAACACAAACACACAGGGGTTAAATACCAGTTTATTGCAAAACAAAAAAAAAAAAAAAAGGACTGCGAACAACTCAACGAGAAAGAACACAAGCAAACAACATTGCAAGCAAAAGACAGAAAAACCTTCTTGTTAAGTTTTTCATTTCAATCTGTTTTTTAGAAAACTGCATAAGAAAGGGGTGCACCGGTCCTGGAGGTACTGCAATACCAGGTCGATGCGTGGAGTGGACAGAGCAAGCTCTTCTTCCATCTCCCTGTTCTAAAAATCCATTTAATATATGGTCCCCAGATAGGGGACGTATCAGATATTAAACTGATAAGAACAGATACTACACTTGATCTTAGCCAAAAGGCCGAGAAGCGATAACCCAATTATCGTCTTTTCCGAGCGAGCGGCGTCCAGGGCGACGTCAATCGCTCGCAGAGATCTGCTGCCTCCCGTCTGGCTCCCTGCTGTTTGCCCAGAGCCACTAATCCAGACTTTCACACCTAGCTATGCCTGAGGCCTACTTCCTCCTTCCTATAGCCCATGGTCTAAACACGCCCAGACACCTGTCCATTTAGCACCTTCGGGGTCAAGGCCAGTTTGCTCGTCAATCCAAACTTTAAGCAAGCAAGGCCAAATACAGATTACAAACACATGTATCCATCAGGTGCTCATCGGTGTGCCTAACGAGGGCTAGGATTTGCATAGAGCCGCCTCCTGTTCACGTGGACAAAGGAACCCACTAGAGGGAGACACAGGCCAGAAAATCCCTCGACTGTCGGAGTACTAGCCGACTCATTGACTACAGAGAGGGAAGTAGAGAAAAGTCAAGCCGTTCAACAGGACTCTGCATTGTCGTAGCTTCGACTTGTACGTAGGCTTCATATCGGGCCTTCACACACTCTGCGTGTATTATCTGGCTGTCTTGTCGAAATTCTGGCCCTTGCTATCTATATGTTTGTAAGAAAAGGGTGGTGGACTGAAATAAACTTTGCAAAAATACAAAAATGACATGAGAAAAGAAACACAAATTAAAAGAATAGATATTGTCAGTCTGCTGAAAAGCTGCCATTGCAGCAGCATATGCATTGTGCTGAAAAGGATGGAAGCATGGAAACACAGACCAAGAAACTGACACAAATCAAGAAAAACACAAACACACAGGGGTTAAATACCAGTTTATTGCAAAACAAAAAAAAAAAAAAAAGGACTGCGAACAACTCAACGAGAAAGAACACAAGCAAACAACATTGCAAGCAAAAGACAGAAAAACCTTCTTGTTAAGTTTTTCATTTCAATCTGTTTTTTAGAAAACTGCATAAGAAAGGGGTGCACCGGTCCTGGAGGTACTGCAATACCAGGTCGATGCGTGGAGTGGACAGAGCAAGCTCTTCTTCCATCTCCCTGTTCTAAAAATCCATTTAATATATGGTCCCCAGATAGGGGACGTATCAGATATTAAACTGATAAGAACAGATACTACACTTGATCTTAGCCAAAAGGCCGAGAAGCGATAACCCAATTATCGTCTTTTCCGAGCGAGCGGCGTCCAGGGCGACGTCAATCGCTCGCAGAGATCTGCTGCCTCCCGTCTGGCTCCCTGCTGTTTGCCCAGAGCCACTAATCCTCAGACTTTCACACCTAGCTATGCCTGAGGCCTACTTCCTCCTTCCTATAGCCCATGGTCTAAACACGCCCAGACACCTGTCCATTTAGCACCTTCGGGGTCAAGGCCAGTTTGCTCGTCAATCCAAACTTTAAGCAAGCAAGGCCAAATACAGATTACAAACACATGTATCCATCAGGTGCTCATCGGTGTGCCTAACGAGGGCTAGGATTTGCATAGAGCCGCCTCCTGTTCACGTGGACAAAGGAACCCACTAGAGGGAGACACAGGCCAGAAAATCCCTCGACTGTCGGAGTACTAGCCGACTCATTGACTACAGAGAGGGAAGTAGAGAAAAGTCAAGCCGTTCAACAGGACTCTGCATTGTCGTAGCTTCGACTTGTACGTAGGCTTCATATCGGGCCTTCACACACTCTGCGTGTATTATCTGGCTGTCTTGTCGAAATTCTGGCCCTTGCTATCTATATGTTTGTAAGAAAAGGGTGGTGGACTGAAATAAACTTTGCAAAAATACAAAAATGACATGAGAAAAGAAACACAAATTAAAAGAATAGATATTGTCAGTCTGCTGAAAAGCTGCCATTGCAGCAGCATATGCATTGTGCTGAAAAGGATGGAAGCATGGAAACACAGACCAAGAAACTGACACAAATCAAGAAAAACACAAACACACAGGGGTTAAATACCAGTTTATTGCAAAACAAAAAAAAAAAAAAAAGGACTGCGAACAACTCAACGAGAAAGAACACAAGCAAACAACATTGCAAGCAAAAGACAGAAAAACCTTCTTGTTAAGTTTTTCATTTCAATCTGTTTTTTAGAAAACTGCATAAGAAAGGGGTGCACCGGTCCTGGAGGTACTGCAATACCAGGTCGATGCGTGGAGTGGACAGAGCAAGCTCTTCTTCCATCTCCCTGTTCTAAAAATCCATTTAATATATGGTCCCCAGATAGGGGACGTATCAGATATTAAACTGATAAGAACAGATACTACACTTGATCTTAGCCAAAAGGCCGAGAAGCGATAACCCAATTATCGTCTTTTCCGAGCGAGCGGCGTCCAGGGCGACGTCAATCGCTCGCAGAGATCTGCTGCCTCCCGTCTGGCTCCCTGCTGTTTGCCCAGAGCCACTAATCCTCAGACTTTCACACCTAGCTATGCCTGAGGCCTACTTCCTCCTTCCTATAGCCCATGGTCTAAACACGCCCAGACACCTGTCCATTTAGCACCTTCGGGGTCAAGGCCAGTTTGCTCGTCAATCCAAACTTTAAGCAAGCAAGGCCAAATACAGATTACAAACACATGTATCCATCAGGTGCTCATCGGTGTGCCTAACGAGGGCTAGGATTTGCATAGAGCCGCCTCCTGTTCACGTGGACAAAGGAACCCACTAGAGGGAGACACAGGCCAGAAAATCCCTCGACTGTCGGAGTACTAGCCGACTCATTGACTACAGAGAGGGAAGTAGAGAAAAGTCAAGCCGTTCAACAGGACTCTGCATTGTCGTAGCTTCGACTTGTACGTAGGCTTCATATCGGGCCTTCACACACTCTGCGTGTATTATCTGGCTGTCTTGTCGAAATTCTGGCCCTTGCTATCTATATGTTTGTAAGAAAAGGGTGGTGGACTGAAATAAACTTTGCAAAAATACAAAAATGACATGAGAAAAGAAACACAAATTAAAAGAATAGATATTGTCAGTCTGCTGAAAAGCTGCCATTGCAGCAGCATATGCATTGTGCTGAAAAGGATGGAAGCATGGAAACACAGACCAAGAAACTGACACAAATCAAGAAAAACACAAACACACAGGGGTTAAATACCAGTTTATTGCAAAACAAAAAAAAAAAAAAAAGGACTGCGAACAACTCAACGAGAAAGAACACAAGCAAACAACATTGCAAGCAAAAGACAGAAAAACCTTCTTGTTAAGTTTTTCATTTCAATCTGTTTTTTAGAAAACTGCATAAGAAAGGGGTGCACCGGTCCTGGAGGTACTGCAATACCAGGTCGATGCGTGGAGTGGACAGAGCAAGCTCTTCTTCCATCTCCCTGTTCTAAAAATCCATTTAATATATGGTCCCCAGATAGGGGACGTATCAGATATTAAACTGATAAGAACAGATACTACACTTGATCTTAGCCAAAAGGCCGAGAAGCGATAACCCAATTATCGTCTTTTCCGAGCGAGCGGCGTCCAGGGCGACGTCAATCGCTCGCAGAGATCTGCTGCCTCCCGTCTGGCTCCCTGCTGTTTGCCCAGAGCCACTAATCCTCAGACTTTCACACCTAGCTATGCCTGAGGCCTACTTCCTCCTTCCTATAGCCCATGGTCTAAACACGCCCAGACACCTGTCCATTTAGCACCTTCGGGGTCAAGGCCAGTTTGCTCGTCAATCCAAACTTTAAGCAAGCAAGGCCAAATACAGATTACAAACACATGTATCCATCAGGTGCTCATCGGTGTGCCTAACGAGGGCTAGGATTTGCATAGAGCCGCCTCCTGTTCACGTGGACAAAGGAACCCACTAGAGGGAGACACAGGCCAGAAAATCCCTCGACTGTCGGAGTACTAGCCGACTCATTGACTACAGAGAGGGAAGTAGAGAAAAGTCAAGCCGTTCAACAGGACTCTGCATTGTCGTAGCTTCGACTTGTACGTAGGCTTCATATCGGGCCTTCACACACTCTGCGTGTATTATCTGGCTGTCTTGTCGAAATTCTGGCCCTTGCTATCTATATGTTTGTAAGAAAAGGGTGGTGGACTGAAATAAACTTTGCAAAAATACAAAAATGACATGAGAAAAGAAACACAAATTAAAAGAATAGATATTGTCAGTCTGCTGAAAAGCTGCCATTGCAGCAGCATATGCATTGTGCTGAAAAGGATGGAAGCATGGAAACACAGACCAAGAAACTGACACAAATCAAGAAAAACACAAACACACAGGGGTTAAATACCAGTTTATTGCAAAACAAAAAAAAAAAAAAAAGGACTGCGAACAACTCAACGAGAAAGAACACAAGCAAACAACATTGCAAGCAAAAGACAGAAAAACCTTCTTGTTAAGTTTTTCATTTCAATCTGTTTTTTAGAAAACTGCATAAGAAAGGGGTGCACCGGTCCTGGAGGTACTGCAATACCAGGTCGATGCGTGGAGTGGACAGAGCAAGCTCTTCTTCCATCTCCCTGTTCTAAAAATCCATTTA
Organism: Pelophylax lessonae; assembly: GCF_965119305.1. Lineage (NCBI taxonomy): Eukaryota > Metazoa > Chordata > Amphibia > Anura > Ranidae > Pelophylax > Pelophylax lessonae. The sequence goes on along the minus strand of NC_138770.1, from coordinate 103,993,994 downwards.
ATATATGGTCCCCAGATAGGGGACGTATCAGATATTAAACTGATAAGAACAGATACTACACTTGATCTTAGCCAAAAGGCCGAGAAGCGATAACCCAATTATCGTCTTTTCCGAGCGAGCGGCGTCCAGGGCGACGTCAATCGCTCGCAGAGATCTGCTGCCTCCCGTCTGGCTCCCTGCTGTTTGCCCAGAGCCACTAATCCTCAGACTTTCACACCTAGCTATGCCTGAGGCCTACTTCCTCCTTCCTATAGCCCATGGTCTAAACACGCCCAGACACCTGTCCATTTAGCACCTTCGGGGTCAAGGCCAGTTTGCTCGTCAATCCAAACTTTAAGCAAGCAAGGCCAAATACAGATTACAAACACATGTATCCATCAGGTGCTCATCGGTGTGCCTAACGAGGGCTAGGATTTGCATAGAGCCGCCTCCTGTTCACGTGGACAAAGGAACCCACTAGAGGGAGACACAGGCCAGAAAATCCCTCGACTGTCGGAGTACTAGCCGACTCATTGACTACAGAGAGGGAAGTAGAGAAAAGTCAAGCCGTTCAACAGGACTCTGCATTGTCGTAGCTTCGACTTGTACGTAGGCTTCATATCGGGCCTTCACACACTCTGCGTGTATTATCTGGCTGTCTTGTCGAAATTCTGGCCCTTGCTATCTATATGTTTGTAAGAAAAGGGTGGTGGACTGAAATAAACTTTGCAAAAATACAAAAATGACATGAGAAAAGAAACACAAATTAAAAGAATAGATATTGTCAGTCTGCTGAAAAGCTGCCATTGCAGCAGCATATGCATTGTGCTGAAAAGGATGGAAGCATGGAAACACAGACCAAGAAACTGACACAAATCAAGAAAAACACAAACACACAGGGGTTAAATACCAGTTTATTGCAAAACAAAAAAAAAAAAAAAAGGACTGCGAACAACTCAACGAGAAAGAACACAAGCAAACAACATTGCAAGCAAAAGACAGAAAAACCTTCTTGTTAAGTTTTTCATTTCAATCTGTTTTTTAGAAAACTGCATAAGAAAGGGGTGCACCGGTCCTGGAGGTACTGCAATACCAGGTCGATGCGTGGAGTGGACAGAGCAAGCTCTTCTTCCATCTCCCTGTTCTAAAAATCCATTTAATATATGGTCCCCAGATAGGGGACGTATCAGATATTAAACTGATAAGAACAGATACTACACTTGATCTTAGCCAAAAGGCCGAGAAGCGATAACCCAATTATCGTCTTTTCCGAGCGAGCGGCGTCCAGGGCGACGTCAATCGCTCGCAGAGATCTGCTGCCTCCCGTCTGGCTCCCTGCTGTTTGCCCAGAGCCACTAATCCTCAGACTTTCACACCTAGCTATGCCTGAGGCCTACTTCCTCCTTCCTATAGCCCATGGTCTAAACACGCCCAGACACCTGTCCATTTAGCACCTTCGGGGTCAAGGCCAGTTTGCTCGTCAATCCAAACTTTAAGCAAGCAAGGCCAAATACAGATTACAAACACATGTATCCATCAGGTGCTCATCGGTGTGCCTAACGAGGGCTAGGATTTGCATAGAGCCGCCTCCTGTTCACGTGGACAAAGGAACCCACTAGAGGGAGACACAGGCCAGAAAATCCCTCGACTGTCGGAGTACTAGCCGACTCATTGACTACAGAGAGGGAAGTAGAGAAAAGTCAAGCCGTTCAACAGGACTCTGCATTGTCGTAGCTTCGACTTGTACGTAGGCTTCATATCGGGCCTTCACACACTCTGCGTGTATTATCTGGCTGTCTTGTCGAAATTCTGGCCCTTGCTATCTATATGTTTGTAAGAAAAGGGTGGTGGACTGAAATAAACTTTGCAAAAATACAAAAATGACATGAGAAAAGAAACACAAATTAAAAGAATAGATATTGTCAGTCTGCTGAAAAGCTGCCATTGCAGCAGCATATGCATTGTGCTGAAAAGGATGGAAGCATGGAAACACAGACCAAGAAACTGACACAAATCAAGAAAAACACAAACACACAGGGGTTAAATACCAGTTTATTGCAAAACAAAAAAAAAAAAAAAAGGACTGCGAACAACTCAACGAGAAAGAACACAAGCAAACAACATTGCAAGCAAAAGACAGAAAAACCTTCTTGTTAAGTTTTTCATTTCAATCTGTTTTTTAGAAAACTGCATAAGAAAGGGGTGCACCGGTCCTGGAGGTACTGCAATACCAGGTCGATGCGTGGAGTGGACAGAGCAAGCTCTTCTTCCATCTCCCTGTTCTAAAAATCCATTTAATATATGGTCCCCAGATAGGGGACGTATCAGATATTAAACTGATAAGAACAGATACTACACTTGATCTTAGCCAAAAGGCCGAGAAGCGATAACCCAATTATCGTCTTTTCCGAGCGAGCGGCGTCCAGGGCGACGTCAATCGCTCGCAGAGATCTGCTGCCTCCCGTCTGGCTCCCTGCTGTTTGCCCAGAGCCACTAATCCTCAGACTTTCACACCTAGCTATGCCTGAGGCCTACTTCCTCCTTCCTATAGCCCATGGTCTAAACACGCCCAGACACCTGTCCATTTAGCACCTTCGGGGTCAAGGCCAGTTTGCTCGTCAATCCAAACTTTAAGCAAGCAAGGCCAAATACAGATTACAAACACATGTATCCATCAGGTGCTCATCGGTGTGCCTAACGAGGGCTAGGATTTGCATAGAGCCGCCTCCTGTTCACGTGGACAAAGGAACCCACTAGAGGGAGACACAGGCCAGAAAATCCCTCGACTGTCGGAGTACTAGCCGACTCATTGACTACAGAGAGGGAAGTAGAGAAAAGTCAAGCCGTTCAACAGGACTCTGCATTGTCGTAGCTTCGACTTGTACGTAGGCTTCATATCGGGCCTTCACACACTCTGCGTGTATTATCTGGCTGTCTTGTCGAAATTCTGGCCCTTGCTATCTATATGTTTGTAAGAAAAGGGTGGTGGACTGAAATAAACTTTGCAAAAATACAAAAATGACATGAGAAAAGAAACACAAATTAAAAGAATAGATATTGTCAGTCTGCTGAAAAGCTGCCATTGCAGCAGCATATGCATTGTGCTGAAAAGGATGGAAGCATGGAAACACAGACCAAGAAACTGACACAAATCAAGAAAAACACAAACACACAGGGGTTAAATACCAGTTTATTGCAAAACAAAAAAAAAAAAAAAAGGACTGCGAACAACTCAACGAGAAAGAACACAAGCAAACAACATTGCAAGCAAAAGACAGAAAAACCTTCTTGTTAAGTTTTTCATTTCAATCTGTTTTTTAGAAAACTGCATAAGAAAGGGGTGCACCGGTCCTGGAGGTACTGCAATACCAGGTCGATGCGTGGAGTGGACAGAGCAAGCTCTTCTTCCATCTCCCTGTTCTAAAAATCCATTTAATATATGGTCCCCAGATAGGGGACGTATCAGATATTAAACTGATAAGAACAGATACTACACTTGATCTTAGCCAAAAGGCCGAGAAGCGATAACCCAATTATCGTCTTTTCCGAGCGAGCGGCGTCCAGGGCGACGTCAATCGCTCGCAGAGATCTGCTGCCTCCCGTCTGGCTCCCTGCTGTTTGCCCAGAGCCACTAATCCTCAGACTTTCACACCTAGCTATGCCTGAGGCCTACTTCCTCCTTCCTATAGCCCATGGTCTAAACACGCCCAGACACCTGTCCATTTAGCACCTTCGGGGTCAAGGCCAGTTTGCTCGTCAATCCAAACTTTAAGCAAGCAAGGCCAAATACAGATTACAAACACATGTATCCATCAGGTGCTCATCGGTGTGCCTAACGAGGGCTAGGATTTGCATAGAGCCGCCTCCTGTTCACGTGGACAAAGGAACCCACTAGAGGGAGACACAGGCCAGAAAATCCCTCGACTGTCGGAGTACTAGCCGACTCATTGACTACAGAGAGGGAAGTAGAGAAAAGTCAAGCCGTTCAACAGGACTCTGCATTGTCGTAGCTTCGACTTGTACGTAGGCTTCATATCGGGCCTTCACACACTCTGCGTGTATTATCTGGCTGTCTTGTCGAAATTCTGGCCCTTGCTATCTATATGTTTGTAAGAAAAGGGTGGTGGACTGAAATAAACTTTGCAAAAATACAAAAATGACATGAGAAAAGAAACACAAATTAAAAGAATAGATATTGTCAGTCTGCTGAAAAGCTGCCATTGCAGCAGCATATGCATTGTGCTGAAAAGGATGGAAGCATGGAAACACAGACCAAGAAACTGACACAAATCAAGAAAAACACAAACACACAGGGGTTAAATACCAGTTTATTGCAAAACAAAAAAAAAAAAAAAAGGACTGCGAACAACTCAACGAGAAAGAACACAAGCAAACAACATTGCAAGCAAAAGACAGAAAAACCTTCTTGTTAAGTTTTTCATTTCAATCTGTTTTTTAGAAAACTGCATAAGAAAGGGGTGCACCGGTCCTGGAGGTACTGCAATACCAGGTCGATGCGTGGAGTGGACAGAGCAAGCTCTTCTTCCATCTCCCTGTTCTAAAAATCCATTTAATATATGGTCCCCAGATAGGGGACGTATCAGATATTAAACTGATAAGAACAGATACTACACTTGATCTTAGCCAAAAGGCCGAGAAGCGATAACCCAATTATCGTCTTTTCCGAGCGAGCGGCGTCCAGGGCGACGTCAATCGCTCGCAGAGATCTGCTGCCTCCCGTCTGGCTCCCTGCTGTTTGCCCAGAGCCACTAATCCTCAGACTTTCACACCTAGCTATGCCTGAGGCCTACTTCCTCCTTCCTATAGCCCATGGTCTAAACACGCCCAGACACCTGTCCATTTAGCACCTTCGGGGTCAAGGCCAGTTTGCTCGTCAATCCAAACTTTAAGCAAGCAAGGCCAAATACAGATTACAAACACATGTATCCATCAGGTGCTCATCGGTGTGCCTAACGAGGGCTAGGATTTGCATAGAGCCGCCTCCTGTTCACGTGGACAAAGGAACCCACTAGAGGGAGACACAGGCCAGAAAATCCCTCGACTGTCGGAGTACTAGCCGACTCATTGACTACAGAGAGGGAAGTAGAGAAAAGTCAAGCCGTTCAACAGGACTCTGCATTGTCGTAGCTTCGACTTGTACGTAGGCTTCATATCGGGCCTTCACACACTCTGCGTGTATTATCTGGCTGTCTTGTCGAAATTCTGGCCCTTGCTATCTATATGTTTGTAAGAAAAGGGTGGTGGACTGAAATAAACTTTGCAAAAATACAAAAATGACATGAGAAAAGAAACACAAATTAAAAGAATAGATATTGTCAGTCTGCTGAAAAGCTGCCATTGCAGCAGCATATGCATTGTGCTGAAAAGGATGGAAGCATGGAAACACAGACCAAGAAACTGACACAAATCAAGAAAAACACAAACACACAGGGGTTAAATACCAGTTTATTGCAAAACAAAAAAAAAAAAAAAAGGACTGCGAACAACTCAACGAGAAAGAACACAAGCAAACAACATTGCAAGCAAAAGACAGAAAAACCTTCTTGTTAAGTTTTTCATTTCAATCTGTTTTTTAGAAAACTGCATAAGAAAGGGGTGCACCGGTCCTGGAGGTACTGCAATACCAGGTCGATGCGTGGAGTGGACAGAGCAAGCTCTTCTTCCATCTCCCTGTTCTAAAAATCCATTTAATATATGGTCCCCAGATAGGGGACGTATCAGATATTAAACTGATAAGAACAGATACTACACTTGATCTTAGCCAAAAGGCCGAGAAGCGATAACCCAATTATCGTCTTTTCCGAGCGAGCGGCGTCCAGGGCGACGTCAATCGCTCGCAGAGATCTGCTGCCTCCCGTCTGGCTCCCTGCTGTTTGCCCAGAGCCACTAATCCTCAGACTTTCACACCTAGCTATGCCTGAGGCCTACTTCCTCCTTCCTATAGCCCATGGTCTAAACACGCCCAGACACCTGTCCATTTAGCACCTTCGGGGTCAAGGCCAGTTTGCTCGTCAATCCAAACTTTAAGCAAGCAAGGCCAAATACAGATTACAAACACATGTATCCATCAGGTGCTCATCGGTGTGCCTAACGAGGGCTAGGATTTGCATAGAGCCGCCTCCTGTTCACGTGGACAAAGGAACCCACTAGAGGGAGACACAGGCCAGAAAATCCCTCGACTGTCGGAGTACTAGCCGACTCATTGACTACAGAGAGGGAAGTAGAGAAAAGTCAAGCCGTTCAACAGGACTCTGCATTGTCGTAGCTTCGACTTGTACGTAGGCTTCATATCGGGCCTTCACACACTCTGCGTGTATTATCTGGCTGTCTTGTCGAAATTCTGGCCCTTGCTATCTATATGTTTGTAAGAAAAGGGTGGTGGACTGAAATAAACTTTGCAAAAATACAAAAATGACATGAGAAAAGAAACACAAATTAAAAGAATAGATATTGTCAGTCTGCTGAAAAGCTGCCATTGCAGCAGCATATGCATTGTGCTGAAAAGGATGGAAGCATGGAAACACAGACCAAGAAACTGACACAAATCAAGAAAAACACAAACACACAGGGGTTAAATACCAGTTTATTGCAAAACAAAAAAAAAAAAAAAAGGACTGCGAACAACTCAACGAGAAAGAACACAAGCAAACAACATTGCAAGCAAAAGACAGAAAAACCTTCTTGTTAAGTTTTTCATTTCAATCTGTTTTTTAGAAAACTGCATAAGAAAGGGGTGCACCGGTCCTGGAGGTACTGCAATACCAGGTCGATGCGTGGAGTGGACAGAGCAAGCTCTTCTTCCATCTCCCTGTTCTAAAAATCCATTTAATATATGGTCCCCAGATAGGGGACGTATCAGATATTAAACTGATAAGAACAGATACTACACTTGATCTTAGCCAAAAGGCCGAGAAGCGATAACCCAATTATCGTCTTTTCCGAGCGAGCGGCGTCCAGGGCGACGTCAATCGCTCGCAGAGATCTGCTGCCTCCCGTCTGGCTCCCTGCTGTTTGCCCAGAGCCACTAATCCTCAGACTTTCACACCTAGCTATGCCTGAGGCCTACTTCCTCCTTCCTATAGCCCATGGTCTAAACACGCCCAGACACCTGTCCATTTAGCACCTTCGGGGTCAAGGCCAGTTTGCTCGTCAATCCAAACTTTAAGCAAGCAAGGCCAAATACAGATTACAAACACATGTATCCATCAGGTGCTCATCGGTGTGCCTAACGAGGGCTAGGATTTGCATAGAGCCGCCTCCTGTTCACGTGGACAAAGGAACCCACTAGAGGGAGACACAGGCCAGAAAATCCCTCGACTGTCGGAGTACTAGCCGACTCATTGACTACAGAGAGGGAAGTAGAGAAAAGTCAAGCCGTTCAACAGGACTCTGCATTGTCGTAGCTTCGACTTGTACGTAGGCTTCATATCGGGCCTTCACACACTCTGCGTGTATTATCTGGCTGTCTTGTCGAAATTCTGGCCCTTGCTATCTATATGTTTGTAAGAAAAGGGTGGTGGACTGAAATAAACTTTGCAAAAATACAAAAATGACATGAGAAAAGAAACACAAATTAAAAGAATAGATATTGTCAGTCTGCTGAAAAGCTGCCATTGCAGCAGCATATGCATTGTGCTGAAAAGGATGGAAGCATGGAAACACAGACCAAGAAACTGACACAAATCAAGAAAAACACAAACACACAGGGGTTAAATACCAGTTTATTGCAAAACAAAAAAAAAAAAAAAAGGACTGCGAACAACTCAACGAGAAAGAACACAAGCAAACAACATTGCAAGCAAAAGACAGAAAAACCTTCTTGTTAAGTTTTTCATTTCAATCTGTTTTTTAGAAAACTGCATAAGAAAGGGGTGCACCGGTCCTGGAGGTACTGCAATACCAGGTCGATGCGTGGAGTGGACAGAGCAAGCTCTTCTTCCATCTCCCTGTTCTAAAAATCCATTTAATATATGGTCCCCAGATAGGGGACGTATCAGATATTAAACTGATAAGAACAGATACTACACTTGATCTTAGCCAAAAGGCCGAGAAGCGATAACCCAATTATCGTCTTTTCCGAGCGAGCGGCGTCCAGGGCGACGTCAATCGCTCGCAGAGATCTGCTGCCTCCCGTCTGGCTCCCTGCTGTTTGCCCAGAGCCACTAATCCTCAGACTTTCACACCTAGCTATGCCTGAGGCCTACTTCCTCCTTCCTATAGCCCATGGTCTAAACACGCCCAGACACCTGTCCATTTAGCACCTTCGGGGTCAAGGCCAGTTTGCTCGTCAATCCAAACTTTAAGCAAGCAAGGCCAAATACAGATTACAAACACATGTATCCATCAGGTGCTCATCGGTGTGCCTAACGAGGGCTAGGATTTGCATAGAGCCGCCTCCTGTTCACGTGGACAAAGGAACCCACTAGAGGGAGACACAGGCCAGAAAATCCCTCGACTGTCGGAGTACTAGCCGACTCATTGACTACAGAGAGGGAAGTAGAGAAAAGTCAAGCCGTTCAACAGGACTCTGCATTGTCGTAGCTTCGACTTGTACGTAGGCTTCATATCGGGCCTTCACACACTCTGCGTGTATTATCTGGCTGTCTTGTCGAAATTCTGGCCCTTGCTATCTATATGTTTGTAAGAAAAGGGTGGTGGACTGAAATAAACTTTGCAAAAATACAAAAATGACATGAGAAAAGAAACACAAATTAAAAGAATAGATATTGTCAGTCTGCTGAAAAGCTGCCATTGCAGCAGCATATGCATTGTGCTGAAAAGGATGGAAGCATGGAAACACAGACCAAGAAACTGACACAAATCAAGAAAAACACAAACACACAGGGGTTAAATACCAGTTTATTGCAAAACAAAAAAAAAAAAAAAAGGACTGCGAACAACTCAACGAGAAAGAACACAAGCAAACAACATTGCAAGCAAAAGACAGAAAAACCTTCTTGTTAAGTTTTTCATTTCAATCTGTTTTTTAGAAAACTGCATAAGAAAGGGGTGCACCGGTCCTGGAGGTACTGCAATACCAGGTCGATGCGTGGAGTGGACAGAGCAAGCTCTTCTTCCATCTCCCTGTTCTAAAAATCCATTTAATATATGGTCCCCAGATAGGGGACGTATCAGATATTAAACTGATAAGAACAGATACTACACTTGATCTTAGCCAAAAGGCCGAGAAGCGATAACCCAATTATCGTCTTTTCCGAGCGAGCGGCGTCCAGGGCGACGTCAATCGCTCGCAGAGATCTGCTGCCTCCCGTCTGGCTCCCTGCTGTTTGCCCAGAGCCACTAATCCTCAGACTTTCACACCTAGCTATGCCTGAGGCCTACTTCCTCCTTCCTATAGCCCATGGTCTAAACACGCCCAGACACCTGTCCATTTAGCACCTTCGGGGTCAAGGCCAGTTTGCTCGTCAATCCAAACTTTAAGCAAGCAAGGCCAAATACAGATTACAAACACATGTATCCATCAGGTGCTCATCGGTGTGCCTAACGAGGGCTAGGATTTGCATAGAGCCGCCTCCTGTTCACGTGGACAAAGGAACCCACTAGAGGGAGACACAGGCCAGAAAATCCCTCGACTGTCGGAGTACTAGCCGACTCATTGACTACAGAGAGGGAAGTAGAGAAAAGTCAAGCCGTTCAACAGGACTCTGCATTGTCGTAGCTTCGACTTGTACGTAGGCTTCATATCGGGCCTTCACACACTCTGCGTGTATTATCTGGCTGTCTTGTCGAAATTCTGGCCCTTGCTATCTATATGTTTGTAAGAAAAGGGTGGTGGACTGAAATAAACTTTGCAAAAATACAAAAATGACATGAGAAAAGAAACACAAATTAAAAGAATAGATATTGTCAGTCTGCTGAAAAGCTGCCATTGCAGCAGCATATGCATTGTGCTGAAAAGGATGGAAGCATGGAAACACAGACCAAGAAACTGACACAAATCAAGAAAAACACAAACACACAGGGGTTAAATACCAGTTTATTGCAAAACAAAAAAAAAAAAAAAAGGACTGCGAACAACTCAACGAGAAAGAACACAAGCAAACAACATTGCAAGCAAAAGACAGAAAAACCTTCTTGTTAAGTTTTTCATTTCAATCTGTTTTTTAGAAAACTGCATAAGAAAGGGGTGCACCGGTCCTGGAGGTACTGCAATACCAGGTCGATGCGTGGAGTGGACAGAGCAAGCTCTTCTTCCATCTCCCTGTTCTAAAAATCCATTTAATATATGGTCCCCAGATAGGGGACGTATCAGATATTAAACTGATAAGAACAGATACTACACTTGATCTTAGCCAAAAGGCCGAGAAGCGATAACCCAATTATCGTCTTTTCCGAGCGAGCGGCGGCGACGACGACGATCGAAAAAGCAAAAGAGAAAGTCTTAAACTTAATCATATTTAAGACAACATTTGCACATAGTCTATGCTTAAACCATTTTTGATTCATAATCAACACTTACACTGCGCTTGGCTGCTACATACCATTTAAATTATAATTACTACCATAAAGATATGTCAAATTTATCATATTTTTTGATAATAATGAAAATATGTTTTAATGCTATATGAATAGATGATAACGTAAGTTTAGTTCATGATTTTTACAATTGAAAATTTGAAGAAAAACATTTAATTTAGAAGAGGATATGTGTCTTTATAACACTCAAATACTCACAAACACATATATTTTAAAATTATGTGCTACATTTACATATATTTATTAAATATTCAAATTTTTGATATTATACTACTTTATGAAGTTTACAGAGAGGTTACACATTTATAATAATTTACAGTAGTACTGTGACGATAGATAGATAGATAGATAGATAGATAGATAGATAGATAGATAGATAGATAGATAGATAGATAGATAGATTAATGTGTAATCGCTTTATGTTAAATATTATAGATTACATAGGACTTTCATATTATTACCATTAGTTCTTTGTATCAAACAAGTGAATATCGCACTCAATGGAAAACTCGGTTTTGCACTTGAAGCACAAGAAGTTGTCTGTGTGATGACCATGGTACTATATTGTTAAAAAAAATTGAAGTGAATGTACAAGGAAGATAACTGTGAAGACAATACTTTAAACCTTTAGTTATTTAAATTATAACAAAGTGTATTGATTTGAACATTCATTGTCAAACTAATCATTTGCTAAGCATTTGCATTTAAATATGTCTTCTTTGAATATGTCTCCTTTGGTTACAATTGTAATCACGGCTTTTAGATTTTACAAGACTGACTGTATACGCTTGGGGTCCTTAGGGGGTTTATATATAAGGATGACATGTGATTCAGCTATCGAGGTAGGAAGAGACCCCTCCTCGAGAAACATGGTAAATGTTGAGACCAGCAGTGGAGCCAAAAGTCCGGAATGAGTCTTGTAGAAGTCTATGGGGAGACCGTCCGGGCCCGGGGCCTTGCCCACTGGTATGGTCGAGTTTACAGCCAAAATCTCCTCATACGTGATAGGTCTCACCAGCCATTCTCTCTCTCTGGGTCAGAGAGTCAGCCCAGGGCCACTGTGTCCAGTAGGGAGTGCAAGTCAGTCGGCCGAAAGTCCGGGGGAAGGGTAGTAGTGTAGAGGGAACCGTAGTGGGACCAAAAGGCTTCTAAGATGTCCTCGGGGGAGATGAGGGCCCCTCCCATGGGAGAATTGAGCTCTGGGACCACCCTCACCACCCTCAGGGGGTGTATCATGTTGAGATATCAGCACTAGAAACCTACCATTTATTTCTGTCCCCCTGTTCAAAAAAACGATTGCCGGGAAGGATACAACGACAACCTCGTAACCTCTGACATGTGCAGATGCAAATCCTGTTTAGCCGCCTGCAACGACTCAAAGTTGGAGACAGAGGGGTCCATTGACCTCTAGTGTAAGCCTTGAAGGCGTCCCATACCAACCCGGGTGAGGACGTTTCAGCATTGTTCACACAGTTTATAAAGCTTGACCCCGTACTTGGCACGCTTGCTGGGGAGGTACTGTTTCATAGCAAGGCAGCCAGTAAATTTAAACAGGGACTCGTCAATGCAGACAACTTGTTCAGGGGTGAACAAGGCTGCAAACCACTGATTGAAGTGGTCTATGAGGGGCCAAATTTTTTGGAGCTGATCATATACAAGGTCTCCCCGAGGGTGGGTTGGCGGACATATTTCATTGTCGCTGAAATGCAAAAATCACAGAATTTTCTTATATATCACCCTGGTGAAGTGGGCTAGTGGACCAAGATAGCCACAATTAACTCTGTTTGGTTATGCCCATGTTGAGAGAAAGGCCCAGAAAAATTTTAAAATCGGAAAACGTTATAGGTTTCCAGCCGAATGGTCTGGCAAGGGGCAAATTTAGGTTGGCGGCAATATATTGTTGTGCATATTAATTAGATTGATCGACAATAGATCTGAAAAGATCTTCTGTGAAGAACAGCTCAAAAAAGTTCAGGGGCGTAAAACCAGCTTGTCTCCACATGGATTCCAAGTTGGGCAGTGAATGGGGGAAGTACTGGCGCTGTAAAATCAGTGGGTTGCCAATTCGGATATGCCAGCGCATCAGGGAAGGGAACTATGGGCTCTACGGGCCTGTCTTCGAATACGCTGTGGCTGCGGGCCACTACTCGTGCTAGCCACCGCGCCAGCTTCAACTGCATTTATGGGACTCACCACGTCTTACTGCAGTGCTGGTTATACTAGGTAGGCCGCTGTGCTGGTTATACTAGGTAGGCCGCTGGTGCTTGCCAGGTCACCAGAATATGGGGGGAATATGGTAAAAAAAAAGGATAATAAAGACGGGTACGTAGGGCAGTGGGCTTATATAAAGATAATATAGTAGATACATGATATAGTAGATACATAATAATATGCCAGTAATCATTGTACATTAATAGAATATAGAATATAACCCATTGCCTGAAGAGGGTAATACATAGGGGGAGCGGTAAAAAAGGGGGGGAAATGGGACTTTAAATGAAGTGTGTGAGCAGGTGGTGGGTAATAAAAAATGTAAAATCATTGGTAGAAAAAAACACATAGGTTTAATAATAAATGTAAATTGTATAACATTGCATTGATTGCATGTTACATACATATAATGCATAAAACCATAATACAATACAGGACATGATAATAAAGGCACATTAGGATAGTATACAATGTACCTAAAATAAAAACATAGTCTATGTAAGCAATTGTAAAGTCCATATAGAGGGTATAGTGGATGCATCGATAATAGGCTCGACGTGTTTCGTGGGCAATTCCACTTTATCAAGAGCAAGTGCATCATGGATATAATAGTAGATCAATACAATACAGATGGTAAAATTTAAAACATCCTAAAGTATAGGTCCAGAGGGCTAGAACATCCCGCCGGGAGCTGAGGGAGCCCCCCCATTATCCAACATAAGGCACATCAAATTGAACATCCCGGAAGGCAGAAAAATAAAGCCAAGATAGGTCATAAGGGACGGTATAAAGTGGTCAGCACCAGAGGTATCTGTGTGAGTGAATAAGAATGTATGTAAGTATTCAATGATAATGGCATAAAAATGGATAGTCTAAGAAAGGTAGAGAGTGATAATCAATCAAGGGTTAAAAGAAAATATGTACCATATCCCCCCATATTCTTATGAATAGGGATGGAGGTGTCTAGCCCCATTGGGCACAGCCTCATTTAAAGTCCCACTTTCTGAACTGTTGTTCACTCTTTTTTTCTTCTTGCCAGGTCACCAGAAGGATGAGCGGCCGTAGTACCAACACTCTGCTCCATACGAGCAGCCTGCGATTCCTGCATCTAAACAACTCCAGAATGGGGTCAGGCATGCCTGGGTCTAACAGGGACCCATCTGTCGTCAGAGCTATCTGTCAGGGAGCCGCTGCCCTCATCAGGTTCGTATACTGACCCTGATTCTGTCAGTGAGGCTTGCCCATCGCTCTCATCTGACACGGCCAGTATACTATAAGCCTCTGCACTACTGTACATACGTTTGGTGGTAACTAAATTTACCTGTACAGTAGTGTTGACTCCCAGGTAATAAAAGCACATGGTTGTCAAGGACTATTTCAAGCGCTACCAAAAAAAACTGCTAATGCTACCAGGGATCAGGCCTGACTCTGCTAACACAGCGGTTTTGTGTGTTGTTTTTTTGGAAGTGACAGTAATCTATTGATTACTACACTTACCTGGGTGGGCTGGGCAAAGGGGTTAAACGCAGGTGCTGGCCGGAATCAGTGCTGATCGTGCAAACACCGCGTTTTGAGAATCCTAAACTATGGAGACACTAGTATAGTTCAGATCAGATATTGATCTATTCAAACGCTATACTAGTAATGGGTGTGTGGGAACCCTTCTCCATGTGCTTTGGGAGTGTCCTTCCCTCAAGAGTTTGTGGAACGCTGTATTCAAATATATAGCGACCCATACCAGCTGCATTATTCCACCGACTCCAGCGTTGGCCCTTCTCCACCTAGGTATTGATGACCACCCTAATCGCTTCCATGCCTGGATTACCCATATCCTTATTGCAACACGTTTGTCAATATTGCGTAAATGGAAAACCACTACCCCCCCCCCCCCCCCCCCCCCCCCCCCCCTCTCTATGCAGGAAATAATGACATTGGTACAAACTAACCACAAATTTGAACGCTCCATGGCGATTAATGAACTGTCACTTGCCAAATTTGACCACCACTGGGGTTTCTGGTCCTCAAAAGGTGGAAATGCTTCTTCTGCACCACCCAATATGGTTAACATTGTTTCTGACCCTACTGCACAGCAAAAGCCGACCTCCCCCTCAACTCACCATGTAGACAGGGTTGCATGGTAATACTGGCAATGTTGTTATGTTTTTTATTGATATTGTTATCTCTCAGCCATCTGTTACCTATATTTCGCTACCTTGATCTTGATATTGCTCCTGAATTGTTATCGGGAGTGACGGTCTACGGTCCAACACCCCCCCCCCCCCCCCCCCCCCATTACACAGTTTTTTCTGTAATGTTTATATGTTGATTTAAAAAAAAAAAAAAACCTGTAGCTCCCAAGTGCTGGCAGCATTAATGCAGCCCCAAACCATGACACTCCCACCACCATGCTAGACTGTAGGCAAGACACACTTGTCTTTGTACTCCTTACCTAGTTGCCACCACACATGCTTGACGCCATCTGAACCAAATAAGTTTATCTTGGTCCCATCAGACCACAGGACATAGTTCCAGTAATCCATATCCTTAGTCTGCTTGTCTTCAGCAAACTGTTTTCAGGCTTTCTTAATTTGATGCAGTGTGCAGAGTATGGTCTAAGCACTGACAGGCTGACCCCCCCCCCCCCCCCCCCCCCTCAAAAGGACTTTTGTGGACATTGACAGAGCAATTTGTGTGACTGCAGCCTTGTGTGAATTGGCTTAAAGGGCGTGTCCAAAGAGTGGTAATAAACAGCGCATACTCAGACTGGTCTGAGGTAGTAAGCGGGGTGCCCCAGGGCTCACTCCTGGGACCAACCTTGTTCAATTTATTCATAAACAACATTGAGGTCGGGATCAGTAGTTCGATATCAGTTTTTGCAGATGACACAAAATTGGCCAGAGCAATAACTGCACAGCATGAAGCAGATATCCTACAGAATGACTTGGACAAAATTACAGAGTGGGCAACGACATGGCAAATGAGGTTTAACGTGGAGAAGTGTAAGGTTTTGCACTTGGGGACTAAAAACATAAAAAAACAATACACGTTAGGAGGGGAAACCTTGGGGGAATCAAAAATGGAGAAGGATCTGGGAGTCTTGGTTGATGATAGATTAGGCAACAGCATGCAATGTCAAGCGGCAGCTGCCAAAGCCAGCAGAATATTAGCATGCATAAAGAAAGGGATGTATTCCAGAGATAAGACTATAATCCTTCCACTTTATAAAACTCTGGTCCGACCGCATCTGGAGTATTCTGTCCAGTTCTGGTCGCCAGTCCTCCCTCAGGAGGGATGTGTTGGAGCTGGAGAGAGTCCAGAGAAGGGCAAGTAAACTAATTAGGGGATTGGAGGACCTTGACTATGAAGAGCGTCTACAATCGCTCGATTTATTCTCCCTGGAGAAGAGACGTCTGAGGGGGGACATGATAGCAATTTATAAATATCTTAATGGGGATCCCAGCTTAGAAAAAAAGCTGTTCATTCGAAGGGATTGCATGAGGACTCGAGGGCATACAATGCAATTAGAGGAGAAGCGTTTTAACCTCAGGCAATGTGGGGGGTTCTTTACTGTTAGGGCTACAAGATTGTGGAATTCTCTACCACAAGAGGTGGTTTCTGCGGGTAGTATGGTGGCTTTCAAAAGACTCTTAGACTTACATCTCAAGGATCAGAACATTCAGGGGTATGTGAGATGATTACAGCCACACATACACCTACACAGGTTGAACTGGATGGACTATGGTCTTTATTCAACCTCACCTACTATGTAACTATGTAACTATGTATTAGTGATCGACCGATATCGTTTTTTTTTATGCCGATACCAATACTTTGGTCATCAAATATCGGTATCGGCCGATATCTGGCGATATTTCCGAACATGTAAAAACATTTTTTTTATTTTTTCTAAAGGTACTCCTTGTGGAGGGTCTGGGGGTCAAATAGACCCCAAACCCATCCTCGGCTGTCACGGCACTGCCGCGTACTCACCTACGTCTGGGCGCCTGTGGCGTTCTCGCAACAGAGTCTCGGTGCTTGCCGGTCGCATAGACACCCCCTCCAGGTCTGCGGTGGCTCCTTCTCCTCCCTTCACCTCTGAGGACTGCAGCGGAACACTGTCATGGCAAGATGGCGGACGACATCCGGTTACAGTGTTTTACACAGAGGGAGAGAGGAGAGTTGAAGATCTGGTAAGATCAGGTTCTATGAAGCAAACCAAGATGGCGCTGGGTCTCTGACCTCCCTTTATAGCCCCTGGCAGCCCCACCTACTGGTGGGAGGTGGCGGGTCATGTGATCCTGGCTCCCTATATAAACCAAGCACACCTTCCAGTCAGTGCTTGGTTATTTTCCTTGCTCCTTTGTGTCTGCTAATTGCATTGTCTGTGTTCCTGGTCCCTGATCCTTTCTCCCTCAGGTGGATACTCCTTGATTGCCTGCCAGACCTGACTCCAGAGTTGTCAACCTTACCTTACCTCCTACTCTTCATTAAAGGCCTCCGTGCCACCACAGACCATACGGGGCCCTGTTCCCACTTCCAGGGACTCCTGAGGGTCGTGATTGTAAGGGAGTGCTGTTCCACTGCAACTGGGTTCCCTCTCCACTGCAAGACCCCAGGTGGGTTGTGACATAATAACCAAGTCGCCAAAAATAGAATCTGCAAGAACAGCCGAAGCTATTACTGCTCTCACCCAACAGATGACAGCCTTGGCTCAAGCCGTCCAAGATCTACAAGCCAGTAACACTATGCTTCTTCAACGTGAACAAAGAAGGGCTCAGTCTGTACCCCTTCCAGACTCACCCCCAGCCACTGGTCAGGTACTAACTGCATTCCCAGAACCAGCCATTCCTATGCCTGACAAGTTTACTGGAAAGAAGTCTGAATTGCGATCATTCATCACAGCTTGTGAACTGCTCTTCGTCCTAAAACCACGTACCTACCCCAATGAGATGTGAAGGTCTGCACAACCATTGCCTTGCTGTCAGGTCAACCACAAACCTGGGCACACCAACTCCTGCACTCAAAAAGTCCAATATTGGAGACCTGGGACTCTTTTGAAGCAGCTATACGTACATTATATGATGACCCTTTGAGACCCTCCGCTGCTCGCTCAGCCCTCCGTTCCCCCCGGCAAGAAAGAAGACCTGTGGAGGACTACACCACGGATTTCCGGGAGTTGGCGCCTGACACTGGTTATAATGAAATTGGCCTGATAGAACAGTACCGACTAGGACTATCCGAGGCCTTAAAAGATGAATTAGCCAGAGTTGGGGTACCCCCTTCCTTGGAGGGTCTGATCCTCCTAGTCACCCAATTAGACCGACGCTTCCGTGAACGAAGAAGTGAGAGACAGGCTCCAGCTAATCTCCGGTCCTTGGATTGCCCAGGCCCTATGCCTTCTGCTTCTCTGTCCTCTTCCTCATCCGAAGAACCTATGCAAATAGGCATGGTTCGTTGTCCACTAACAGAAGAAGAACGCAAGAGACGCTGTTCTCAACGACTCTGTCTCTATTGTGGGAAAGCCGATCACCAACTCCGGTCATGCCCAGTCCGACCCACAACCTCACCTGGTAAGGGTTCCTTAGCCCCTTCTTCCTGGACTTCTACTGTTCCATCCACTGCTTCTTACTTATCTGTTTCTCTTTCTCTCCAGTGGGGAAGTAGAGATCTCCAGATTACAGCCATCATCAACTCCGGAGCCAGCGTGTGCTTCATAGATTAGACCTTAGTCCGATCACATCATCTGCCTATGCAATTTAAGTCACGGCTGTTATCCCTATTCGTGGTAGATGGGACTCCTATCAAAACTGGAACCATACTACATGAAACCGGTCCCATCCGTCTCCTCCTTGGTCACCATAAAGAGACTATCAATTTGGATATTGTAAATTAAAAAGAGACAACTGCGCTAATCCCAATAAAGTGTAAGCAGCAACTTCAAGTGTGACTAGCACCCCAAAGGTCAAATAATAATAAAAAAGTTGCGCTAAAAATGATCGGACAATGTTCAGATTACCAGATTTAAATGTCCATAGAGTCCATAAACCAATATTGATAGGTGACTTGCAGGTGACTTGCATCCATTCATTTGGATATCCTGCAAGTCACCTATCAATATTGGTTTATGGACTCTATGGACATTTAAATCTGTTAATCTGAACATTGTCCGATCATTTTTAGCGCAACTTTTTTATTATTATAATTTGGATATTGTACCCTCACCAATATTCCCACTCATCCTCGGCCTTCCCTGGCTTCGCGACCACAATCCAGCAATGGACTGGATCAAGGGTACTCTCACCTTCTCTTCCACCTTTTGCACCACCACTTGCTTAAAAGAGACACCCACGCATCTACTCACGATAAACCTTGACCCTCCAGTTATCTTGCCAGACAAATACAAGGAATTCCAGGATGTCTTCAACAAACAGAATGCAGATCAGTTGCCCCCAAGACGTCCATATGATTGTCCAATAAATTTGCTCCCAGGTGCCCCTATTCCCTATGGACGTGTATTCCCTCTGTCGGAAACTGAACTTGTGCACCTCAAAGGGTACATTTCTGACAGCCTCGCCAAAGGTTTCATCAGACCTTCCACGTCACCAGCAGGAGCATGTATATTTTTTGTTGGTAAGAAAGATGGAGGTCTTCGCCCATGTATTGACTACCGTGCCTTGAATAACATCACTATTAAGAATCGATATCCCTTACCTCTGGTACCCAAGCTCCTAGATCGATTAAGGAAAGCAAAGATTTTCTCGAAACTAGACCTACGAGGGGCATATAACCTGGTCCGCATACGGAAGGGGGATGAGTGGAAGACAGCATTCAGGACACGCTACTGACATTTTGAATATCTCGTCATGCCCTTCGGGCTCTGCAATGCTCCGGCCACATTCCAGCACTTCCTCAATGTCTTCCGTGATATACTGGATTCTTTTGTGGTAATATATCTAGACAACATCCTGATCTTCTCCTCTTCTTCTGATGAACATAACGAGCACATGAGAAGGGTACCTCTCTGTCTCCGTGAGCACAGACTCTATGCCAAATTGGAGAAATGTGTTTTTGATACAGAATCCGTGGAATTCTTGGGGTACTTGATCTCTCCAGGGCAAATACAAATGGACCCTCGTAAGATCACAGCTATCCTGGAATGGCCTACCCCTAAGGACAAGAAATCTGTACAGTGCTTCATTGGGTTTGCCAATTTCTATAGACGTTTTATCAGAGGTTTTTCCCAGGTATGCTCCCCCATTACAGCCCTGACAAAAAGCCACAACCTGTTCACATAGACCGACCAAGCTCAAGAGGCCTTTGAGAAACTAAAAGAACTGTTTACCCAGGCTCCTATTATCATCCAGCCAAAGAGGTGAGAGGGATGATCGACTTCACCCCATGGCATTCTACTCACGAAAACTCCTGCCCGCTGAAATAAACTACGATGTGGGCGAAAGGGAACTTCTTGCTGTCAAAAACACTCTAGAGGAATGGCGC
Organism: Pelophylax lessonae; assembly: GCF_965119305.1. Taxonomy (NCBI): domain Eukaryota; kingdom Metazoa; phylum Chordata; class Amphibia; order Anura; family Ranidae; genus Pelophylax; species Pelophylax lessonae. Next base: position 103,973,789 of record NC_138770.1, on the reverse strand, counting down.
CACCTCCTTGAAGGAGCACCCTTACCTGTAACTGTATATACAGACCACCGTAATCTAGAGTACCTACGTACTGCTAAGAGACTGCGTCCCCGTCAAGCCCGCTGGGCTTTATTCTTTTCCAGATTTAATTTGCAGATCACCTACCGCCCTGGGTCAAAAAATCAAAAGGCAGATGCTCTATCACGCATGTATGAAAAGACAAACCCAACAGATCAAACCCAAGACACCATCCTACCTCCAAACCAATTCCTAGCAATACAGGTATCACTCTTAGACCGTTTACGCAATTCATCGGTCCAACCACCGGTGATGATACCTCCTCTGATCCAGAAACAAGGCCTATGGTACCATGGTGAACAACTGTATATACATTGGCCAGTTCCATGATACCCTTTCAGCAGGCCATGGAGGAATTACCCAGACATTTGAAAACATTAGCCGTTATTATTGGTGGCCTTCTATTAAATCGGACGTCAGGGATTTTGATGTCCTTTCTTGTGATGTCTGTGCTCGATCAAAGACCCCAAAAATAAAACCTGTGGGTCTTCTCCAACCTCCTGCAGTTCCTCGAGGATCATGGACCGACAGCCATGGACTTTATTGTGGATCTACCCTTATCACACAACACCATCATGGTGGTAGTAGATAGATTCACAAAAATGGCACATTTCATTCCTTCTGTAGGACTTCCATCTGCTTCAAAGACTGCCTCCTTGTTCCTGCAAAACATCTTTTGGATACATGGATTACACCAAACCATCATCACTGACCGTGGGTCCCAGTTCAACTCCCATTTCTGGTCCCATTTTTGTCGTCATCTAAGGATCCAACGATGTTTATCCTCGGCTTACCATCCTCAGACCAACAGCCAAACAGAACGTACCAACCAGATTCTAGAACAATATCTTTGTTGTTTCACTACACATCTGCAAGACGACTGGTTATCTCTGCTTCCCACAGCAGAGTTCTACTACAACAACCACATGCACCACTCCAGCAAGATGACACCTTCTTATGCCAACTATGGTTTCCATCCACATGCCCTTCCAGAGCTACCTTGTCCAAACACAGTGCCCGATGTAGCCTCACAACTGAACAAACTTAGAAATCTTAAGCCTATGTTGTACCAGACCCTGAAAATAGCACAACAATGCTACAAAGGATATGCTGACAAGAAAAGGTCCCCAGCACCCACCTATGTTCCAGGAGACAAAGTCTGGCTGTCCACACAACATATGCGTTTGTCTTGCCCCTCACGGAAGTTGGGACCACGTTACATAGGGCCTTTCACTAAAACCGAGATCCTATCTCCTGTGGCCGTCCGCCTGGATCTCCCTTCCACCTACAGGTTACATCCGGTTTTTCATGTATCCCTCCTAAAACCTTGGAAACACAACAGATTTCCTTCCCGTTTTGTTGCTCCACCCTCTCCAGTGGTTGTGGATGGCTCTGAAGAGTTTGAAGTCCAAGAGATTCTCGATTCCAGACGTCGTAGGGGAAATCTGGAGTATCTCATCCACTGGAAAGGGTATGGCCCAGAGGAAAGATCCTGGGAGCCAGCTAACAATGTTCATGCACCTGCCAAAATTAGAGCTTTCCACAGAAGACACCCTGGCCGACCAACCCTATTTCGCGCCCTGAGGTCGCGTTTAGGAAGGTGTCTCTGTCACGGCACTGCTGCGAACTCACCTGCGTCTGGGCGCCTGCGGCGTTCTCGCAACAGAGTCTCGGTGCTTGCAAGTCGCATAGACACCCCCTCCGGGTCTGCGGTTGCTCCTTCTCCTCCCTTCACCTCTGAGGACTGCAGCGGAACACTGTCATGGCAAGATGGCGGCCGCCATCCGGTTACAGTGTTTTACACAGAGGGAGAGAGGAGAGTTGAAGATCTGGTAAGATCAGGTTCTATGAAGCAAACCAAGATGGCGCTGGGTCTCTGACCTCCCTTTATAGCCCCTGGCAGCCCCACCTACTGGTGGGAGGTGGCGGGTCATGTGATCCTGGCTCCCTATATAAACCAAGCACACCTTCCAGTCAGTGCTTGGTTATTTTCCTTGCTCCTGTGTGTCTGCTAATTGCATTGTCTGTGTTCCTGGTTCCTGATCCTTTCTCCCTCAGGTGGATACTCCTTGATTGCCTGCCAGACCTGACTCCAGAGTTGTCGACCTTACCTCCTCCTCTTCATTAAAGGCCTCCATGCCACCACAGACCCTACGGGGCCCTGTTGCCACTTCCAGGGACTCCTGAGGGTTGTGATTGTAAGGGAGTGCTGTTCCACTGCAACTGGGTTCCCTCTCCACTGCAAGACCCCAGGTGGGTTGTGATATCGGCACAGAAAAGCATTTAAAACGCCAAGTTTGGCTGTTTTGAATGCTGTCAATTATTTGAATTCGGCGGCGAGTACACAGAAGTGATGTCATGACATCACTTCCGGGTTTTTTACATGGAGACCCGGGTCTTCTCTTCAGCGGCGACGGCGGTGGAGGTAGGACGCCCAGGTCTCCCAGTGGGACAGGAGATGTGGGCGAGCCGCGGAAGGCAGCGAAGGGGGGGGGGGGTCCCCTCCAGCTCCTTGTACTGACAGCCTAGCGGAGCCGCATCGGATGTCATTACAAGTCAGCCGACCGTCGGCTATGGACACCGGTACCGGGGTGATGCCTCTAGCTGCAGGCATCACCCAGGTACAAGCATTTTCCCTAAACATCGGCAATATCGGTAACCTCAAGGGCCAATTCCGATATATCAGGGAAAGTACATATCAGCCCCCGATATATCGGAGTTGCCGATAATCGGTCAATCCCTACTCTGCATACAGTATATTCAGGGGTGTCCACCTGTCCTGAACCCTTTAACTGCATGTTATTGCTCCATTTTTCTTTGATGTGAACAGCTGCAGAGCCTCCAAAGCTACCCTCCTAGCTGTGAAGTGCGACTGTTTCCTTAGGAATTTGCTCAGTGGCTGCATCCAATAAAATGTAGCAGTCATACAGATAATCTGAAAGCTGGCAGGGTTGGCTGTAAAAATACAATAGTATAGCAGGAGATTCACCCATCAGCACTGTATAGCATAGTTGATTTAATTTGATTTATTTCACAAGCTGAAAGGAAAGAAAATATCAGTTTAAGGCTAGCTTATGCCAGTCATTGATTGAAATGTAAGTTCACCTGTTCAGAAAAGATCAACTAAAGCTGGCCATAGATGGAGAGATTTTCTTTCCTGCAACCGCTGGTTCCCTCCCACGGAGCCATTCCCGCCAGGAGAACACAGTGATTGCTGCTAGCAATAATCGCATGTAAAATCCAACAGGCTGGTTGTACCAAAGTTAATCCATTGATCAACTTGGGCACATTCAGCCTGCCCATGCATAGTTTGAATCTCGGGAGGTCCCTGCTGAACCGGCCAAGATTCGACCTGTCTATGGCCAGCTTAACACCATGCAGCCTCTCACTTTACATCTCCACATGCTACATATTTGCTGCAATATAAAGCATTGCAGCATGTGAACAGCCTCCTCTGGCTGCATTGCAACCATTAGGCAGATGGTTCGGTAAATAGTAAAGTTTTGAACAGCCAGGCGAATGAGCCCTAAAAACAAAAATTTGTCTCCTAAACACAAATTACTTAAGAAAAAAAAAACAAACACTGAGAAAAAAATAAAAAAAGAGAACTGAAATGATACATCTAAATAGTAACAATGTGGGAAAGCTAATCTGAGAAGCAATAAACAGCAATAAAAAACTATTTTATATATGGATACTTTTTTTTTTTAATGTTGTTTAACCGCTTGCCGAACACCCGCTGCATATACTGTGGCAGGCTGGCTCAGCTGCGCAAATCGCCGTATCTGTTTAACGATACGCGGGATCGATCCTGGGGGCACGCGGGTGCCCCCACTAGCCAGCGGGGAAGTTGATTCATGGGGCCAGTGGAAAGAGAACATGGAGAGAGAGAACAGCGGGGTCTGCTGTTGAAAACACAGCAGACCGTTGTTCTCTTAGGAATCAGTAAAGAGTGCCTGTGATCCTCCTATTTAGGATCACAGGTCTCTGTGTTGATTCCACAAGCACATCCCCCTCACAGTTAGAAAACACCTCCTAGGCATACACTTAACTCTTTGATCAACCCTGAGTTAACCCCTCACCTGCCAGTGTCATTATTACAGTAACAGTGCATATTTTTTGGCACTGATTACTGTAGTAATGTCACTGGTCCCCCCCAAAAATGTCAAAAAAGTCAGTTAGGGGTCCGATCTGTCTGCTGCAATGTTGCAGTCCTGCTAAAAATTGCTGATGGCCGCCATTACTAGTAAAATACATAAAAATTACATTCCCTTGCCTTCCCCTCCCCTCCCCTACTTTGTAGAAACTATAATATTAGCGCAAACCTATCAAAATACGCTTATTGGGATTTTTTTAAACCAAAAATATGTAGCAAAATAGAAATTGTCCTAAAAAGATAAAAAAATAGATTTTTAATTTTTTTTTTTTTTATTGGGGGAACGTTATATAGCAGAAAGTGAAAAATATTGTTTTTTTTTTTCAGAATTGTCACTCTTTTTTTGTTTATAGCGCAAAAAATAAAAACTGCAGAGGTGACGAAATACCACCAAAAGAAAGCTCTATTTGTAGGAAAAAAAAGGAAAACATTTTTACTCTGGTACAGCATCGCACGACCGCGTAATGGTCAGTTAAAGTAATGCAGTGCTGAATCACAAAAAAATGGCCTGGTCATTAAGAGGGGTAAAAACTTCCGGTCCAGAAGTGGATAAAAAACAAATCTCTTTCCTCTTAGCCCCATTCATAACTGGCTTTTATTAACAAGCGTTTGTTGCATAGCAGCCTAAGGAAGTTCATTCACTTGAATGGGCTTCCCTGCGCTTAAAAGGTTCAAAGTAGCCCAAGTACCTGTTTTTGCTACTGAGCCAAGTGTATTTTAAATTCTGTGCTTTGCCATGTTTTTGACAAAACACAAAACTGCTACCAGCATTTGGGGTGGCACCACAAGCGCATTATGCGTTTTAAGCATGTTACGCATTTTAAGCATGTTTTCAGAACACTCAGGTGTAAATGCTACCTTAGATAGCTGCATGTTAATCCCCAGCCCAGGAAATACTTTTACATTACTGTCAGACAAATCCAACACAATGACAAATGAATTGCTGATGAAGCAAAACTGTTGCATGACAGTGAATTCCCAGCCTAAGCAGCTGTTTCTGGAACCCTTTCTGGAAGACCACCGTTCTGCCTCTCCTCTGAATGATTGGCAGGTATAGTCACATGTTTTGGTCCCCTGCATTGGCAAGTGCCAGCTACAGGGGGAGGAGACAGCGCAGCCAATGAATGTGCCATAGTAAGGCTATGGGTGATGTCACCACTAGGGATGATCGAACTTTTGAAAAGTTCGGTTCGGCCAGAACATCCGAACTTCCCGAAAGTTCGGCCCGGATTTCAGAACCCCATTGAAATCAATGGGACCCGAACTTCAGTAATCAAAAAACACCATTTTTAAGCCCTAAAACCCAATAAATGCCCCTAAAAAGTGCCTAGGGTTCTGGGTCATGCCCCATTAACTATTAATCACACAAAAAAAAAGTTCTTAAAAATGGTCATTTTTGATAAAAAAAAAGCCAATTATTGAAAAAAAAAAAGAGAGAGAGAGATTTTTTGATTTTGACTTTGGATTTAGTATCTGGTCTAAAAGGTGTACCTGTAAAGTTTCAGCTCTGTAGCATGTCCAGAACCATAAAAAAAAGATCGTTTGTATTAGAACACTTTCAGCACAGGAGGTTGGCTTCTCGTTTTTCACACCTTGCAGGCATTTTTTTGGGTTCTTTGGAGTCAGGAAAAACATCTGAACTTGTGTATAGTGGTACTGTGCACAAGTTCAGATGTTTTGCCTGCCTCCAAAGAACCCAAAAAAAAAAAGATACTGCTCTACCTACAGTAGCGTCTCAGGGAAGTTAACACAAAACCAGATCCAGTCCCTTGGTGACATATACTGGATCTGCGGGGACCAAAAAATTAGGACCAGATTAGAGGGAACTTGGACTGGTGAATGTGCCCTTGCAAAGGTCATTATGCCTCTCCATATCCTAACAGAGGATACCCCTAAAAAAATACACAGACCCAGCACCCAGCCACAGGAGGATGCGAGCAGCTCCCTCTGGAAGCTTTGACCCTCATGTGTACATAGTAGAAAGAATGGAAAGGGAGGGATTGGACTTTATAGGCACCAGTATTAAAATTGTATACTTTATTAAAGGATTCACAAGAACATATAAGACAAAATACACAAAAGAAAAGGTAAAAAGGCCAACATACAATGTACATATAGTGCAATAAGGCGACAAAGCCTAAAAACAGTATACAAATCGCATAGCCTATCAAATATTAATGTACGTAACAACAGTCATATATCAATCACATATGTTACAAAATAACCTATGTTCATGAGGCGGCCAAAGAGAGGAATAATAACCGTCTCTAACGGTCGTCTGTACAGAGTAGATACACAAATATTAGATTGAATCCCAGCTGCCCTACATGTTTCGCTTAGTCTAATAAGCTTCTTCTGGGGCATGTGGTGAGAAAGGACATCTGAGAAGAATTTTCAGGTCAGCAGACCTTGTAATAAACCAAGCCTGGTAAGTTAAAATGATAACGAGGGGGGGTCGGTACGCTGTAGTAGGAGCAGACTGCCTAACACAGTTACTGGGGTAAGCATGAGACAAAGTAATTCATATGACATGGGTACAAGACCTAACAAGGGCTAAATGTCATGGAATTCCAATCGTTTCAAAAACGTTTAAGTACTATATGTACATTGTATGTTGGCCTTTTTACCTTTTCTTTTGTGTATTTTGTCTTATATGTTCTTGTGAATCCTTTAATAAAGTATACAATTTTAATACTGGTGCCTATAAAGTCCAATCCCTCCCTTTCCATTCTTTCTACTACTATATAGGATGTGGCACCCTTAACTCTACTCCCCCCCCTTCTGTGCGCCTGGACATCCTGCGACCTAGGAGCGCACATACCAAACACTCATGTGTACATAGATGCCATAGGGGTCCCAAGGGGAGTTCCTGATAATTTCAAAGCCAGGGATCAGGTAAAAGCTGATTTTGAGTCTTTGTTCCCCATAATAACTGTCAACAAGAATGTAGATTGGATTAACTACATATACTATAACCAACAGAGATTTGTGAATTATACCAGAGATGCCCTCCAGGGAATTGCTGTCCAGTTAGCCCCCACTTCCTATATGACATTCCAGAACTGGAAAGCCTTAGACATGGTGTTAGCTGAGAAAGGAGGTGTCTATAAAATGATAGAAAAAACAGGAACCTGTTGCACCTACATTCCTGACAACTCTGGTCCAAATGGTAAGGTTACTCTAGCTATAAAGAAATTGGAAGATCTGCTGTTTGAGTTGAAGAAGAACTCAGGTATTACAGATCCGTGGGATCAATATTTTAGCTGGTTGAGTGGGTGGCAAAAGATGCTCGCCCAGATAGGGGTAACAGTATAAATAATCCTAGTTCTTTTAGCGTGATTGTATGCTGTATTCTACCATTTGCAAAGAAGTTAATGAGCAAGGCTGTAGACAATAGCACACCTACATTTCTCCACCACGAAGAAGAGGACCGCCTTATGATGGAAGAGGACAAACCCTTCACCCCTCTACAGTCACTCCCTGTCCATAATTTCCCGGTTCTATAGGGTTATAGGGATAGGTAGCACCTGACTACCCTCTTCAAGCTGTATCGAGGGGGTTAGTGAGCTAGTTACTGCTCTTCTCTATATACAGCCTAAAAAAGTTGCGGAGGAGTATGGGCCAGGTGAGTAGGCCCTTTAGTATGAGGGAAAGAAGAAAAATAGTCATTTAAGGGGGGATTGTGAAAGAATGTAATGAACACTATGATAGATTAGGCAAAATGTCTATTTTCCTATGTCTATTTTTGTACATGTAAATATGCTTTTTTATTACTTACTCAAAATGGCCATTAGCAGATACTCCCTCCCACCGAGTGAATTTCTGTGACAAAGATGGCACCTACGTACAGACACTCCCCCGAAGATAACATTCAAAGTCTGGTGGAATTTTACTTTATATGGACTTGAGCAATCAAAAAGCTACAAGCAAGCAGATAACATTATGCTTATGACGTACTAGCTCACAACACGAACTACTCCCAATTATAACCCACTTACGCAGTAGCAATAAAGCAGAAGCATCACTTACCTGAACATGTGTTAGCGTGCGTCTTCTTGTGCATGCACCAAAAATACTTAATAATTAGAAACAGCGGCAGACATCCATCTTGAGCCTGATTAAGGTTCCGATCCATTACACTGCCAGGACTCAATTAACGGTTTACAGTTCTGCACAGGCCTAAGTGCTGGTTTTTGAGTTGAGATAACGGTTTTTTGAAATATAAATAGGATATTTATCCTGTTTATCCTTAATTCATGGATTCCATGAATTAAAGGAGGGGGGGGGGGATTATATCACAGTGTGTATACCTGTTCTGCAAGTCTGTCATGCAATGACTGAACAACATGGACACTTGCTACAGCTTTTTGATTGTCCAGTACTGGATATCATTACAGAAGGGATCGGGGGTTTTAATGTGTCTGAATGTGAGAAAGTATGAGGGAATGTGAGCATGAAAGAATTGGATAACGGGGAAAAGGACATTGCATGGTTAGGAGTACATAGATGTTTGCCAGTTAGAATACGCTTAGAATGTGTGATACTGAGCGGTATCTTAGAGAGACTGAAACATTTGAGGTATGAGATGGTAGTGTATGGGTTGTGGAAGTTGGGAAACAAGGAGGGTCGAGAGTCTTTTGGATGTTGGTGAACAGTGTGAAGAAGTGTCTGGGATGCAAGGAATATTTTTGTTTTCAAAAAGGAATGTTTGACTGTGAGAGAGTGGCCCTGACCTGTGGGCAGTTGTACGGCTATGGGTACCATGATTGTTTAAAAATGTGTGTGGAAGAGGCTAATAAGAGCTGGCTTTTTAAGTCCTGGAAGAGTTGGACTTTATATGTTTTCTTGTGGAAAGTCTTATATTCTGAGTTTCAGTTTTTTTTGTTTATTCTTTGCCTATGTTCTGAACACTAAGTGCCGGTTCACACTAGTGCGGCTGTGGCGATCGCATGTAATGTCGGAGCGCACTGCTCCTTCATTACATGTGATCGGCTGTGTGGTATGAGTTTAGCCATACACTTTGTATGGCTAAATCCGCACCGCACCCGCAGCAAAGACGCACAGGACCCTTTTTTGCAGCCGCATCAGGATAGGATCGCGCAGTGGTTCACACTTGTGCGATCCGATCCTGTGCGAACTGCAAGATCGCACTGCGATATGCGATCAAACTGGGGGTGTCGTTAAGATTACATTGACACCCCCAGCATATCGCATATGGCAGTGTGAACTGCCAGGGGTGCGTTTGCGATGCGGGAACAGGCTGCGAATTCGCAGCCTTCTCGCATCGCATAAGTGTGAACCAGGGCTAAGATCATAATTTTTGATATAACTTGGTTTGTTTTACAAAATGTGTTTTTTGCTGATACAACAACAATTCAGTCCTCATGGATAGGATGGCTGTTTGTATTGTGCCCCTGCTGGTATGATGGGGGTCCTGAGGGAAATTCCTGATGGGCAAAGAAACCCAATAGAGCATGCCTCATGTAAGGTGTGGATGAGGAGAACTTCTCTGGCAGGAAGGCGTACAGTGGGCCCAGTGCCTCTTAATTTGAGAGGTGCTACTTGGTCTGGTCATGGGCTGGGAAGGAAGAGAGTTCATGGTGTCAAGGGGGTGCTCTTAGTATCTCTGTGGGTTTGGGATTAAACTGTGAGAATGAGCCATCATGAGAATGAGCCAGCATTTGTGCCATCTTGGCATTTCATGGACTTCAAAAGTGTGATAGGTAGTAAGGAGTGAGATCAACAATTTACGCCCTTAGAAAGCCAGAAGGTGCAGATTGGTTTTCCGGGTCCTGTACTCGGCTAGACTGACTAAAAGTCTCACACATGGGGTATCCCTGTACTCAGGAGAAACAGCAGAATGTATTTTGGGGTGTCATTTCACATATACCCATGGCATGTGTGAGCATTATATAATTTACTGACAACTTTGTGTAAAAAAAACAAAAAAATAATAATTTTCCCGAAACTTGTGGCAAAATATAATCTATTCCATGGACTCATCATGCCTCTCAGCTATCAGCTTGGAGTGTCTACTTTGCAAAATGGGGTCATTTGGGGGGGTTTTGTGCTATCTTGAAATTTCAGGGCCTCTGAAACTGTGACAGGTAGTGCAGTGGTAAAATCAGCAATTTACGCCATTAAAAAACCTGAAGATGGGGATTGGTTTTCAGGGTCCCGTACACAGCTAGGCTCCCAAAAAGTCTCACACATGTGGTATCCCTGTACTCAGGAGAAGCAACAGAATGTATTTTGGGGTGTCATTTCACATATTCCCATGGCATGTGTGAGCAATATATCCTTTAGTGACAACTTTCTGTAAAAAAAAAAAAAAAAAAATTGTCATCTTCCCGAAACTTAGGGCAAAATATAAAATACTCCATTGACTCAATATGCCTCTCAGCAAATAGCTTTGGGTGTCTACTTTTCAAAAAGGGGTCATTTGGGGGGTGTTTGAACTGTCCCGGCATTTTATGCTCAATCTTAGCCACACATCACCCACTCTTCTAACCACTTGAAAACCAAGCCTTTTCTGTTACTTTTTGTTTACATGAAAAAAATATTTTTTTTTTACTAGAAAATTACTTTGAACCCCCAAACATTATATATTTATTTAAAGCAGAGGCCCTATAGAACAAAATGGTGGATGTTGCAATTTTTTTTGTCACACGGTATTTGCGCACAGATTTTCCAAACGCAATTCCTGCAAAAAAAAATACATTTTTTTTAAATTTATTGCACAAATACACTATATAATTCCAAATTGTTTGGTAAAATTTAAAAGATGATCTTATGCCGAGTACATAGATACCAAACATGACATCCTTTAAAAATTGCGCACGCCTGTGCAGCGGCAACCATCTACGTACATTTTTAAAAGCCTTTAAAAGTATTTACAGGTTACCACTTTAGACTTACAGAGGAGGTCTACTGCAAGAATTACTGCACTCGACCTGGCTTTCGGGGCGATACCTCACATGCATGCTGCAATTGCGGTTTACATATGACAGTAGACCAACGCTTGCGTGCCCCATTGCGCGTAAGCACGGGGGGACAGGGGGGGCTTGATTTTTTTTATTTTTTTATTTTGCTTTTTTATGTTATTTTGACATCTTTCCTTTCTTTTTATTTTTTTTAATCATTTTTATTATTATCACAGTGAATTTAAATATCCCCTATGATAGCAATCTGTAGTGACGGGTACTCTTTTTTTTAAAAAATTGGGGTCTTTTAGACTCTAGATCTCTCCTCTGACCTTAACGCATCTGATCACACCAAAATTGGTGTGATAAAATACTTTCCCAATTTCCCAATGGCCCTGTTTATTTCTGGTGAAACAGAAGTCATGAAATGCTCGTAGCTTCCGGTATCTTACGCCATAGAGATGATTGGAGCCATTCTCATCTCCAATTAGCTCTATGGTTAGATAATTGAACCAGCTGCACTCTCGGGTTAACCGGTGGGATAGGAGAGTCCGAGAAAAACCACGGAAGGTGGCGGTGGGGGGAGAGTCCCCTCCCACTGCATGTAAAAGCAGTCTAGCGGCCAGTTATCCACTATTTGCTTTTACATGTAAGCGACCGCTGGCTGTAAAAAACGATACTAGATGATGCCTAAGGGCTCTTTCACACGGGCGTTCGGTATGTCCATTTTTCATCCCATCTGTTTGCGGATGAAAAACGGACATAATGTATCTCTATGTAAATACGGATGTCAGAGGATGACCATCCGCTGACATCCGTTTTTCGTCCGTTCAGTTCAGTTCAGTTTTTTTGAACGGAAGAGAACCCTATTTTTTCTTCCGTTCAAAAAACGGAACGGACGCAAAAACGGATGTCAGTGGTGTCATCCGCTGACATCCGTATTTACATAGAGATACATTATGTCCGTTTTTCATCCGTAAACGGATGGGATGAAAAACGGACATACGGACCGGATGACACAAGTGTCATCCGTGTCCGTTTAAAAAAAAAAAGGAACTGATCGGGCATAAAAAACTGAACGCCCGTGTGAAAGAGCCCTAAATCTGCAGGCATCATCCTGGTATAACTACTCAAAGTCCAGCAACGTACCAGTACATTGCTGGTCCTTGTTTGGCATATAGTGTAAGTTTTTTTTTTTTTTCATGCAGCCTGTGGGCTGAACGAAAAAAAAGAGAATCTAACAGAAATCAGCACAGGAATATTGTGTAGTATTACTCATCATTAACCGCCCAAACAACCACCCACTGAATTTAATGATGGGTATACATGACAATATTCCACGTATACCTAAATAGTATTTTAACTGCAGTGCTGAAATCAGAAAATCACCACAGCTGCTGCCAGCAAAGGTATACATATATGCTGTTCGCAAACACTGTTTGTGTCAGAATATATAAAATCAATGTGGCAGCCGACGAGTACCTGCAAGAGAAACAGGTTAACAAAAGAATGAAAAACAAACAAAGTACAGTAAAAGTACAGTAGGAAGAGTAGAAGAACATATAAAATGACTGACACAACAACTGTTTTTGGATTTTTTTATTTTTTTTTGTAACTGTTTTTTCTGTTAACTGCGATTTTCCAGCTTGGGTCTCTCAAAATGTCGATAGCCATCGAAACTCTTTTGAGACCCTGTGTTTGTGTGCCCTACACTGTGTCGTGCTGTACCCTACACTAAAACTCCACTAGTGAACGGTAGCGCTCGAAACATTCCCCGATGCAGAGACCAGGTTGGTCAGGACATCTAGGACAATAATAGCGGGTGTCAAGCCTACATCTGCGCCTGCTACAGACACGACATCTTCTTTAGGGTCGTCTTTGGGTAGGGGTACTCTGGAGGACATATGGAAAATGTCTCTCGTGCAGCCGGCTCACTGCATCTGGAAGGGGAAGTTGGGCAGGCATGCCTCCTTGGTACAGGTAGGCAAGGATGATCACTTCCTGAAATTACCGGAAGGATCCAGTTTCTCCTGATGCCCTGTATAGGACAAAGGCGTTCTGCATAGCCAATTGGAATAAATAAACAGACACTTTTTTGCACCAGCATCTGGCTTTACAGGCAACTAAATACGGCGCCCAAAAGCTGGTCGTTAAGGTCCACCCCTCCCATATTAAGGTTGTTGTCGTGGACACAGAGGGGTTTCTACATAACGCCAGTTGCCGTAGGAATTTTGATCGTCGTGTCTGCGTGAAGGGAGGACAGAACGTAAACATCCCGTGTATCCCTCCACTTCACTGCAAGCAATATGTCCATTTTCAAGCAGGCTCTCGCCCCCCGACTAAGATGGGAATTTACAAGCCATTGGGGGAAGCCCCAGCGCCAATTTGTAATTCAGAAAGATGACTAAATAGTGGCACGCTTGTGTAGAAGTTGTCCACGTACAAATGGTACTCCTTTCCGGATGAGGGTGACACCAAGTCCCAAACTATCTTGCCGCTGCTCCCTATGTAGTCTGGGCAGTTGGGGGGCTACACACAGCTATCTTTTCCCTCAAAGACCCGGAAACTAACTGTATAACCTGTGGCCCTGTAACACAGTTTATACAGCTTGACCCCGTACTTGGCACACTTGCTGGGGAGGTACTGTTTCATAGCAAGGCGGCCAGAAAATTTAATCAGGGACTCGTCAACGCAGACAACTTGTTCGGGGGTAAACAAGACTGCAAACCGCTGATTGAAGTGGTCTATGAGGGGCCAAATTTTGTGGAGCCGATCATATGCAGGGTCTCCCCGAGGAAGACAGATTTCATTCTCACTGAAATGCAAAAATCGCAGAATTTGCTCATATCTTGCCCTGGACATGGAGGCAGAGTATATGCGCATATGGCGAGCTGGGCTAGTGGACCAATATAGCCGCAATTCACTCTGTTTGGTTATGCCCATGTTGAGGGAAAGGCCCAGAAAGATTTTAAAATCGGGAACCATTATAGGTTTCCAGGCGAATGGTCTGGCAAGGGATGAATTTGGGTTGGCAGCGATAAATTGTTGTGCGTATAAATTTGATTGATCCACAATAGATCCGTAAAGATCTTCCATGAAGAACAGCTCAAAAAAGAGTTCAGGGACGTAAAACCAGCTGTCTCCACGTGGATTCCAGGTTGGGCAGTGAATGGGGGAAGTACTGGCACTATAGAATCAGTGGGTTGCCAATTGGGATATGCCAGCACATCAGGGAGGGCACCATGGGCTCTACGGGCCTGTCTTCGAATACGCGGTGGCTGCAAGCCACTACTCGTGCTAGCCACCACTGTTAGCTCAAATCTCGTCAGGAGGCAATCACGATGATATACAGCCCTTCAGTTGCTATCCCCCCTAGATAGTGAATTCCCTCTCGTCCGGCCGGGAGTTATGACGACACATAGCACTCAAACTTAGCACAGTGTCAACTGATTTTATTGCAAGTTTCGCTCATATTTAAGGCATGTTTTGAGCGGGAAAAACTGATCCAAACTGGTTTACAATTCATCAGTCAAATTAACAATAGCACATATCAGACAGAACAGTACATGAAAGGGCCTTTGCTTTCGCCATGCATCTGTGTCAATATGAGGTGTTCCCGTATCTGAATCTGTGTCCTGTGGCAGAGTAGCCCCGTCTGCATTCAGTTGTCATGTGTTAATGTAAGCCATTGTCAATTGTTTATAGGCGGTGTCAGTAATCTCTATGCAAAATGTCTTGTAATCTAAATTCTAAATATCCAACTGTCAAATGTTCAAATGAATGAATGGAGAGGTGGTTTAACATGTCGTCTAAATGCAAAATACAGCTGGCTGCTGTCCAAGGTGGATGAATGGGTGTCAGTCTAGCTCGTTACTATGTAAATGCAAGGGCCCATATTTCATCATAGAATGGGCATAAGTTGAAATATATATGAAATGTAATAAGGCATGTTAATACAATCTTTCAACCCAACCTTTGATCCCAACTTTATTCATAACAGTGGGATCACTTAGAGTCTCTGAATAGCACTATGTGCCCTCCTGGGATATATGTCCAACTATGAATCAGCTGGACATTCTTGACATACCTGGGTTGTGGGTTTGTATGAGTGCATGTCATATTATTGGTAACTGATTAGCACAAAACAGGTGACATTATATTCCAAGGTGTATGTAGGCTGGTGACTTGGTTGTGTGCACATAGGGATATAACTTCTTAGAATTTTATCAAATCAAAACAGACATGTTCAATGGGGAGGGCCATAGCTTGCAAGAATCCATGGCCTGAAAAATCCAAACTCCATATTATTGCAATAAAGTCACTACAAATAGACCATGGCAGCACATACCACCTGTTGACTATGGCATGTAATTTTTCAACATGTCCTAAAGCCTTTGCCAGGAAAGGGCAAAAAAAATAAACCCCACCCACATTCAAAGGGAGGAAAAAAATTCCCTTTCAACCCTCGTCATCAGAGCGGTCAGACTAAGTCCCTGGCGGTTACAACGTAAAACACTGTCCTTTGTGTCCAATCGGCTTGACTTCGACTGTAAAGTGGAGACATGAATGTCTCGTGTCTCTCTCTTTTCCTGGGGCGAGAAAGGGCAAAATGAGGAGAGGTTCTCGGGGTGGTGAGCACATGTTGCAAGTAACCAAACAGTGGCTACTAGTGCTCAGCTTACTGTAAACAGTACCACTGCTGCAAAAATGGGAAGTTTCCAGGAGTAGGGGTGTCCGTTGGCATTGTACCAATGCGTCTGTCTGGATCCAACTGGAATTCCTCTGGTGCTTGTCACAATCTCCGGTCCGTAGTCGTGGGGTCCAGGGGTGGGGCTTCCGTCTGTCTGGATCCAACTGGAATTCCTCTGGTGCTTGTCACAATCTCCGGTCCGTAGTCGTGGGGTCCAGGGGTGGGGCTTCCTTCAGTCGCGATGCGTGGATCCAAACCGGGGAGTCGTCTGTCAATACCGCTGCTCTGGTCACTGCTTGAACTGTCGCAGGAGGTCCGTAGGGTGGGTCTAGCAACGTCAGCTTATGGAGGGGGGCCTTCACCAGGACTCTGTCTCCAGGCTTGAATGGGTGGGTTGGTGCACCTGTTGGCAAAGGAAACGAGAGCAAGATATCACCATAATCAGTGTTTAATTTTTTTACTTAATTCTGCCACATATTCCTCTTGCAAAATCTCTAGCTATGAGAATAAATGGACTCATGGGGTTGAGACGGGTCTGGAGTCATTCTGACTTTAGCAAGAATAGCAGGTAAGTACAGAGACAAGAATACAAGTTTTACAAGAATGGCAGGAGTATTTTGCGCCACTGGGCTTCTGGCCTACAGGCAGGCAGCAAAAATAAATGCTAGTGAAACTACTCGCAGCACTGGGGTTTAGGGCCTACAGGAAGGCAGGTAATTTTAAAACAGGAAGGATACCTAATGGCACTATTTTGGGAGAACACAGCATGTCTACGCATGCAACAATGGTGAGGGCCCCTGGAGGGGTTGAACTGCCTTGTAGTCCACCAAAGGTGGAGATGGGTTGGCTTGCAGTCCTCTGACTCACCCAAGCAGGCAGCTACCTAGAACTGAGAATCCCTTGCATGGCTAAGATGCTGTGATCACTGAACAGCAGGGAGTGAAATTCAAGCTGTCTTGTGTACATGGACACATAGACACACAAAACAGCTAGAAGTCAGTACTCATGCAAACATAAATTTATACGGGTTTGCACAATTGCTTGGTGACACCGAACAGGAAATTGAAACCAAATAGCCTTGGAGACACAGGATCTGACTTCAAGGACCATTTATATGCAAAACCTGGGCAATGAGTCACCTTAGAATGAAAAGAGATCAACTAATTGAATTCACCGCAGGAGGTTACCTTTAAAATTTTAAATTTTTAACAATATCAAAGTAGTAACATATCAAAGTAGTAACGCTGGCATAAATTCATTATAATTCTTAGCACACTATCAACAAGTCACCCAATTCCATCCTATTTTTTATTTTTTTTCTAAGACCAATATACTAAAAGAAAACTTTAAAAAGACCAGAGATGCTTAATTATCTAAAGCATAGCACCTCATTAATGCCACAGCTCATATATGTAAAATTAGAACACATCAAATATCTGACACCCAATAAATAAAAACTTTCTAACATCGATAAAAACAGTCTAATCAATCAGAAAAAAACAATTTGTAAGCAATACTCCCATAAGGTTGAGTTGTCGTTGAAGGCTGTGATTGTTCGTTCTGAAAGTCTCAAATTACACTTATCTGAGGAATAAGCATCAAGAAAGGTTTAGTAATAAAACATTTTACTTTTCCTCCTAAAAATAAACCAACGGTTAGAGGAATTTAGCATACAGTAAGCATGTCAAACATTTTCCTTCCTAACAGTGCACTTCTCTAATACCAAAAATTGTTGACGTCAAATTAATTATTACCACATGGATTTCTATATATTTTTTTTTTATATTATGGTATACCATAAACTTAAAGAAAAAAAAATTATTATTGTTCACCATGGTTAAAAAATGAGCAGCTCAAAAATAAACATTAGTAATTTCTCATTTGAATACAAGAACCCATACGTCACCATTCTTCACCCATTCGGAACATTCCTCAAAAACTGTTTTTCTCTACAAAAGCAAAACTGATAGTTAATTTGTATGACAATACAACTATTTACAGTCCTTCTTGCTATTACCTGTGTCACAGACAGAAAGAGGGGGGAGGGGGGGTTTGTTTGCTAAAAAGGCACCAGCAAATATATATATATATTTTTTTTAAAGGGTCAGTGATAAAGAAAGAAAAGTCGGTGACACAAAACCTTAATGATAAAAGTTCAAAATTGCTTACGATTTTTAAGGATAGAAATACAATTTTAGTCCTTAAGGTCACACTTTACACACCAAATATATATTTCCTTGCTTCTAAAAGCTGCCATGACCAGTATAGTACGGATTTGTTACTTTTTTCGTGGCAAAATCACATCACTTTAAAACATAAGTAATAAACACAAAACAAATTATTATGCAACCAATATTCATTCAGTGTTATGAAATGCTTTGCTGATAGAGCACCTTTAGGAACAGTGTTAAAACGAACACAACATAACGATTCATGGATCTAAGGTTGCCCATACACGATACAATTTTCATACAATTTCCCAAACGTAAATTTCATCATTTTTTTTTTTTTTTTGAGATTCCCCTTACCTTGAGAATTGCCCATTATCTAAGCTCAGAATACAAAGTGAGATCAGCTGAGTTTGAAGGTTTATATATATATATATATATAGGGGTGATGAGGTCAGTATTTAGACTCTATTGGAAAACCTAGTTTCCCAACTTATGTGGTTTACTGCTACTTTCTAATCAGATTTATATACACCCGACTCATGGTTTTCTAACTATCCTTGGTGGGCAAGTGTATACCTTCAGGCTCAGCTTAATATCACATACAATCTCCACATACATCTATACAATGGCATGCAATCTTATATCGACTAAAAATACAGTTAAATGTCTATACAGCAATATATACAAGTTTTGGAGGGAGAATTCACTATCACACACAGTACTGCTTTGTAAAAGGGTTCCAAACCCTGGGATATCAGACCCTATCTTATCTTTGGGGCTTCAGGCCCTGGAGTATCAGACCCCATCTTTGGGAATATCAGATTCCCGGGAGGTGCTAAAATTAGCGGTTAACTGGGTACCGTTTATCTGCTCTGACAGTATAGGGTAGTAATAATAATAATAAAAAATATAATTACTTACCCCATACTGTGTTTTGGCAGATCCAACTTTCTGACACCAAAACTGTTAGCTCAAATCTCGTCAGGAGGCAATCACGATGATATACAGCCCTTCAGTTGCTAACCCCCCTAGATAGTGAATTCCCTCTCGTCCGGCCGGGAGTTATGACGACACATAGCACTCAAACTTAGCGCAGTCACAACTGATTTTATTGCATGTTTCGCTCATATTTAAGGCATGTTTTGAGCGGGAAAAACTGATCCAAACTGGTTTACAATTCATCAGTCAAATTAACAATAGCACATATCAGACAGAACAGTACATGAAAGGGCCTTTGCTTTCGCCATGCATCTGTGTCAATATGAGGTGTTCCCGTATCTGAATCTGTGTCCTGTGGCAGAGTCGCCCCGTCTGCATTCAGTTGTCATGTGTTAATGTAAGCCATTGTCAATTGTTTATGGGTGGTGTCAGTAATCTCTATGCAAAATGTCTTGTAATCTAAATGCTAAATATCCAACTGTCAAGTGTTCAAATGAATGAATGGAGAGGTGGTTTAACATGTCGTCTAAATGCAAAATACAGCTGGCTGCTGTCCAAGGTGGATGAATGGGTGTCAGTCTAGCTCGTTACTATGTAAATGCAAGGGCCCATATTTCATCATAGAATGGGCATAAGTTGAAATATATATGAAATGTAATAAGGCATGTTAATACAATCTTTCAACCACACCAGCTTGAACTGTGCTTATTGGACTCGCCACGTCACCAAGTGTTACTGCAGTGCTGGTTGTTCTAGGTCCAGGGTGTACTAGGCCGCTGGTGCTTGCCAGGTCCCCAGAAGGATGAGCGGCCGTAGTACCGACACTCTGCTCCATACGAGAACCCTGCGATTCCTGCATCTCAACAACTCCAGAATGGGGTCGGGTACGCCTGGGTCTAACAGGGACCCATCTGTCGTCGGGGCTATCTGTCAGGGAGCCACTGCCGTCATGAGGTTCGTATACTGACCCTGATTCTGCCAGTGAGGCTTCCCCATCGCTCTAATCTGACATGGCCAGCATACTATAAGCCTCTGCACTACTGTACAAACGTTAGGTCATTTTGGTAACTAAATTTACCTGTACAGTAGTGTTGACTCACAGGTAATAAAAGCACCTGGTTGTCAAGGACTATTTCAAGCGCTACCAAAAAAAACTGCTAATGCTACCAGGGATCAGACCTGACTCTGCTAACACAGCGGTTTTGTGTGTTGTGTTTTTTTGTAAGTGACATTAATCTATTGATTACTACACTTGCCTGGGTGGAAGGGTTGGGCGTGCAAAATGATTCAGCCCCTTTACTTTCAGTGCAGCAAACTCTCTCCAGAAGTTCAATGAGGATCTTTGAATGATCCAATGTTGACCTAAATGACTAATGATGATAAATAGAATCCACCTGTGTATAATCAAGTCTCCGTATAAATGCACCTGCACTGTGATAGTCTCAGAGGTCCGTTTAAAGCGCAGAGAGCATCATGAAGAACAAGGAACACACCAGGCAGGTCTGAGATACTGTTGTTGAGAAGTTTAAAGCCAGATTTGGATACAAAAAGATTTCCCAAGCTTTAAACATCCCAAGGAGCACTGTGCTAGCGATAATATTGAAATGGAAGGAGTATCAGACCACTGCAAATCTAGGAAGACCTGGCCGTCCCTCTAAACTTTCAGCTCATACAAGGAGAAGACTGATCAGAGATGCAGCCAAGAGGCCCATGATCACTCTGGATGAACTGCAGAGATCTACAGCTGAGGGGGGAGACTCTGTCCACAGGACAACAATCAGTCGTATACTGCACAAATCTGGCCTTTATGGAAGAGTGGCAAAAAGAAAGCCATTTCTTAAAGATATCCATAAAAAAGGTCCTTTAAAGTTTGCTACAAGCCACCTGGGAGACACACCAAACATGTGGAAGAAGGTGCTCTGGTCAGATGAAACCAAAATCAAACTTTTTGGCAACAATGCAAAAGGTTATGTTTGGCGTAAAAGCAACACAGCTCATCACCCTGAACACACCATCCCCACTGTCAGACATGGTGGTGGCAGCATCATGGTTTGGGCCTGCTTTTCTTCAGCAGGGACAGGGAAGGTGGTTAAAATTGATGGGAAGATGAATGGAGCCAAATACAGGACCATTCTGGAAGAAAACCTGATGGAGTCTGCAAAAGACCTGAGACTGGGACAGAGATTTGTCTTCCAACAAGACAATGATCCAAAACATAAAGCAAAATCTACAATGGAATGGTTCACAAATAAACATATCCAGGTGTTAGAATGGCCAAGTCAAAGTTCAGACCTGAATCCAATCGAGAATCTGTGGAAAGAACTGAAAACTGCTGTTCACAAACGCTCTCCATCCAACCTCACTGAGCTCGAGCTGTTTTGCAAGGAGGAATGGGCAAAAATTTCAGTCTCTCGATGTGCAAAACTGATAGAGACATACCCCAAGCGACTTACAGCTGTAATCGCAGCAAAAGGTGGCGCTACAAAGTATTATTTTAAGGGGGCTGAATCATTTTGCACGCCCAATTTTTCAGTTTTTTATTTGTTAAAAAAGTTTGAAATATCCAATAAATTTCGTTCCACTTCATAAATTGTGTCCCACTTGTTGTTGATTCTTCACTAAAAATTACAGTTTTATATCTTTATGTTTGAAGCCTGAATTGTGGCAAAAGGTCGAAAAGTTCAAGGTGGCCGAATACTTTCGCAAGGCACTGTATGTGCGCGCGTGTGTGTGTGTGTGTGGTAATCAAGGGGTTATTTCTAACTATGCGCCGGGGATCTGCGCTATTTTAGACTGACACTAACACTAACTAATGTCACCTGTGTCACTAATAATAGTGATCAGAAAAAAAACTGTACACTATAAAAGTGACACTGTGACAGGGCAATGAAGGGGTTAACTGGGGTGATCTTAATCTTTATTGGGGGGTGGCGGGGACCCTAAACCTCCTTTGGGATAGAAACTAACTCGCTAGCGCAAACTCAAGTCACAATCCCACTAATACAAAATACAGTAAAACACGATATTACGTGTGTATTAGTGTGCAATGTGGCAGGGGGAAGGGGTTAACTGGATGTGATCAGGGGGGGATCAGGGGGTTAAATCTTTATTGGGAGGGGGTGGCAGGTATCCTGAGGATAAAAGGAATGGTGGCAAGCGCTAAACCTGGTCACAAGTCACATTTATACGGGTATATAGAAAATGCTATATACTGTATACAGTGTGTGTTGTGACAGGGGGTGTAGGGGTGATCAGGGGGGGATCAAGGGGTTAAATCTTTATTGGAGGGGTGGCGGGTATTTTAAGTGAAAAAGGAAGGGCCGCAAGCGCTACACCTGGTCACAAATCACACTTATACGGGTATATAGAAAAATGCTATATGCTGTATACAGTGTGTGTTGTGACAGAGGATGTAGGGGGGTGGTGGGTCCCTAAACCTCCTTGGGACAGCAACTAACTTGCTAGAGCTAATTCAGGTCACAATCACACTAATACAAAATACAGACTCTTTAACTTTAAAATACTGTCTCTTTAACATGAGGGCCAGGTATCCTGTGGTTCCTTTAGGGACAGCTAGATATTGGCTGCAGTCGCACAGAAATCGCTTTGTCAATGTCCACA
This sequence comes from Pelophylax lessonae, assembly GCF_965119305.1. Classification (NCBI taxonomy): domain Eukaryota; kingdom Metazoa; phylum Chordata; class Amphibia; order Anura; family Ranidae; genus Pelophylax; species Pelophylax lessonae. The sequence continues at coordinate 103,951,232 of NC_138770.1, read as the reverse complement.
AAAGTCATTTAAAATGCTCCAATGTCGTTTTAGGGTCTATTTCAGTCTCTTTAACATGAGGGCCAGGTATCCTGTGGTTGCTTTAGGGACAGTTAGATATCGGCTGAAGTCACACAGAAATCGCTTTGTCAATGTCCACAAAAGTCATTTAAAATGCTCCAATGTCGTTTTAGGGTCTATTACAGTCTCTTTAACATGAGGGCCAGGTATCCTGTTGTTGCTTTAGGGACAGTTAGATATCGGCTGCAGTCGCACAGAAATCGCTTTGTCAATAACCACAAAAGTCATTTAAAATGCTCCAATGTCGTTTTAGGGTATATTACAGTCTCTTTAACATGAGGGCCAGGTATCCTGTGGTTGCTTTAGGGGCAGTTAGATATTGGCTGGAGTCGCACAGAAATCACTTGGTCAATGTCCACAAAAGTCATTTAAAATGCTTCATTGTAGTTTTAAGGTCTATTACAGTCTCTTTAACATGAGGGCCAGGTATCCTGTGGTTCCTTTAGGGACAGTTAGATATCGGCTGCAGTCGCACAGAAATCGCTTTGTCAATAACCACAAAAGTCATTTAAAATGCTCCAATGTCGTTTTAGGGTCTATTACAGTCTCTTTAACATGAGGGCCAGGTATCCTGTGGTTGCTTTAGGGGCAGTTAGATATCGGCTGGAGTCGCACAGAAATCGCTTTGTCAATGTCTACAAAAGTCATGTAAAGGGCTGCAAATTTTTCGGTATTGCTGTGCAGTGCAGTGCACTAAAAAGGGGGGGGGGTTAATCCACAGTATAATGTACTTTGTAGAAAGCATATTATAGCGGATTAGTACTATTATTGTGCACTGCGCAGCATTGTGACAGGTGTGGTGGTTAGACTGAGCGTTTCTGCAGCAACACTACACACAGTGACAAAAGCACTTATAATGTATTATAACTGGTGTGATAGACCAATTGCTCCCCCCCCCATGCCACATATTGAAGTGGGGTGTTCTCTTTTTCAAGTGTATTTGTGTCATGCAACAATATTGCCTAGTTTGCTGAGTGAAGTCTGGTACACACTGCGCCAGACTCACTGGCCAATTTTATGAACTGGTGTGCTACACCAATGCTCCCCCCCCCCCAATGCCACATATTGAAGTGGGATGTTATTTAACAGTATAAATTTCTAAGAGTGTATTTTAGTCCTGCAAACATTTGGCCTCTTTTGCTGTGTTAACTCTGCTACACACAGTGACAACAGTTACTGGCCAATTATTTGTAGAACTGGCGGGCTGACGGACTGACGGACTGATGGACTGGCAGATAGGGAGGAGAGGCAGGCAGAACTTGCATTGCAGAAGAGGTAGAAAGCAGACTGCAAACGTATCAGGAGTGAGCCATCAACCATGTACAGTCACATCTGGCGCTCCCAGGATGCCGGCACATAGCTCTGCAGTGTGGGCTTTTATTAATGTGTCCTTTGCTTACACCAGTGTTGCCATCTGCAGCCTTTGTCAACTCATCAGTCGCAGTAAGCCCAACACTCACCTAGGGGCAACCGCCTTAAGAAGGCACCTGAAATCCCATCACCAAGCCCAGTGGGAGCAAAACTGTCAGAACCCACAAAACCACACTCCATGCTCTCACCGTCCAGCCTCTTCTCCTTCTTCTCCCCCTTCTCTTTCTCCTGTCTCCTCACAGTTGTCCAACACTCCACCTTCCATGATGCTGTCACGTTTTTCTGGAAAAAGGCAGGCTTCTGTGGCTCAAATGTTGGAGCATAAAAAATGGTGTCAGTTCAACCCATGTGAGCTCATGTTTGCGGCCTAAAGAGGCTGCCACCAACTTGTGTATACTGTGAACGCCTACTGTACCTCTAGCCATCATATACTATGTTCTTTACTGTCAGTTTAACCCATGTGAGCTCATTTTTGCGGCCTAAACAGCCCGCCACCAACTTGTGTATACTGTGAACGCCTACTGTACCTCTAGCAATCGTATACTACGTTCTTCACTGTCAGTTCAACCCATGTGAGCTCATGTTTGCAGCCTAAACAGCCCGCCACCAACTTGTGTATACTGTGAACGCCTACTGTACCTCTAGCCATCATATACTACGTTTTTTACTGTCAGTTCAACCCATGTGAGCTCATGTTTGCGGCCTAAACAGCCCGCCACCAACTTGTGTATACTGTGAATGCCTATTGTACCTCTAGCCATCATATACTACGTTCTTTGCAGTCAGTTCAACCCATGTGAGCTCATGTTTGCGGCCTAAGCAGCCCGCCACCAGCTTGTGTATACTGTGAACGCCTATTGTACCTCTAGCAATCATATACTATGTTCTTCACTGTCAGTTCAACCAATGTGAGCTCATGTTTGTGGCCTAAACAGCCCGCCACCAACTTGTGTATACTGTGAACGCCTACTGTACCTCTAGCAATCATATACTACGTTCTTCACTGTCAGTTCAACCCACGTGAGCTCATGTTTGCGGCCTAAACAGCCCGCCACCAACTTGTGTATACTGTGAACGCCTACTGTACCTCTAGCCATCATATACTACGTTCTTTGCAGTCAGTTCAACCCATGTGAGCTAATTTTTGCGGCCTAAACAGCCCGCCACCAACTTGTGTATACTGTGAACGCCTACTGTACCTCTAGCAATCATATACTACGTTCTTTACTGTCAATTCAACCCATGTGAGCTCATGTTTGCGGCCTAAACAGCCCGCCACCAACTTGTGTATACTGTGAACGCCTACTGTACCTCTAGCCATCATATACTACGTTCTTTACTGTCAGTTCAACCCATGTGAGCTCCTTTTTGCGGCCTAAACAGCCCGCCACCAACTTGTGTATACTGTGAACGCCTACTGTACCTCTAGCCTTCATATACTACGTTCTTTACTGTCAGTTCAACCCATGTGAGCTCATGTTTGCGGCCTAAACAGCCCGCCACCAACTTGTGCATACTATGAACGCCTATTGTACCTATAGCCATCAAAAACTAAGTTTTTTGCTGTCAGTTCAAACCATGTGAGCTAATTTTTGGAGCCTATCTGAGTATACTTTTACAAGTGTATTTGTGTACTGCAACAATATTGCCTCTTTTGCTGAGTGAAGTCTTATACACACAGTGCCAAACTTACTGGCCAATTTTTTGAACAACTGGTGTGATAAACCAGTGGCCCCCCAATACCACATATTGACGTGGGGTGTAATCTGAGTATACTTTCATAAGTGTATTTGTGTCCTGCAACAATATTGCCTCTTCTGTTGAGTTAAGTCTGGTACACACAGTGCCAAACTCACTGGCCAATTTTTTGAACAACTGGTGTGATAGACCAGTGGCCCCCCAATAGCACATATTGAAGCAGGTGTTATTGAACAGTATACTTTTCTAAGATTGTATTTTAGTCCTGCAAAAATTTGGCCTCTTTTGCTGTGTTAACTGTGCTACACACATTGACAACAGATACTAGCCAATTATTTGTAGAACTGGTGTGATAAACCTGTGGCCCCCCAATACCACAGATTGAAGCGGGGTGTTATCTACACAGACACATGATCTAGCAAACACGGGCAGGGAAGGTATATCACTTTTACTGCCGACTGGGTGAACCTTCTGACTGCCGTTAAGCATGCAACCTGTGGCACCCGTGTAGATTTAGTTGTACCGCCATGGATTGCAAGCATGCCTGCCTCTATTTCTCCTCCTCCTCCATCCTCCCTCTCCTCCTCGGCTGACTCCTTCTCTTCCACTGCTACCGTCTCTTCTCCTGCGCCGCCCAAGATCCCCAGAACGTATTCCACATGCCAGGTGAGAAGTTGCTTGCCATGCTGTGCTGTGTCTGTTGTGCCTGGAAGCCAAGAGCTACACTGGTCCTGCGTTCACAGGCAGATCAGTGGCTAACACCGCTGAATTTGTCAGTTGGTAAAGTGGTGTGTGACAATGGTGCCAATCTGCTGAGCTTGCTGAAACAGGGCAAAATAACACACATGCCATGCATGGCACACATCCTGAACTTGGTGGTGCAGCGATTGTTTGCCAAATACCCTGGGGTCCAGGACGTCTTGCGGCAGGCCAGGAAAATCTCGGGCCATTTCCGAAGATCTTACACAGCCATGGCTCGCCTTGCTGAGATTCAGCTGCGACACAACCTGCCCCTCAGGTGTCTTATTTGTGACTGCCCGATGCGATGGAACTCAACGTTGCATATGCTCGATAGGCTGCTCCAGCAGAAACGTGCAGTTAATGACTACCTGTTCAAACTCGGAGGCAGGACAGGTTCTAGGGAGCTTCGGTTTTTTTTCACCTCGCCAGTGGCTGCTCATGCGGGACGCATGCAGACTTCTGCAGCCATTCGATGAGATCACCAAACTGGTCAGTCACGGCCAGTGCACCATAAGTGACATCATACCTTACGCCTTCTTTCTGGAGCGTGCAATGCATCGTGTCATTTATCAACCCGTCGAGGAGCAGGAGCAGGAAGATCAGGAAGTCGCAATGTTGAATGAATTCCCAGGGGGTGCTACTCCATCTGAGAAAAATTAACAGCAGGAGTCTGAAGAGGAGTCAGAGGAGGAGCAAGAAGAGCATGCTTTAAACCTTTCTGGGATCCCTTGTGTTATCCGTGGATGGGGGGAGGAGAACGAGGACGACATTATCCTGGATGATGAGCTGGAAGCAGGCCTTTATACCGCTTCCAGTTTAGTGGGAATGGGGGCCTACATGCTGCAGTGTTTTAAGGGGGCCCCCCGTATAAAACGCATAAAGGCCAAGGATTAGTAGTGGGTGGCAACGTACTTAGACCCCCAGTACAAACACAAAATGGCGGAAATGTTACCACAATCACAGATTGCGGTCAGAATGCAGCACTTCCAGGCCTTGTTGCGGGAAATGCTGCATTTTCCGTGCGCTGGCAGAGGAATTTCCAGTCACAGAGAGACAGTTGCGGACGGCAATCCAACAGCGCCTGCAAGAAGAGGGCGGTTGGAAGATGTCTTGGTCACTTCAGATATGAGATCCTTCTTTCAGCTGAACCATCGACAGCTGTACTCCCGATCCAGCATGAGGGAACGCCTAGACCGACAGGTGTCCGACTACATCGGGTTAACGGCCGATGTGGACGCTCTGAGGAGTGATGAACCCCTGGACTACTGGGTGGGCAGGCTTGACCTATGGCCAGAGCTTGCACAATTTGCAATGGAAATGTTGGCTTGCCCCCCATCCAGTGTCCTGTCCGAAAGGACGTTCAGCGCAGCAGGGGGGATCGTGACTGATAAGCGCACTCGCCTAGCTCATGACAGTGTAGAAAACCTCACATTTATAAAAATGAATGAGGCATGGATCTCTGAGGAATACAACACATGTGACCAGTAGACCAGGTTTCATCGAAATTCCTCCACCCACAATTCCTGGTCCTTGGCTTCGCTACATACAGCGGCATAAAAGGCATTTCATGTCCATTGAATGGCAAATTTTTGGGGCCTTTGAGGGCCGACAATTGTTTTTTCTGTGAATGCCTAATGTACCTCCAGCCACCAAATACTAAGTTCTTTGCTGTCAGTTCAAACCATGTGAGCTAATTTTTGGAGCCTATACAGGTCGACACTTACGGTTCTGTGTACTGTGAACGCCTACCATACCTCTAGCCATCAAAAACTAAGTTTTTTGCTGTCAGTTCAAACCATGTGAGCTAATTTTTGGAGCCTATACAGGCCGACACTTACGGTTCTGTGTACTGTGAACGCCTACCATACCTCTAGCCATCAAAAACTACATTTTTTGCTGTCAGTTCAAACCATGTAAGCTAATTTTTGGAGCCTATACAGGCCGACACTTACGTTTCTGTATACTGTGAACGCCTACCATACCTCTAGCCCTCAAAAACTAAGTTTTTTGCTGTCAGTTCAAACCATGTGAGCTAATTTTTGGAGCCTATACAGGCCGACACTTACGGTTCAGTGTACTGTGAACGCCTACCATACCTCTAGCCATCAAAAACTACATTTTTTGCTGTCAGTTCAAACCATGTGAGCTAATTTTTGGAGCCTATACAGGCCGACACTTACAGTTCTGTGTACTGTGAATGCCTACCATACCTCTAGCCATCAAAAACTAAGTTTTTTGCTGTCAGTTCAAACCATGTGAGCTAATTTTTTGAAGCCTATACAGGCCGACACTTACGGCTCTGTGTACTGTGAATGCCTACCATACCTCTAGCCATCAAAAACTAAGTTTTTTGCTGTCATGTTCAAACCATGTGAGCTAATTTTTGGAGCCTATACAGGCCGACACTTACGGTTCAGTGTACTGTGAACGCCTAGCATACCTCTAGCCATCAAAAACTACATTTTGTGCTGTCAGTTCAAACCATGTAAGCTAATTTTTGGAGCCTATACAGGCCGACACTTACGTTTCTGTATACTGTGAACGCCTACCATACCTCTAGTCCTCAAAAACTAAGTTTTTTGCTGTCAGTTCAAACCATGTGAGCTAATTTTTGGAGCCTATACAGGCCGACACTTACGGTTCTGTGTACTGTGAACGCCTACCATACCTCTAGCCATCAAAAACTACATTTTTTGCTGTCAGTTCAAACCATGTGAGCTAATTTTTGGAGCCTATACAGGTTGACACTTACGGTTCTGTATACTGTGAATGCCTACCATACCTCTAGCCATCAAAAACTAAGTTTTTGCTGTCAGTTCAAACCATGTGAGCTAATTTTTGGAGCCTATACAGGCCGACACTTACGGTTCTGTGTACTGTGAACGCCTACCATACCTCTAGCCATCAAAAACTAAGTTTTTTGCTGTCAGTTCAAACCATGTGAGCTGATTTTTGGAGCCTATACAGGCCGACACTTACGGGTCTGTGTACTGTGAACGCCTACCATACCTCTAGCCATCAAAAACTACACTTTTTGCTGTCAGTTCAAACCATGTAAACTAATTTTTGGAGCCTATACAGGCCGACACTTACGTTTCTGTATACTGTGAACACCTACCATACCTCTAGCCATCAAAAACTACGTTTTTTGCTGTCAGTTCAAACCATTTGAGCTAATTTTTTCAGCCTATACAGGCCGACACTTACTTCTGTATACTGTTTGAATGCCTAATGTACCTTCAGCCACAGAATACTACGTACTTAGCTGTCAGGTAAACCCATGTGGGCTAATTTTTGGGGCCTATACAGGCCAACACTTACTTCTGTATCCTGTGAATGCCTAATGTACCTTCAGCCACAGAATACTACATTCTTAGCTGTCAGGTAAACCCATGTGGGCTATTTTTTGGTGCCTTTTATGGCCGACACTTACTTCTGTTACCTGTGAATGCCTAATGTACCTTCAGCCACAGAATACTACGTTCTTAGCTGTCAGGTAAATGCATGTGGGCTAATTTTTGGGGCCTGGAATGGCCGACACTTACTTCTTTATCCTGAGAATGCCTAATTTTTCAGACTGGAAATGAAAAACAATAGGTCTGTAAAGGTTCCCCCAAATTGTGGAATGGATGCGGACCCATTTTACAGATGTGTGAATGGACCCTATATGTATTAGACAATGTATTTACCGGCTGCTGTCAGTTCTGGCTGATTTATGAAAAAAAAAATATTTTTTGCTGTAAAAAAAAAAAAAAAAAAAATTTAGGGCAACTTTTTCAATTGCAATACTTCTGTTATGACATCGTCCATGTGCTGGGACTATTTGTGCAATGCTAGTACGTCTTATGTGGCTGCAAATATGACCTAAAGGTTTTTAAAGCTCGCCTCCCATTAAAGTCAATGGGGCCCGCCGGGAACTCGCGGTTCGCGGACTTTTGAGAAAATTTGCGCGGCTGGCGTTCGCGAACCGCCCCGGCCGATGTTCGTCCATCACTATTGATAAATGTAAAGTTTTGCACTTGGGGGCTAAGAATATGCATGCATCATACATTCTAGGCGGAGTAGAACTGGGGGCATCCATAGCGGAGAAGGATCTGGGTGTTCTGGTAGATCATAAGCTTAATAATAGCATGCAATGCCAAGCTGCGGTTTCCAAAGCAAGCAAAGTCCTTTCTTGTATTAACAGAGGCATGGACTCCAGAGAGAGAGATATCATGTTGTCCCTGTACAAATCATTAGTAAGACCTCATCTGTAATATGCAGTTCAGTTTTGGCCACCAGTTCTTAAAAAGGATATCGGGGAACTGGAGAAAGTGCAGAAAAGGGCAACCAAACTGATAAGAGGCATGGAGGAGCTCAGCATTTAGAAAAGATTAGAGGAACTGAATGTATTCTCTCTTGAGAAGAGGAGTTTAAGGGGGGATATGATCAAAATGTATAAATACATAAGGGGTCCATATAGTGAACTTGGTGTTGAGTTGTTCACTTTAAGGTCAACACAGAGGACAAGAGGGCACTCTTTATGTCTAGAGGAAAAATGATTTCGTCTCCAAATACGGAAAGTTTTCTTCAACGTAAGAGTTGTGAAAATGTGGAATAGACTCCCTTCAGAGGGGGTTCTGGCTAGCTCACTAGATTGCTTTAAAAAAGGCCTGGATTCTTTCCTGGGTGTACCTATTATAAGTGGGTACTAATATTTATAGGTAAAGTTGATCCAGGGAATATCAGATTGCCTCTTAGGGAATCAGGAAGGGATTTTTTTTCCCCTGCTATAGCAAATTGGATCATGCTTTGCTGGGGTTTTTTCGCCTTCCTTTGGATCAAGTGTGTGTATAGGATTGTGTATATGGGATTGTATGGTTGGGTTTTCATTACTTTTTTTTTTTTATTTCTTTTGTTTTTTATTGGTTTAGCAAGATGGACTTGTGTCTTTTTTCAACCTGACTAACTATGTAACTTTGTAACCACTTCCAATCATCCCATTCCATCCCCCCTCCACCACAGCTGCCAATCATCCCATCCTCCCACCACCATTGCCACTGATCCCATCCCAAACCAACCCAACCACCACTGCTGCCACTGATCCTATCCCCACCCAACCACCACTGCTGCCACTGATTCCATCCCCCACCCCCACCACTGCCACTCATCCCAAGGGCGTAACTACAGGGGTTGCAATTGCAATGGCCCATGTGTTTCCCTGTACACCTGGATAGGGGGGGGCAGCATACAGAGGAACAAATCCCATCAATTTTCCTCCTGCAGCCACTAAAAGACAGCTTCTCCTCCTCTCCCTCCCATAGGCATTCAGAGGCTGCTGGAGAAAAATGAGGGGGATTTGTTCCTCTATATGTTTTCCTCGCCGCTTCTCCTATCTAGGTCCTACTGCCCTCAGGCCCAGGTATCAGTGGGAAGGGCAATGACCAGGGTTCAGGGAGGCCCTTGATGGTTTCTTGCAGCGGGGACCTGAAGGTTCTAGTTACCCCTCTGATGGGCACTGAGAGGCGTGACCAGATATGCTTGATTTTGACCTGAAAAGAAGCTTGTGATAGGTATTTGTTTTTTCGAAAATGAGCCAGTAGGCCGGCTAATTTTTTTTTTTTTGGACTTTACTATAACTTTAGGCAAGCATACAATATAGTTATTTTCTGTTTTTTGTCTGTATAGATACATTTTCTTCTCTACTTATTACTAGATATATTTATTTTCCCAAAGAACGGCTGATACAGGCCCCAAACTGTGTATCTACCTATCCTTCTTTCCTTATTACTAGATGTTTTTATTTTCCCAAAGAAGGGCTGAAACAATCCCCAAACTGTGTATCTATCTATCTATCTATCTATCTATCTATCTATCTATCTATCTATCTATCTATCTATCTATCTATCTATCTCCAACATATTAAATAGTCAAATAAAAGTGACAATAGACAGTTGTAGCACTTTTATTTTTTACTTTTTCTTTGGAAAGCAAAGGCACCTATACAATTCAAATTAAATCATGAATAAAATAAACACAGTTATCAATTAATGTAGCCCTAAAATGCTTCTATAAAAAAAAAGTGTATACAATTAATAACTCAGTGATACATTGATTCAAGTTTTAAATTCCGGTCACCACTAAGGACCACTCAAAAAAAAAAAAAAAAAAAGAAAAATGTAAATTGTGCTCATGTAGTTCTTTGGATTTCATTAGCTGGTGGATTTGGTTCAGACACATTATTTATGCACACGGAAAAAATTCTGGCTTTAGCCTTGAAAAATCCAACCGTGCTGCTGTTTTCACTGACACTGTCAGTTTGTTTGAATAATATAATAAAACACACTGGTAAAAGGTGGCATCCTGTGACACCAAAGATAGAAGAAAGAATAGCGACTATTTGTACCGCTGAAAGGTACATGCCCCTGGTGTTCTTATAGACAGGGATAAAAAGAATCCACACAAACATGTAGACAAGCATGCTGAATGTGATACTTCGGGCCTCGTTGTATTTCTCTGGCAGTTTCCTTCCCTTATAAGCAAGAAGGAAGCAAGTTAAGGCAAGCAACCCAATGTACCCTAACATGATACCAAAGGCTGCATAAGATCCTTCATCACAATACTTGATGAGGAGCTGAGGTATGGTGTTATCGGTCATGGAAGAGGGGCTTTTCAAAATGAGCCACACTAAACAAATAAAAACCTGACCACCAGTTAATACAGCCACGACAATGATTGAGCGCTGGCGAGTGAAGTTACCTATCCGCTTGCCCTTTTTTGCTGACTCAAAAGCTATGAGGATCAAGATAGATTTAATTAGGATGCAGTTGACAGCAATCGTGAAGCTAATGCCATACAACGGCTGTCTAATCAGGCAGACTAGGGGATTTGGCTCTCCAATGAAGAACCAAATGCTTGCTGAGCTAAATATTAACGACACTATCAGGAGGTAGGCGTAATGACCACCTGCTGCCTTAACAGAGGAATTGTTAGCATTTTTCACAAAGAGAATTCCTATAAATAGTAGGACTGCAATTCCAAATGATGCAAAAGTCAACAAAGTTACAGCAAATGGGTCCTTCCACTCCAGATATTGAACTGTTTTATTTTCACACCATGAGCTTCCAGTTGGTGACCACTGATGGGAGGGACACGCAAAGCATTCAGCCATGTCTGGAAAAAGAAATGATAAAAAAAATACATTTTTGTTATTATTTGCATGCAGTTTGCAAATGGAAATTCACTGCCAAGTGCAACCATTGGAACCTAAAGCAAAGATGACCATACTGTGTCCATTCCTGTTGAAGCTGAGATAGGTGGTGCTGGTGTGTTGGAATGTACAATGGCCAGGACATTGTAAGTAGCAAACATTACAACTATTGTTCACCAGCCCTTAGGTTTACCAACGTATGGTAACTATACTTTCAAAAAAATATAGCAAATAGAAAAAAAGAATTAAGTAATACATACAATTGTTACACAAGCGTGTTGTATAACCTAATTTAATATGGTAACCTTGAGGCACTTTGTACACAAACTGTAATTTCCTGTTTGTGTGATTGGATCGTTTATTTTCCAGAAGTCTGCACTAAGATGCAAGTCATGTTTTAGGCATCTCTGCAATATAAATTAAAATTTTGATGAGATACTCCCCAAAAGGTTAATCACATCTGCAGGAATGCAGATACTGCAGCTTTCCTCATTAATACCAAGAAAGTGCATCGGCTGCTTATTAATGAAACAGTCAAAATAAGTATGCGATCAGTTTGATAGAGTTGGGCCGAACACCCCTCCCCCGGTTTGGTTAGCACCAGAACATGTAAAACGTTCAGACCTGAGCTGTGAACTCTAATAAAGTCTATGGGACCCGAACATGAAAAATTTATGAAGGCTTATATGCAAGTTAATGGCCAAAAAAGGGAATGGGGGCCTGGTACTACCTTGGGGGACAAGTTTCAATGCAATATTTTTTTTGCTAAAAATAATTTTACAGGAGCAGTGATTTTAATCATGCCTAAAGTGAAACAATAAAAATAAAAAATTCCTTTAAATATAGTAACTAGGGGGGGTCCCTTAGTCTGCCTGGAAAGTGGCACATCGGTACCATGTATAGAACCTGTTGCAGAAAAACTGCCATTTATAAGGGAAAAAGGACATTTAAATTGCCAGAAATACAATACCATTGTCAGCAATAAAAAACCCAATGCCAAGATTAAAAAAGAAATTGCGTGGGGTCTCCCTCAAAATCTCTACAAGACTCTTATCCAAGCATACAGCCGGCAGGTCAGGAAATAGGGGGACGAGCAAGCACTCCCATCTCCTGATCCATCCCAGGCCCCATGACCTTAACATGGGGGGTGCTTTGGGATGGGGGGCTCTGTCCCCCACCCCAAAGAACCTTGTTCCCATATTGATAGAGACAAGGGCCACTTCCCAACAATCCTGAGCTGTGTTTGTGGGGGGTCTGTTGACAGGGGGCTTTTGGGAATCTGGAAGACTCTGCCTCCCCACTACAAAGCACATTGTGTCCATGTTGATGGGGGCAAGAGCCTCTTACCGACAACCCTGTTGAGGTCATGTGGCCTGGTATGGTTCAGGAGGGGGAAGGGCAATGGCTTATTTCCCCCCCCCCTTTTTTTTTTTTTTACTTAAAATCCATACCAGAACAAAATGAATGACTCATTCATTGTTTTCAGGACACAGCAGCCAGCTTCCCGACCCGCTTCTTAACAACCAACTATTCACTATGCTTTGCCCATTCAGGGCTTAGGATGCACTGTGCAGCACGTAGTGCATTGTGGGGCCCTCAGCGGGTGAACATCCTGTCTGGTGACCCATAAATTTGGGTGTTCGCCAAACGGGCGATGTTCAGGCCGATGCTCGGTCCGAACTGCTCACCCAACACTAAAGTCTGATGAAACAAAGAGCTATTTCTTCACAGAAACAAAAGGTAGCATTCTACTACACTTAAAATCCCTGCAATGTGCATTGATGACCAAACTTTAATATTAATAAGAGTATACACATACTGTGTATGTATGTATGTATGTATGTATGTATGTATATACAGGTGCATCTCAAAAAATTAGAATACTGTATCATCAAAAAGTAAATTTATATTAATATATTTCAAGCATTTCTTTCTTTTAATTTTGATGATTAGGGCCTACAGTTAGTGAAAACCCAAAATGCAGTATCTCAGAAAATTAGATTATTACATATGACCAATAAAAAAAAAGAAGTTTAAATACAGAAATCTTGGCTTACTTAAAAGTATGTTCATATACAGTATAGTATACACTCAATACTTGGTCTGGGCTCTTTTTGCATGAATTACTGCATCAATGCGGTGTGGCATGGAGGTGATCAGCCTGTGGCACTGCTGATGTGTTATGGAAGCCCATGTTGCTTTGATAGCAGCCTTTAGCTCATCTGCATTGTTGGGTCTAGTGTTTCTCATCTTCCCCTTGACAATACCCCACAGATTCTCTATGGGGTTTAGGTCAGGCAAGTTTGCTGGCCAATCAAGCACAGTGATACCATGATGATTAATTCATGTATTGGTACTTTTGGCAGTGTGGACAGGTGCCAAGTACTGCTAGAAAATGAAATCAGCATTTAGATAAAGCTGGTCAGCAGAGGGAAGCATGAAGTGCTCTAGAATTTCCTGATAGAGGGCTGTGCTGACTTTGGACTTGATAAAACACAGTGGACCATCACCAGCAGATGACATGGCTCCCCAAATCAGCTGTGGAAAATGTTATATTTCATTTAGAAATCAAGGTCCCAGAGTCTGGAGGAAGAGTGGGGAGGCACAGAATCCAAGTTGTATGAGGTCCAGTGTGAAGTTTCCACAGTCAGTGATGATTTGGGGAGTCATGTCATCTGCTGGTGTTGGTCCACTGTGTTTTAGCAAGTCCAAAGGTGTCTGTCCAGCTGCATAACGCAAGTGCACTATTTTATTATTAATTTTATACGTGATTAATATAGCGCCAACAGTTTGCGCAGCGCTTTACAACGTGAGGGCAGAAATTCAATTCAATACAGGAGGAAAAGGAGAGCCACACTATCTTAAGGCGTATCTCTGTTCAGTTTGAGGTGAGAGGCTAGCACCCCCGAGGGGGTTAAGGAGTAAGAAGCACCCCCACAAATATTTGGTGTAAGGTGGAATAACGAAGATAATAAGAAGAAACACTGCATGTGCGAGTCACATGATTTGGATATTATTTGGACACTATAAGCACCTTCTTTTCACTTATAAGCACTTTATAGATACTTACCTGGATTTGTTTGTAATTTACGAGCACTTGTCACTTTATTCACCATTAATGCAATTTTAAAGTATTATTTTATTGTCTACTCAGCACCAGAACACTTTATTTATATATACATGTATTTCGGTAGTACTGTCACCATTACTGTTATGTAATTTACTTATTTTAAGTACATAATAATTGTGGAATGATTTTTGGATACTATAACATTTTTTACATATTGAGTTAATTATCACTATTGAGTGAATATCATCTTTCCCTGAAGCGCGATACCCCCCCCCCCTTCATTAATTTGTTCATACACTGTCTGGTTCACAGAACGGGTATACGCAGCTTTAAGGGGTATAAGGAATCCTCAAGACAGCGCGAGACTCATACTATTACCTATTTCAATACAGGAGGAATTAGAGGTCCCTGCTCGTTAGAGCTTACAATCTTGAAGGGAAGGTCAAGTGAAACAAATGGGAATAACTGTGGGGAATGAGCTTATGGAGAAAATGAAAATACAGCCGTTAGGTGCTGGTAGGATAGGCTTCTCTGAAGAGGAGGGTTTTCAGGGAACGTCTAAAAGCTAATAGAGTAGGAGATAGTTGGACAGGTTGGGGGAAGGAGTTCCAAAGAAATGGAGAGGCTCTGGAAAATTCCTGGAGGCGAGCATGGGAGGAGGTGACGAGGGAGCTACAGAGCAGGAGGTCTTGAGAGTAACAAAAAGAACGATTAGGTTGGTATTTTAAGACTGGGCTAGTGATGTAGCTGGGGCCTAAGTTGTGGATAGCTTTGTAAGTTGTTGTTAGTATTTTGAATTGAATTCATTGGGTGAGTGGAAGTCAGTGGAGGGACTGACAGAGGAGTAGCAGACACTGAGTGATTGGTAAGGTGGATGAGTCTTGCCACAGCATTCATGATGGATTGAAGGGGGATAGCCTATGTAAAGGTAAGCCAATGAGAAGGGAGTTGCAGTAATAGAGTCGAGAGATGACCAGGGAGTGAGTTAAGAGCTTTGTTGTGTCATTGGTTAGAAAGGGGGGGAATTTTGGAGATGTTGCGGAGGTTGAGGTGGCCAGATTTGGACAGTGATTGGATGTGGGGCTTAAAGGAGAGTTCAGAGTCCAGGACTACACCTAGGACCTTGGCATGTGGGGATGGGGTGATAGTTGTGCCATCGATTTTGACAGAGAGATTAGGGGAGGGAGCATGTATGGAGGAAAAATTATAAGTTTGGTTCTGGATAGATTTAGTTTGAGGATGAGGTGTGACATCCAGACTGATATATCTGCTAGTAAATTAGTGAGTGGGGTAGAGAAATAGATTTGGGTGTCGTCAATGTAGAGATGATATTGGAAACCATGGGAGGCTATCAGCTGACCCAGAGAGGAGGTGTAGATTGAAAATAGGAGAGGTCCAAGAACAGAACCTTAGGGGACCCCAACAGAGAAAGGAAGAAGAAAGAGAAGGGAGAGGAGGAAGTAGAATTGTAAGTAATGCTAAAGGTGCGGTTGGATAAGTAGGAAGAGAACCAGCAAAGAGTTCAGTCACGGAGACCAAAGGCGTGGAGTTTTTTGAGGGGGAGGGGGTGGTCAACCGTATCAAAGGCAGCAGAAAGGTCCAGGAGTAGGAGTACAGAATAATGTCTGTTGGATTTGGCCATTAGTAGATCATTTGTTAGTTTTAGGAGAGCAGTTTCTGTGTCGTGTTGAGGACCAAATCCAGACTGAAGGGGATCAAGAAGGCTATTCTCAGCAAGGTGGTCGCTTAGTTAGTTGTAGATCAGAGGTTCGAGGAGTTTGATAGAAAGGAGAGCAAGGAAATGGGACATAGGTTGTTAAGATTGGTTGGGTCCTGTGAGCACTTTTTAAGTATGGGGCAGACTAGTGCATGTTTTAGAGAGTTGGGGAAGATGAGGCAAAGATTGAAAATGTGGGTTAGTGAGTGTAGAATAGAGGCAGAGGGTGACCGTAGCATTAGCGAGGGAATAGGATCCAGAGGGCAGCTGGTTGGCTGGATGTTAGCAAGTAGCTTAGCAACTTCATTTATAGTGGTGGGGTTGAAGGAGGGAAGTTATAAAGCAGTACCTGTGGACATGAAGTGTGAAGTGTAGAGGGTATCTGAACAGCAGAGATCTCCTCACGAATTGTATCAATCTTTAGTTTGAAGTGATTGGCGATCTCCTGGGCAGTGAGTGAGTTAGTGGGTGGAGGCAGTGGAGGATGAAGTAGAGAGTTGAAGGTAGAGAAGAGTTGACGGGAACGGGATGAAAAGTTGTTAATAAGAGTGATAAAATACGTCTGCTTGGCACTTGAGCTTGAAGTCATGAACTGATGGCCGGACATTCTCCTGGTAGAGTGCAGAATTCATGATTCCAATTATGGCAAGCTGTCCAGGTTCTGAAGCTGCAAAGCAGCCCCAGACAATCACACTACCATCACCATGTTTGACTGTTGCTATGATGTTTTTTATGAAATGCTGTGTTAGTTTTAACCCAGATGTAACAGGATGCACACCTTCCAAAAAGTTCAACTTTTGTTTCATCATTCCACAAAATATTTGCCTGCAAGTCTTAGGGATAATCAAGATGTTTTTTGGTCAGCTTTTCGGTCAGCAGTGGCTTTGGCCTTAAAACTCTTCCAAGTGATGCCATTTTGCCCAGTCTCCTTATTGTTAAATCATGAACATTGACCTTAACTGAGGCAAGTGAGGCCAGTTCTTTAAATGTTATTCTGGGTTCTGGATGAGTCGTCGTCGTACTCTTGGAGTAAGTTTGGTAGGCCGGCCACTCTTTGGAAGGTTCACCACTGTTGCAGGTTTTCCCCATTTGTGGATAGAGGCTATAACCATAGCTCGCTGGAGTCCCAAAGCCTAAGAATTGGCTTTATAACCCTCTTCAGACTGATACATGTCAATTTGTTTCTCTTCTGTTCTTAAACTTCTTTAGATTGCAGCATGATGTGATGTTTTTTGAGATCTTTTAGCATGCTTCGCTTTGTCAGACCGCTTCTATTTAAGTGATTTCTTCATTCAACAGGTCTGGCAGTAATCAGGCCTGATTGTGGCAAGTGAAATTTAACTCCTCAATTTAGCTTTCCAAATAATGTGCTTAATCACAGTTCATTCAGGATTTAGAAAGGGGAGGGGGGGGGTTAAATTACTTTTTCACATGGCTAGGCAGGTTTGGGCTGTTTTTTCCCCTTAATGAATGAAATCATCATTTAAAAACTGCATTTTGTGTTTACTTGGGTTGGGTCATCTTTGTGTAATATTAAAATGTCTGTCAAGAGACGGACGCCTCTCGGAAAAGACAGTAATTGGGTTATCGCTTCTCAGCCTTTTGGCTAAGAGCAAGGGAAGTATCTGTTCTTATCAGTGATCCAGTGGGGGTGCTGTGCTATCATATGACCTGACCAAGGTTGGGTGGTGGCTAAGCAAACCTGCTGGAGTGATGGGGGCTTAGAAGGTTAGCACCGGTTGGATCAGAAACCGGGGCGCTCACAGGCAGTTGGGGCATGGGAGTAATTCCCCCTGGGAAAGCTTGAAGAGCCCATTAAATGCTGATTTGAGTGGTCTACCTTGTCTGGCCATGGGCTGGGATGTCAGAGAGTCCATGGTGTCTGTGCCCTCTGGGAGTGGTGACCCCAGAGGTGCTCTTAGTAACACTTGGGTGTGTGACCCCAATGTGTGAACCGACACATTGTCACAGCTCCAAAAACGTTTTAAGCACTGCGCCTTTTAGGGCTTTGCCTTTTGGCTAAAGTCCAGGGCATTTTTTGTTACCAGGCCTCAGGGCCCAGTCAGTGCACCATGCAAGGCCGTTTATTTATTTATTTTCTCCCGCATTTGTCACCTTCATTTATGTGTGTGTGTGTTTTTTTTTTACTAAGATGAAGGGTGTGAGTCCTCGGGCTCGGGCGCTTTTGATTATGCTGGGACAGCAGCAGTCCCAGTGTAATCAGCAGACTTCAATAGTCCCTTTGACAACTGGTCCCTTATACTTTCAGGGGATGTAAATTCTTTAGAAATGTTTTTTTTTTTTTTTTTAAATGAGAAAAACAACATTAATCAAAATATATAATTGTTTCAAGAGCTCTGCTCTTCAGTATATATTTATATATATATTTATTGGGTCAGCTTTAAAAATCCAATACAAACGGCTTATTCTACACATTGTATGTGCTTTAGGGTACTTTCACAATGGTTTACATCAAAACTGCCAGTAAAAAGCCTATGCGTTAATGAAGCGTTTTTGCTTTTCTTTTGCAGTGTTTGCAGTATGTGCACTTCCCATTCATTTCAATAAGGAGGAGTGCTTTTGGTACAGTTTTTTTAACTGAACAAACATGCTCCAATAATGCTGCAAGCATGATTTTTTTACAGTGCAAGGAAGCGCAATGCCCCTGTATATAAACATTTATTGCGAAGCATTTTCTTGAGCTTTTTTAGGCCCTATTTAATGCAAAAGCACTTCAAAAATTTGTATGAAAGCAGCTTTAGAGCTCTTTCTGGTAAAGTCTGTTTAACTTGCTGAAAAAGGCAGGGAGGTTAAATAGAATTGAATCAATACAAAACTACCTTAAGTGGGTATTCTACAAGCCTCTATATTTAATATAATAAAAATATAGAAAATCAAGCACATAAGCAAGGCCAAATACCACAGTTTAATGAGGAACACTGCAGCAATTATTCATATACAGCTATTCATATTCCTAATTAACCTTAACTATGAAATAATGATGTAAGCTGTAATTATATGAGCCCTCTGATTCCTCTTGTATTGAATTGTATTGCAACTGTTTTATCTCCTTCCTTTTTGTAAAGTGCTGCAGAAACTGTTGGTGCTATATATAAATCCTGAATAATATTAGAAGTTGCATGCAGGCTCAAAGCTTCATAAATAAAATAACTTTTCAACCAACAGATGCCACTACAGCCTGTGGGTGGCAAAGTGTCTCTGCTTACAACTGCAATTGTCAGATACAATTACAGTATCAAGACATTTAGAAAACAATAATATGTTTTTTACATTTGTGTGCATTTCCTGCTTCAAAATAAATAGAGCATGCTGTTATTAATACCAAATAAAAGCCTTAAGTATTCATAATAATAACTACGAAATGCAAACTTGTCATACATACATTTTTATCTAGTGGTTATAACTCAGGGGTGGGGAACCTTTTTTCTGCCAAGGGCCATTTGGGTATTTATAAAATCATTCGGGGGCCGTACAAAATTATCAAATTAAAAATATGCCTGTTATATTTGGTCAAACATTTAATTAACTCGCCCCTAATGTGATGGCTGCAACTGCTTCTCTTTGGTGAGTTGTGTGATGTTAGCTGGTATTGATGATGTTGCTACTCGCAACTGGTTTTCCAGGTTTGCGTTGGTTAGTCTGGAGAGCAGTTGACTCTTTGTGGTGGAAAGTTTTGAAAAGAACTGCTGGCGGGTACTGCTGGTGGGTATAGCTGGCTGGTACTGCTGGTGGGTACAGCTGGCTGGTACTGCTGTGAGTACTGCTGGCTCTGGCTGGTACTGCTGGCTCTGGCTGGTACTGCTGTGTGTGCTGCTGGCTCTAGCTGGTACTGCTGGCTCTGGCTGGTACTGCTGTGAGTACTGCTGGCTCTATCTGGTACTGCTGGCTCTGGCTGGTACAGCTGTGTGTGCTGCTGGCTCTAGCTGGTACTGCTGGCTCTGGCTGGTACTGCTGTGAGTACTGCTGGCTCTAGCTGGTACTGCTGGCTCTGGCTGGTACTGCTGTGAGTACTGATGGCTCTAGCTGGTACTGCTGGCTCTGGCTGGTACTGCTGTGAGTACTGCTGGCTCTAGCTGGTACTGCTGGCTCTGGCTGATACTGCTGTGAGTACTGCTGGTTCTGGCTGGTACTGCTGGCTCTGGCTGGTACAGCTGTGTGTGCTTCTGGCTCTGGCTGGTACTGCTGGCTCTGGCTGGTACAGCTGTGTTTGCTGCTGGCTCTGGCTTGTACATCTGTGTGTGTTGCTGGTGGGAAATGCTGGCTAGCAGCGTCACCGTACTGGAGGAAGAGGCGATGTTTCCTGTATTGGTCACAGGCGGAGTGCATTTGATATCACTCCGCCTGTGGCTCACTCAGACTGTCAGAACAGAGCCGAAACTATACAGGAAGCATCGGCTCCATTCTGACAGATCAGCTAAGAGACATAAAATCAGCTGCATGGGGGGCCAGACCAAATGTCTTCGAGGACCGCATACGGCCCCCCAGCCGTAGGTTCCCCACCCCTGTTATAACTGATGCTGCAAAACCGGAACTGTGCTTTAAGGCTTACCTGTCCTCTGATTACAAAATGTCAAAAGGAATAGAAATGCATTTTTAAACCTTTTTTGTACTGAACATAATACATTTCTTTAACTCATACCAGCATGGTAGTCTGTGCAGAAGGTAGTAGCAGCACTTCATACCTTGAGAAATGTATCAACTATCTGCCCACAGGATGGGAAATATGTAAGTTCAGTAAACCAGTGAGATTCCAGTATACCTACCAGGCATGGGGGAGTAGGTGTTTTCAGCACATGCAATACATTCATAGCAGCAGCTGATAAATGAATGCTTCTTGAAATACCCAGGCTTGCATGTTGCTGTACAGTTAGAAAAAGGGGCCTGCAGGATAAAATTTCCATCATTAAAAATCAAACAATTATAAAACCTGCAGTGAAATTGCAGAAGGTTTTAAAAAAATATACAATACCAGTTTGGCTTACTGTGACATTAATGAGAAAACTTGGCAGAGTAATGAAGTGTTTTTGCCAATGGCCTGAGGCAGAAACTATAGAAGCGAATGGTGTCTTTAACTGGAATTATTTAACTGATCAGATTGCAACACCAGGGAGCTCACCTCCCACTGCCAGGCAGGGTGTAAAAATAAAAATTAATTTCCTCATTTATACACATTGGGCCAGAAAAATAAAGTTATCATTTTGGGTGCTGACACACTCAGGAACTCAGCAAAAACACTCAAAAGTCTATTTTGGTTGGACTGACCTTTTAAAGGCTACCAAAACATAAATTTTACGTTTGTGCATAGTAGTAGGTAAAGGTTACACCTTGTTTCACGTTTTTACTGTCTCATGTGTGATTTTCCTTCACTTGCAGTCTTGGTAACAGTGCCACCCTAAAACATTTGTATGCACAGGGTGAACCTTTCATAGGCGAGCCACCCGCTCCATTGTTTTCCTCTTTAAATACATGGCATCATAATTTAGGGATGCAAAAAATAATTAATTTTAAGTAACAATACAAAACTTAAACCAGTTTTAGGCTAGATTTGATCCTATGTGTTCTGGCAGTGCTATTTTTTCTTAATGAAATCCCAACCTGCACGACAGCACACTACAACACATGGTAACACACTACCATGTGTTGTGGTGTGCTGTGTTGAAAAAGATAGTACATGCACATGTGTTTTGGTGCTTTTGGCAGCTAACGCAGAGCAAAGAATTGCTTGAATGCCAAGCCAAGTTTCTTTTTACTATTTAGGGGAAGGTGCCAATCAAGTGAGCTGTCTCCAGAGTGGCCACAGCACCCAGGAGTATTTAATATACAGCACAGTGTACAGTTTGGGGTAGTGGGGAATATATAATGCAAAATACAATGTATAAAGAGGGCAATTCAAGAATATATAACATGCAGCACAATGTACAGAGTAGGGTAATCAAAAGTATATACCATACGGCATAACATACAGAGTGGGGCAGTCAGGAATTTAGCGTTCACATAAAAGTGTTTGCTCAGTGGGTGCTCAGGAGCATAGAACATACTGTACAATGTTTAGAGCTAAGTATTCTGGAGTATATAACATGCAACAAATCATAAAGCTTGGTGTGTTCAGTAGCATATAATGTACCAGATTGGGGTGACCTTAAGTACTGGATGTAATATACAGTTCAACATAGAGTTTGGGTGTTATAAAGTATGGGGTTTCTTTTTTACAAATTATACAGTATGGTAACAGGTGGCATGTGTATTTTCTTTAGAGCAAGCAAGCTAATATTATGTATGCAATATGCACATGAAACACATCACATGCACAAAGAGTTATTAGTACCCCAAAATAAAAACCAGACTCTCATCAAGGAGGACCTTTCGGATTTGTTACAGATTTTATGAGGGAATGCTGTGCAAAGAAAAAAAAATTGCATGGGCCCTGCCATCCAAGTACATACCAGACCATTAATCTGAGCATACAGCCTGCCAAGCCAGGTAGGGGACAGTTTCCTCATCTCACTTCATGTCCCCCCAGCTTCATTCCCCTCCACTCTCTGCATGCTCCCCCCACCTTCAATCCACTCACCTCTCTCCGTGCACATCCCACCTTCAGTCCTCATACCTCTCTCCATTGGATCAAATGGCCAATTTAATAATAACCTCCTATAATATAGAGGCTTGAATCTTGCAATTAAACGGCATAAAGTTATGAGAGAACTAAAGAAAATTGCAAGTTCTATTGTGTTTTTACAAGAGATCTACTTTACCCATATAACCACAGTAACATTTTTCTCACCTCAGTATCCACAATGGCTTTATAGTCTATCAGACATTCATAGAGCTAAAGGGGTGGCCATTGGGTTTAACAGAAATGTATCATTTTGTCTCACCATAATGTTAGCAGATGACTGTGGCCGTTTTTTGGTTTTGAAAGGATATGTTGATAACGTACAATGTACTTTGATTAACGTTTATGGACCAAATTATGACCAGCCTGCATTTCTGTTACAAATACTATCCAAAATATCTGAGTATGCAGAGGGCATGATTATTTTAGCAGGAGATTTTAATATGACATTAGATCCTTTAATGGATAAATCCCAGTCTCAATCTCATATCTCCTTTAAACGAATTTCAATGATAAAGAAAAAATTAAATTAATTACAGTTGATGGATACATGGCGTTTACTCCATCCTAAAAGAAGGGATTATTCTTATTATTCTAAGGTACATGACGCATATTCCCGTTTGGATCATATATATACTGACCATTTCAGCCTCCCATCTCTCCGTTCAGCCTCTATAGGTGTCGCCTCCATCTCTGACCACGCTTTGGTGTCTGCTGGTTTGGCCCTGCCCTCTCTTTCTCCGCACTCCAATAATTGGAAACTTAATGAGTATCTTCTTGCTAATCCTATGGATATTAACATACTATCTGAAAGGATGCGGGAATATTTTCAAGACAATAGTTCTGCAAAAGTTTCACCATCCTTACTATGGGAGGCCCATAAAGCCACTATGAGGGGCAGAGTGATGGAGCTTGGGGCGCGGAGAAAGAAAGAGCAGGGACAACTACTCAAAGACACATTGAGACAAGTGGCAGAATTGGAGAAAGTGCATAAAATATCTATGCATAGGCTCTAGCGAAGAAAAGAGAGGAACTTAAGGAGATTTTAGATTTGGAAGTAAAAAGGAAGTCCTTGTCAGTGAGTCTGTGGTAGTGAGCCCTTATAGATCCCCAGCTCAGGATTCCCCAGGGTGAAGAGTCTAAGCCCCAGCCTACTTCTTCACCAGGGCCCCTGATGGTGGGGATGGACTTGCAGCAGACTGGAACCAGGTCGCGGCCCCCAGGTAGGCCCAGCTGAGGATGTGGAGACCGCTGGCGTGTGCAGAGTAAACAGGAGAATATAAGGATATCCAAGAGACAAGCCGAGGTCAGGACAGGCAGCAGACGAACATAGACGGAGAAACGAAGCCGGGTCGGTACACCGGAAATCAGATATAATAGCCAAGGGATACACGGATGGGAGCTCAGAGAACAGTGATTTTGCTCAAGCAAGGAGCAGAGCACTGAGCATGTGAATATATAGGGAAGCACACAGGGAGGTGACCCAGGAAGTAATAGACAGGAAAAGGATATAACCCACAGAGGAGCAAACACCACATGTGAAGATAGCAGCAAGGAGGTAAGAGATACAAACAAACTACAGGCTAACTTGTGACAGTACCCCCCCTTTTACGGGGCCTCCCCACTCGTTTGGATACAAGAGCCTCCCCCTGGAGAATTTGGAATCCAAGAGTTGCTTGATTTCATACTGACCTGAAGTACTGGCTGTTGGAGAAGGATGACGAATAGGACGAGAAAACCTATTAATAATGTATGGTCTAAGGAGAGAAACATAGAAAACCTTGGGGATTTTTAGATGTGATGGGAGACGGAGCTTAAAAGCGACAGGGTTAACCTGCCAAAGGATTGTAAAGGGACCAATAAAACGGGGAGCAAATTTCATAGAGGGTACTCGGAGACGGATATTCTTGGTAGAGAGCCAAACCTTATCACCAGGGAGAATTTTGGGGCCCACACGGCGATGACGATCTGCCGCTACTTTTTACCTGGAAGCTGCCAGATGTAAATTCTTGGAAACATCTGCCCAGATACAATTGAGAGACCGTTGCATCTCTGCGGCCGCCGGCACCTCAGTAGAGATCGGAACAGGAAATGGTACTGAAGGATGGTGGCCAAATACCGTGAAAAAGGGATACTCACCAGTGCTGGCATTCGTGTGGTTATTGAGGGCAAATTCTGCCCAGGGTAAAAGGTCTACCCAATCATCCTGATGGGCAGAAATGAAGGCGCAAAGATACCGTTCCACATTCTGGTTAACCCTTTCCATTTGACCATTTGACTGTGGATGAAAAGCTGAGGAGAAGTCCAACTTGATTCCAAATGATGTGGCCAGGGCTCTCCAGAAGCGGGCCGTAAACTGAACTCCTCTATCTGAGACAATGTGTGAGGGCATACCATGGAGACGAAAGATTTCCCTAATGAAGATGGAAGCCAAAGTGACAGAAGAGGGTAGGCCTGGAAGTGGAGTTAAGTGACACATTTTAGAAAACCTGTCCACCACCACCCAGATAACGGTGGAGCCCGCTGAGGGGGGTAGTTCCGATATAAAATCCATAGAGATCCATGGTACATCTGGAACAGGTAGAGGTAAAAGGAGACCTGCTGAAGCTGATGTAGAGGACTTAGACTGCACACAAATGGAGCAAGCCTGGACATATTCCTCAACATCCTTCCGGAGTGATGGCCACCAGTAGTAACGCTGCAGGAAGGCACAGGTGCGTTGCACACCAGGATGTCCAGAGAGTTTAGAGTCATGTGCCCATTTGAGAAGCTTGGGGCGAAGGGAGGGCACCACAAAGGTCTTTCTGGGAGGGATACATGGAGACTGAAGGTGAGTGGAGGCAAGGAAGCAATTGGCAGGAATAATAGGTTCAGGTTCGATATGACACTCGGAGTCAGCCACGTCAAATGATCTGGACAAGGCATCAGCATGAGCATTCTTGGAGCTGGGCCGGAAAGGTTATGTCAAAATTAAACCTGGCAAAGAAGAGAGCCCATCGTGCTTGCCTGGGATTCAAACGTCGGACGGACTGCAGATACTGGAGGTTCTTATGATCGGTATAGATCAGAATACGATGAGGAGACCCCTCGAGTAGATGTCGCCATTCTTGCAGTACCAGCTTGATAGCCAGAAGCTCCCGATCCTCGATAGTGTAATTTTTTTCCGCATCAGAAAACTTCTTAGAGAAGAATGCACAGGGGCGGAGCCTACTGTCATGCATTTGGAGAAGGACGGCCCCCACTCCCAAGGATGAAGCATCTACTTCCAAGAAGAAAGGCTGAAGAATGTCAGGACGTTTGAGAATAGATGCAGTTAGGAAGGCCGTTTTGAGCTTGTGGAAAGCCTCGACAGCTTCAGGAGGCCAGGTTCTGGCATTGGTGCCCTTCCTGGTCAGAGAGGTAATGGGTGCCACCAGAGAGGAGTAATCAGGAATGAACTGGCGATAGAAATTGGTGAACCCCAAGGACCGTTGCGTAGCTTTTAGACCAGAAGGCTGAGGCCAGTTGGAGATGGCCTGAAGTTTGGCAGAATCCATAAGCAAGCTTTTATCTGTGAATATGTAGCCTAGGAAAGGAACTTGGTTTTGCTCGAAGAGACACTTCTCCAACTTCGCATACAAGCGGTGGTCCCGAAGACGTTGAAGAACCATACAAATATGCTGGCGATGAGTGTTCAAATCTGGAGAAAAGATGAGTATGTCATCCAGATACACAATGACACAAACGTATAGGAGATCAGAAAAAATGTCATTAACTAAGTTCTGGAAGACAGCTGGGGCGTTACACAAGCCAAAAGGCATTACGAGATATTCATAGTGCCCGTCTCTGGTATTAAAAGCGGTTTTCCACTCATCTCCCTCTCGAATCCTAATCAAATTGTAGGCTCCACGGAGGTCTAACTTGGTGAAGATACGAGCATCTTGTAACCTGTCAAAAAGTTTGGAAATCAAGGGTAATGGGTACCGGTTCTTAATGGTGAAAGCATTGAGACCTCTATAATCAATGCAGGGTCAGAGTGTACCATCCTTTTTCTCCACGAAGAAGAAACCAGCAGCAGCAGGAGAATTGGATTTACGTATAAATCCTTTCTCCAGATTTTCCTGGACGTACTTAGACATGGCTTGGGTCTCAGGGATGGAGAGAGGGTAGACTCGACCTCGGGGTGGTGAAGTCTCCCTTTGGAGGTCAATCGCACAGTCGTAGGGACAATGAGGAGGCAAACTGTCAGCAGCTTTTTTGCAAAAGACAACTTGGAAGGCCAGATAATGCCGAGGGAGTATTGGAGAGGTAGTGACCTCAGCCAGCGGTACATGGAGAGGTGGAGATACCTTAGGGAGACAGGTCTGATGGTATTGGGACCCCCAAGATAACACTTGGCCAGAGTTCCAATCCAGATAGGGTGAGTGTTTCTTCAACCATGGAAGTCCAAATTCTTGGACTAGAAGACTTGGGAAGTATCAGAAAGGAGACTTCCTCCCGATGAAGGACACCGACATGCATGGTGATGGAGGTTGTTCTAAAGCGTAGGGGTCCGAAGGCCAAGGTCGAGCCATCTACTGCTGATACAGATAGGAGCATAGCCAGGGGAACTAGAGGAATGCCCAGTTCAGTGGCCAAGGACTGCTCAATGAAATTCCCAGCTGCTCCAGAGTCCACATATGCCGAAACTTGGTACGAATTTAGGGCCCAATGAATAGAGACAGGTATAACAAATCGAGGGTAAGTGGCAGAGTTCAAATTCTAGTCTAGATCGCCTCCCTCTAAGCGACCTAGACCCGAGAGTTTCCCGGAAGGACAGGATTTTATCATATGACCACCAACTCCGCAGTAAAGACACAGGCCGAGTCTCAGGCGACGTGACCTCTCTTGTGGAGTGAGGCATGTCTGGCCTAATTGCATGGGTTCTTCAGAAGCCAATACTGAGGGAGAGATGGGTTGTTTAAGAATGTTCTGGACAACAGGAGTGAAGTGACCCACCGTGGGGTGACGTGACGCAGTCCTTTCCAGATCTCGCTCCTGGAAGGGAACATCGATTTGGATGCTAAGGGCAATCAATCCAAGGTGGTGGGTATAGTTCTGCCAGCTAGTTCATCCTTAATACGATCCGCAAGACCTTGCCAAAAGGTTGCAGTAAGAGCCTCATTGTTCCATGCCAGTTCCGAGGCCAAGGTGCGAAAATGAACTGCATATTGACCAACAGTCATGTTACCTTGACGAAGACGAAGCAGAGCTCCAGAAGCAGATGAGGCCCTGCCAGGCACATCAAAGGTGTTACGGAAGGCTTGTAGGAAGGCAGAGGGACTGGAAACGGTAGGATCTTGACACTCCCACAGCGGCGAGGCCCAAGCCAAAGCTGGTCCCAACAGGAGTGAAATCATGTACGCCACCTTGGAACGATCAGTAGGAAAGTAATGGCCCGCTAGCTCAAAGTGGATTGAGCACTGATTTATGAAGCCCCGACAAGCTTTGGGGTCCCCAGAGAAGTGAGGTGGCGTAGGCAGCTGGAGTTTTGCATGACTGACCTCTGCTGGAGGGACTGCGGAAGCAGAAGCGACAGGGGCAGACACAGGAGCTGGAACGGAGGGAGAGGGAGTAGGCACAATCTGCAGCTTATCCAGACGGGAGGAAATTGCTTGCAGACACTGCATAATCTGTTCTTGATAAGCCTGCTGAACATCAACTCTCTGCGCCAAACTCTGAAGTTGATCCAGAAGTGGCTGCGGTGTCTCCGAGGAGCTCATGGCTTGAGCAAACTGTCAGCGAGTCTGTGGTAGTGAGCCCTTATAGATCCCCAGCTCAGAATTCCCCAGGGCACGCAGTCTAAGCCCCAGCCTACTTCATCCCCAGGGCCCCTGATGGTGAGGATGGACTTGCAGCAGACTGGAACCAGGTCGCGGCCCCCAGGTAGGCCCAGCTGAGGATGTGGAGACCATTGGCATGTGCAGAGTAAACAGGAGACTATAAGGATATCCAAGAGACAAGCGGAGGTCAGGATAGGCAGCAGACGAACATAGACGGAGAAACTAAGCCGGGTCGGTACACAGGAAATCAGATACAATAGCCAAGGGATATATGGATGGGAGCTCAGAGAACAGTGATGTTGCTCAAGCAAGGAGCAGAGCACTGAGCATGTGTATATATAGGGAAGCACACAGGGAGGTGACCCAGGAAGTAATAGACAGGAAAAGGATATAACCCACAGTGGAGCAGGCGACGCCCATAGGAGAACAGAGCAGCCAAACACCACATGTGAAGATAGCAGCAAGGAGGTAAGAGATACAAACAAACTACAGGCTAACTTGTGACAGTCCTATTCAATAACCTAAAAAATATATGAGTGGGGTAATACCGGGAAAACAATTAGCTAGATCATTAAAAGATAAAAAATCAGCAGGTTTCATCGCAAAAATTAAATTCCCTTTGGGAGAATTAGTCCATTCTTCACCCCATATAGCTAATGCCTTTAAGGAATTTTATGCAGCTCTTTATAACATTAAAGATAATTCATTATGCAACAACCCTAAAAATAAACCTAAAATAATCCAGAACTTCCTTGAACAAGCTAAACTCCCAAGATAAAACCTAGAAAATCCGCGCTTAGGATAGATAAAACAGAACTAGGGAGGTATGTATATAATGGAAAAATTGGCTGAAGCCCACTTCAAAATATAGCCCTGGAAGGGGCTATATGGTAGGTATAAAAAGAAAAAAGGAAGTGATTGGCGCTGCCAATATATGGAAGGAATGGTAGGTGTGTGTATATTAATAGAAAAAGTGTTGGTTGATAAAATTCTTATAAAATCTTATAAAGATGCCCTCTAAAATATATATATAAAACTTAATAAAACCAGCACGTCTGTACTAAATAACCCCTTAATTAATATCAGCACAGGATGAATAAATAGTGATCTCTAATATCTTATACGGTAACACTAAAAGATAAATAAATAGAACAATAACCACAGGTAGTCAGCATATGACACTAAATAAATATGTGACTTGTGCCAATCAAAAAGTCCCTATGGATAAAATTAGTAAGGCAATATAAAGTGCAATAAATATTATAGTATAATAAGTGCCTAAAGGTGCACGGTAAGTAAATTAAAGCAATGTGAAGTGCAGTAGACTATATATTAAAAAATGAAATACAATAGTTGCCGTGAAGTGCAAGGTAAGTAAATAACAGATAAAAAATCAACTAAAAATTTATCGCATATGGTGAATAGAAGTGCATATGGTGAAAAAGTGCTGGGTGCTCATAGTTTGGTAACTTGCTCTATTCAAATTAAATAAAGCCCAATAAAGTGAAAATATAAATATTGATGGAAATATCCAATCAAGAACGGTTAAGTTGGTTAAGGTGAAAATTAATTAAAAGATCATTAATAAGTATCTTAAACACAAGTGATAGAACACATGAAAAAAATCCTTAAGTAGGTGAAAAAATCAATGGATATATAGTTCATACATAAAAACGTATATAAATGAATGTGCAAAAAATGTGCAACTCAAGTGCAAAAAGAGTCCCCAGAAAGGTTTTAATTAGGAAAGTCCACATTTAGAGATATTAGAGATCACTATTTATTCATCCTGTGCTGATATTAATTAAGGGGTTATTTATTACAGACGTGCTGGTTTTATTAAGTTTTATATATATATATATTTTAGAGGGCATCTTTATAAGATTTTATAAGAATTTTATCAACCAACACTTTTTCTATAAATATACACACACCTACCATTCCTTCCATATATTGGCAGCGCCAATCACTTCCTTTTTTCTTTTTATAATCTCCCAAGATTGCCTGGGACAGAATTGGAGGAGTTGGAGGCAGACTTCACCATTGACGAATTTAAACACGCATTGGCATCTGTCCCTTTGGGAAAGGCACCAGGCCCAGATGGGTTTACTGTTGCATATTACAGGACATTTCGTGAAATCTTGCTTCCTAATCTGACTAACTATGCCAACTCAATTGGAGGCCCTAGAAGTATTCAATCAGAGACTTTAGGTGCTAATATTACAGTTATTCCTAAGCCAGGTAAGGACCCTACATGCTGTGGAAGTTACCGTCCAATTTCATTATTAAATGTTGGTGTTAAATTATACGCAAAAGTCCTAGCTACCAGACTGATGGACTTACTTCCTAAATAGGTCTCATTGGATCAAACGGGATTCGTCCCCGGTAGAGAAGCCAGAGATAATTCCCTGCGAGCTATATCCATTATGCATTATGTTCGCAGGATGTCCCAGCCCACCCTATTTTTGTCAACAGACGCTGAAAAAGTGTTCGATAGGATGGACTGGGACTATCTTATGATGACATTGCGACATTTTGGAATAGGGCACAAAATGTATGATCGGATCTCGGCCCTGTATTCATGCCCTACAGCTAGGGTAAGAGTCAATGGCCTCTTGAGTGATTCTTTTCCCTTGTTCAATGGGACAAGACAAGGCTGTCCATTATCACCTCTATTATTTGCAATTGCTTTGGTACCTTTGCTGTCCATGGTTAGGAATGACTGTAATATTAAAGGAGTAATGATGGGTACAGTAGTTCATAAATATGCTGCATACGCATATTGTTTTTTATTCAGAGCCCACGTATATCGCTTCCGAATCTTTTAGAATCCTTTTGAATTTTTCAAAATCTCTCTAACTTTAAAATAAACTTAACAAAATCAGAAATATTAAATATTAATATTCCAATAAAAGAAGCAGATCTTTTGAAACCTTTATTTCCATTGACATGGCAGCCCCATAAACTTAAATATTTGGGAATTTATTTAACATCTCGTCTATCATCTTTGTTCCAATCCAATTATATTCTGTTACTAAATGAAATCAAAGCCAATCTCAATAAATGGTCATCGCTTGCCCATTCCTGGGTAGGAAGAATTGATATAATAAAAATGAATATTCTGCCACAAATTTTGTTTTTATTCCAAATGATACCGTTAGGAGTTCCAATTGGTTTCTTTCCAAAGATAGAAACATTAATCTCTCGATATGTTTGGGGAAGGAAACATCCAAGAATTTCTAAAATGCTCTTGTCCCGATTTCCTCATAATGGAGGTCTTGCTTATCCTGATATAGAAACTTATTACCATGCTATCGTTTTGAATCAGATTAAGGATTGGAAATATGCAGAAAACACAAAATTGTGGGTTCAAGTGGAGTCAAAGATGGGAAAGGTGGACTTAGCAGTTATTCCTTGGCTTCCGAGAGCTTCTAGAGGTATCTCATCTGGTGTTTCACTACTAACTACTTCTACATTAGCTATATGGGATATGCTACATAAAATATTTAATTGGCCATACAATTTCCCATTGATGCCTCTACTTAAACATAATTTTTTCCCCCCAGGTATGATTGATCAGGCATTTAACCGATGGTCCTTGGAGGGACCTTTGTTACTTCATCAGGTACTCGTGGCAGGTTCTCTCAAACCTCTTACGGAGATTTTGAGAAACCAACCAATTAAGTATTTAGACAAATGGAGACACAATCAGCTTGCTGGGTTTATACGAGCCTTACCCCAACCCTTAAGAGATATGGAAGATTTAAATCCATTTGAGGTAATACTTCAAAATAAATTACCCCTTTCCATGGGATATCTAAATTTTATAAAGCCTTGATAGGCATTCGCTCACCTTCATACCCAGATTATCTTGATAGATGGCAAGTAGACTTACAACATCCACTGACGGATATGCAGAAAGATAAAATTTTGCTTCTAGCATGCACAACTTCAATTTTATCAAAAATGACAGAAACAAATTATAATTTTCTAGCTAGATGGTATTATACGTCAGTCAAATTGCAAAAAATGTTTCCCTCCAGGTCATCGTTGTGCAGGAGGGAATGTGGGAAATCTGCTTCTCATGCCCCCATTTGGTGGGACTGTCCGAAAATTTGTCAATTTTGGTTACAAGTGGCCGAATATATAGAAAAAATAACTAATTGTACAATACAGATGGACCCTTGGACAATACTTTTTCTACCAGGGATTCACCTTACGTTTATAGGAGATAA
Source organism: Pelophylax lessonae (assembly GCF_965119305.1). Taxonomy (NCBI): domain Eukaryota; kingdom Metazoa; phylum Chordata; class Amphibia; order Anura; family Ranidae; genus Pelophylax; species Pelophylax lessonae. Next base: position 103,918,716 of record NC_138770.1, on the reverse strand, counting down.
ATTGTTCCACATCTTTTAAATGCAGCAAAGACCTTAATCCCAGCTATGTGGGGTGAAACAGAAACCCCTTCACTGATCAATGGATGAAGAGAGTAGATGACTTATGTTTGTTGGAGGAACTCTTGTATATATCTAGAAGAAATTTGGATAGACGTAAAGCGATATGGAACAGATGGTATTAATTTAAAACTACTTTAACCTATAGGGCAATTGTGATTACATAGGAATTACGGATTAATGTTGCAGATGCTGGTAAAATTTGAATCCAGTACTTTTATGAGTATAACCTATCTTTTGTGGACTGAGGGGTTCTTAAGAACTAATGAATCTTATTCGAGTTTGGAAATATGGGCTGTATTGGACCCATCACCTATGGCCAGCACTTTATTTTTATTTATAAAAACTTTTTTTTTCTCTTCATTATATAAAAATGTATTAAATAAAAAAAATACCTCTCTCCATGCTCACCCCAACTTCAGGCCCCACACCTTTTTCCTTGCTCAACCTACCTTCAGGCCCCACACCTCTCTCCATGCTCACCCCCACCTTCAGACCCCACACCTCTCTCCATGCTCATCCAATCTTCGTGCTCTCCATGCTAATAGTCGCCTTTAGTCTCTATGATTATGTCATTTTTTTACATGTTTGTTGCCATTTTTGTACCTATGAATACATTTTAAAAAATGTGATTTAATAAACGTCATCTTTTATCTTACCTATTCTTATTCTTTCTACTCACCATACTCACTTAATCAGCTCTGTCCATTTAAATTCCCCTGGTACACCCTTCCTTTGCTATTTTCTCAGTCTCTATGTTCACCCTACCCTCAGCCCGCTCACCTCTCTCTATGCTCATTACACTTTCAGTCTCCTCACTTCTCCCCATGCTCACCCCATCTTCAGTCTGCTCAACCCTCTCCATGCTCACTCATGTTTGGATTGGATGGCACTCAGTAGATCTTGGCTCTATTGAGACAGCAGGAGGAAGCAGCACATTGTATAATCATAAAAGCCAGCTATCTCAATGATACCCAGCCCCCATGTTGAACAGTGTGTGGGATGTGCTGTGATTTCACACTGTAAGACAGATGGGCTAAAGTCGGCCATAGGTGGAGTGATTTTCTTTTCGTGTGGTTGCAGGAAAGAAAATTGCTTGATTCCCCCATCAACACAGTCAATGTTGATGGGGGAATCCCTCCTGTAGAGCTATTGTGTTTTCCCAGGCAGGGAGGTTGGGGGGTGGGAGGAGCCGTACGCGCTGGGAGAACACAGTGATCGCATGTAAAATTTGACAGGCTTGTTTGTACCCAAGTTGTTCGATTGCTCAACTCGGGTACAGATAGCTTGCCCATACATGGGCTGAATCTTGACTGGTTCAGCAGCAAGATTCAAAACGTCTATGGCCATCTTAAGTTCTGGAATGTTTCACAGAGACTGGAGGACCCACTAGAGTAATTGGCTTGGGTCAGCTGCCCCTTTTGCGTAGAATTACAAGGTGACCATAGTCATAGGGCAAGTCATGTGTTATCTCTCTGATAATGCAAGCAATAAAAGCAAACTGATTTATTATCATTGGGAGGGGTTCGTTTTTTATTGTTTGCTTTGTCTTCTTGTGCCTGTGACACCTGAATTCTTTCCTGTACTGGTGACACCGAGATTGAAAAAAATCCCCCCAGTGAAGACATCAACAGCAATAAAAATTTGAAAGAGATTCTGATTTCCATCCCTTCTTTCATAAATGAAAATACAAGTTTTTGGTTGGAGTTTAGCTTCAGAATAAAGTTTAGGCCCAACTAAGAGAACTGTGATGACATCTCCTTAAGGGGCAGGTCCACAATGCCCTAAACCCACTTGATGTAATCATTCATTAGAGTTAAAGGTGCTGGGGTTTCATTCAAACTAGAAAACTGAGGATGTTTAGTGTTTGAAAGGAAACAAGCAGGGCAGCACTGGAAAAGAGGTGGGTATTGCAGCCAGAGATGCTTTTCTTTTATTTGTCACCTTCAGGGGAATTTTAAATATTTTTTTAAAATTTGCCCAAAGCTGAGTTCTACCTTGAATCTTTTATCTCTTCATTGAGCAAAATCAATGTATAGTACAACACTACTGACCTAGGATTACATGAAAAATATATGTATTATTTGTCATTTGTTTTTAGCTTGTGTTACATACCGAGCTGTTGACATTGTTCCAGACAAGAAGACTTTGGTTTATGCTTAGATTTTGATTGACTGTGTCGTACTTCCCGACAATCATCATGTTAACAGATTCATTAGTGAGTTGCCAGTTAAACAAATTATAGCTGCGCAACACTTCCCCAAATGAATTAAAGTGGAATAATTCACCATTGTAGGTAAAGTTGTTTTTCTTAAATTCTGCGAGGAGCTGTAAAAAAAAAGAAAAAAAAAAAAAAAACACAATTACAAACCTTTTTTTCAATAACATTGACAATTATTGTCTACTACATTAGGTACACCTGATTTTTACTACAAATAGGAATGGGAGAATCGGCCTGTGTTTGATTTACCAAGGGTTTAGTAAATCCTGTTTGAAATTCAGTGAACCTAAACTTATTGGCAAACCTGTCATTAAAGTAAAACTAATGGCTAAATATATTTTTCCATTTTGGATAGAGTAGGGGAGGGTTATAACTCCTGTCAGTTTATTTTGCAATCTGTGTTGGGGAGATTTCCTTCTGTACCTAGGTGTACCTAGGGTCTCCAGGGCCCTTGGCGAGGAACTGTATCGGCGCCCCCCCCCCCCCCCCCCAGGGAGAGAGAGTTTGAGAGAGACGGGGGTTTTACAGAGAGAGGGGGTTACAGAGAGAGAGAGAGAGAGGGGGATGAGAGAGAAGGCGGGTGACAGAGGGAGAGGACGGGTGACAGAGAGAGCGAGAGAGAGGGCAGGTGACAGGGAGAGAGAGGGCAGGTGACAGGGAGAGAGAGAGAGAGAAGGCAGGTGACATGGAGAGAGAGAAAGAGAGAGAGAGAGGGCAGGTGACCGGGAGAGAGAGAGTGAGAGGGCAGGTGACAGGGAGAGAGAGAAAGAGAGAGAGAGAGAGGGCAGGTGACAGGGAGAGAGAGAGAGGGCAGGTGACAGGGAGAGAGAGAGGGCAGATGACAGGGAGAGAGAGGGCAGGTTACAGGGAGAGAGAGAGAGAGGGCAAGTGACAGGGAGAGAGAGAGAGGGCAGGTGACAGGGAGAGAGAGAGAGAGAGGGCAGGTGACAGGGAGAGAGAGGGGCAGGGGACAGGGAGAGAGAGGGGCAGGGGACAGGGAGAGAGAGAGGGCAGGTGACAGGGAGAGAGAGAGAGAGAGGGCAGGTGACAGGGAGAGAGAGAGAGAGGGCAGGTGACAGGGAGAGAGAGAGAGAAAAAGGCAGGTGAGGTGACAGGGAGTGAGGGGGGGGGGTGACATTGTGTGCAGTGCACCGGATGGAGTCCTCCCAGACACACAATGGGCAGAGGACCTCCTCCCCGGAGATCACACATACCGGTCCGCAGTGGCACACTCTCCATTCTACCTCACCGCATCCTGGCCCGGCTCCCTGCAGACACACAATCTCTCAACCAACCCCCTCCCCCCCTGAACCTGTCACCGGGCGCAATCCCCCTCACCTCCAATCAGCACAGCAGCCAAGGGCAGCACTTGGCCGCGAGCAGCTGGGTGGGCGGGGCCAGCCACCTTAGAATAGAAACACAGAGCAGGGGGCGGGGCTGGATCACAGCTGGAAATATGATGGCCGGAAGGCGAGGTAAAGAAAAGGAGGGGGGCGTCGGCTGCCGGGGGCGCAGGCTACACGGAGGAGCGGTGATTTACTGCTACACTGCCAATGTTTTTGCGCTCCCCCCTTTCATCCTGCGCCCCTGGTGGGCGCCGTTCTCGCCAACCCCACGGTACGCCCCTGCCCATAGCCACAACAGAAAGTAAGAGGAAATTCCATGAAAGTAAAGGAATTCCTTGTTGTTAACAGGGGTCACCAGAATCGGCTCCCCATTGAAAGATTTCCCCCCTGTTTCTGTTCTGGTGACAATCCAACATTTAGGATTTTCTTTTACTTTTAGTCTCAGTGATAATTGTAAAAAGGAGATACAGAGAGTGTGACTCTCGCTAATTAGGCCACAGACAGCAATAGAAACCTAATGTGTTCTAATCCTTCTCTACTCTACTCAAACCTAAAAAAGTTTTGTCTTTAACATTTTGATGTCAAATTTCAATTTAGTTTTAGTCATAGTCTTTTGACTAAAATGCCATTTTAGTTTTAGTCCTATTTTAGTAATTTGCTATGTTTTTAGTTTTAGTCGTATTTAGGATTTTAATCAACTAAAAGCTCCAGTACATTTTAGTCAACTAAAATCTCCCACATTTTTGTCAACTAAAATCTCCCACATTTTTGTCAACTAAAAGCTCCAGGAAATTTTAGTTGACTAAAATCATTTTAGTTGACTAAAACCCAATGGGTTTAGTTAAATTGGAATGCACCAATTATGCATTTCTCTAGAATTTTCAAATTCATTATATATTACAGGAGTAAAAAATCTAATAACAGGTTATTATTTATGGTATTAAGGTTTGAGCATGCACTACAGACACATATTTAACATTGATATATAAGTTATACTGTATAATCACAATGGCTAAATCTGTGTCTGTAATGCAAGCTTAAGCTGTAATATCATAAATAATAACATGTTATAAAAAAATTTACTCCAGGAGTATATAAGGAGTTTGGAAATTCTAGAGAAATGCTTAAATAATGCATTACAGTTTAACAAAACCCATTAGATTTTAGTCAACTAAAATTATTTTAGTCAACTGAAATGTACTAATTTAGATTTTGTTTTAATCATAATCTTTTGAATAAAATGCCATTTTAGTTTTAGTTATATTTTAGTCATTTGAATTGTTTTCGTTTAGTTTTAGTCATATTATAGTCGATTAAAATAGTGTTAATTTAGTTGATGGAAATATTTTAGTCAACAAAAATATTTGTATGCCATCTTAGTTTTAGTCATAATTTAGTCATCTGAATTGTTTTAGTTTGTTGTATTATAGTCGATAAAAATAGTGTTAATTTAGATGATGGAAATATTTTAGTCAACAAAATTAACACTGGCCTTTAGTTATACTTTAAATTCTGGTATTTTTAAGGATAATAAGCAAAGTATTGTAAAAAATGTATGAGCAGTTAGGCATTGTCATGGGGGACATTTAAAACTACAAATATGTTATTTAAATACCAGCAGATGGATTTTTCATGTGGATTCAAAGACAGCAATGGAATTACAAAATCTTTTAAATAACATGCTTGATGGATGTCTTAAAGCTGTATGTGGTGGTAAAGAACAGAACTACGATACTGCAGAGAAGACAGAAGTGTAAAATTGGCCAGCAGCAGGATAAATGATCAGAGATAATAGGCCTAACTGTTGTGTGCCTAACTTTTATTTGTTATATAGGGATGGAGGGTTGCAGTGAATGTGAGTGATATTATGAGATGGTTTAAGCACACGCTGATCTTGCAGTTTTTATTTCTTTGAAACAATGCACGGGTGCAATCAAAGGCAATTCCACAAACAGATGGTAAGTAATAAGCTAATGCTTTACTTGAAATATCTCAAACCTAAAAAATATCCTATCAACATAAAATAAAAATCAAAAATTTCCAAAAGAAATAAAAAAAACCCAAAGTACCACACGTAAAACCAATGCCTGCTTGATTTAAAGATGCTTAAGGTAATTGTAGCTATATTGTAGCACTTGATACAACACAGTTGAGTTCTGTCATTGATGTTTTTTTTTTTTTTTTTTTTTTGGACTTAGTTACATTTTTAGGACAGGCTCTTGGCCCTCTTCTTCTAAGGTCCAAGCATCATTGAAAATATTAAAGGGGAGTTTCACCCAAAAGTGGAACTTCCGCTCATTTGCTTCCTCCCCCCCCCTCCGATGCCACATTTGGCACCTTTCAGGGGGAGGGGGGAGCGGGTACCTGTTTTTGACAGGTACCCTTCCCCACTTACGGGAGATAGCACCGCAGCGCTGACCCTCGGAAGTTTGGCACCCTGCTCCTCCTCCCGCCGCCGAGCCAATCCGAATGTGCAGTGCGCTCCGCGCATGGGCATTAGGCAAGGCTTCACTGCCAGGTTCCAGCTGCGGTGCCAACATCGCTGGACTCTAGGACAGGTAAGTGTCCTAATATGAAATGTCAACAGCTACAGTATGTGTAGCTGCTGACTTTTAATTTTTGAAGGGGGAGAAGGGAGGCTGGAACACCTCTTTAAGAGAACAAATCTGCAAGACAACTTTCTCTGAGGTATAAAGAGTCAAAAGTGATAAAATTAAAAGTGTTGGTCAGATAAGTACTACTAAAGATAAGGGTTTTGAAATGGGCCGGGTCACAGAGGTGAGAATGGTAATTAATGTTTGATAGTGATTTAGAATACTGAGGTCCTTATTCAGTCACTTATCTGTGTGTCAAAGCAAATAAACTTATGGAGTTCAAAGGTTTTCCTTTCCTGAGTAATGTGTTGTAATTCATTGAATGCAATAAATGAAAACAAGATTGTTACATTGGTGAGAAAGGACAGAATTTGCAGAAAATAATAAATATTCACAGACACACCATAAAGAATATAAGCCCATTCTATGGAAGACATGAATGTTTGGATCTTAAAGGGGATATTTAAAAATTCTCATTAAAGGAAAACGTTTGAACTATGTATGATACTTACTGTATATGTGACACACCAGGTCATGGACCGAAGGTGGGTCTCAGTTTTCGCAATCATTATCAAAACAGTTTTAGGAACTTTTGTACCTCTCTGCCTTTCTCCCCCTCCTTCTCATTCCATAGCTCCATCTTTATCTGACCAACTCTCCTATTATTCCTTTGACTGTTTGTGTCTTTCCTGTCCTTTCTCTGAGATTGTTGTCTTGCAGATTTATCTTCTTGCTGAAACTTTTGTATATCAATACTGCTTGGACCTTAGAAGAAGGTAGCCCAGAAGCTTGTCCTTAAAATGTAACTGATAATCTGGCTATACATTAAATCTACTAGTAACAAGTGAATTCTGCTCTTTTAGCACCCTCCCTCCCCCAAACTTAAAAAAGAGTTTATAAACAGAAAAATATGTTTTTTTGCAGCCTTGCTGCTAAAAAAAAAAAAAAAAGGAATTTTACCAAAAATAAGACCTCATCAACATAAAATAATATGCATTATACCACAAAACTAAATAAATGCCAAAATACCACCCAGTGAAACAAAAACTATATATATATATATATATATATATATATATATATATATATATATTATATATACATATTACCAGTATTGGGACACCTGCCATTATACACACATGAAATTGAATGGCATCCCAGTCTTAGCTCGTAGGGTTCAATAGTGAGTTGGACTACCCTTTGCAGCTATAACAGCTTCAACTCTTCTGGGAAGGCTGTCCACAAGGTTTAGGAGTGTGTTTCTGGGAATGTTTGACCATTCTTCCAGAAGCACATTAGTGAGGTCAGGCACTGATGTTGGACAAGAAGGGCTGCCTTGCAGTCTGTGCTCTAATTCATCCCAAAGGTGTTCTGTTGGGTTGAGGTCAGGCCTGTCAAGTTCCTCCACCCCAAACTCGCTCATCCATGTCTTTATGGACCTTGTTTGTGCACTGGTCCAAATCATTTGATGGAGGGGGGGTTATAGTGTGGGGTTGGGTGGAGGAGGTGATACAGTATAATGCCTCCTCACCACCTGCCAAATACTCTCTGAAGAGTGATTTGAACACAGATAACTCTTCAGAGTGTAGCACACATGTGAACAAGGCCTTATAGTGACACTAGGACTGGTGTGGGGGTGACTGGAGACACTGACTGGCGGCACTGGTCTGGTAAAATTGTACCACTGTGGCGGTGATCAATGGCTAATCGCACTGGCATACAGTATCATCAGAGCAGCCACCCATTGTACATGATCACTGCCACAGTAGTACAATGTCACAAGAGTGACACTGCACTTGCTCTGGTGACAGTTTCTATAAAAAACTGTATACAACTTATATATAACTATATACTGTATACAACTTTTCTTTCTTTTTTTTTTTTTTTGCTTACTACAGTCACAATGACACTATGGTGACATTGTACTGTTCTGCTTTCTGATAATCAGAAACTCTGGCAGAACTGATGACACTGTAAGCCAGTGCATGCATCCAAGCCAACGCCTGTTGTGGCAGATAAATGGCAAATTAATCCATTGATTAATTAATCTTGTTACGTCAGAGTTTGGCCAGCAAGTGAATAAGTGCCCAGATGGAATTATCTTTTTATTAGGTCAGGCCTAAAAATAAATAACTTATTTATCAGAAAAGTTACATTACAGGAGTGGAATCCCAGTGGAATTGCAGTTGGATCCAGACTGCTTACTAATTGGTGACTGATGAATAAAGGGCACAGACACAATGCAATCCCAGCCCTGCTTCTTTCGAAGACCAACAGACTTGAACTTCTGTGTTTAGTCCATGTCCTTTTTGATTTACTAACCTTGCGCGGTGAGACTTGGAGATCCTTGTCACAAGTTCCATTTTTGCACACTGCATTTTTCAGTGCTTGAGCAATGGCTGTAACAGTCAGGGCTGTAGAATATGCTACTTCTATATACTGTACCAAATAATCATCGTTTTGTCGAGAGACATCGTCCACAATGCAGGCTAATGGGGATTTGTGCATCGCTGAAGCAGGAACAGGACAATTGTCAGAAGTTGAGTTCAAACATTTTATATATTCTCTATAGTCTTCTGAGCATCCAAATCTCCACATTTTATATTCATCAAGAATTTCATTTGTGGCTATGTCATTAGAGGGAGTAAGGTTTTTAAGATAATCTTCTATTCCATGAAGTAACCGACTTGCAAACGTGAATCCAAATATTGTGCCCACCTTTGCTATATCTTTTATCCTAGCTACAAAGTTGGAGTTGATCCAACTGTCACTTGCAATCCAAGTTCTGGATATATTCTCATGGATGGCCATTCTAAATAGCTCAGCCATGATTGAATCCGGTGCAAAGGTGATTACTACCTTGGCTGTACTAGTTTTGAGATCATTAATAACATTATTTAAGCTACTCTGCAGGGATTGATGTTTTGCATAGGATGGTACAGTCTTCACAAAGGCTGTACATATTCCATTGTCCACAAAGAGGGAGCTCAATAAATCAAGATTGGAGCGTCCATATTCATCATCACTGGCAATGATTCCTATCCAGTTCCACTCAAATGCTTTGATCAGATCCATGATTGCTTTGGTTTGGTAATAGTCTCTAGGAATGGTACGAAGAAAAGATGGAAATCTCATTTCATCACTTAGAATATCAGCAGATGATGCTCTGCTTATCTGTAATGACAAAAGGAAATAATGCACTTTATTTTATTCCACATTAAACAACATTAAACATGAAACAGCATAGGAAAGATGTCATTTTTAGGCTTGAAGATAAAAGTGAAATAACACTTTTTATTTTATATAATGAAGACTGTTATATCCAAATGCAAAAGGATAAAACTGCAGTGAATTTGCTGCTATAGTATAATAGAGTAAATTTTACATACATATTCTTTCACACACTCCTACCAGGTAACCACTGAATTAATCCTAATTACAAAGACTTTCGTTTGTGCACTCAATCAGGCTGACTGGGCACTGGGTCTAAAATACTGTCCAAGTTATACAAAGTCCAAATTACTTTCATCCAGCATACAGCCACATTCAGTAACCCTTGTTCTCTCTGGGACATCATGGGGAGGGGGGGGGGGCGAATTTAATACAAATATAGCTGCATTAGCTCAGTAGCCCAATCTCATCAATCATCCTTACAACCATGATCTCATCTTTATCATCTGATTAAGACAGATTCCTTTCATAATGTAAAAAGAATAAAAAGACAGAGAGCGCCACCATCTAAGTGTATATACTGTATTTATTAGCTCATAAAATTAAAACCAATATGCACTCAAATGCCATATATGAGTAATAATAACATTTGTTGTTTACTTTATACATTTATTTATTATTTTTCCTGCCAACTGACAGTTTTGTACTTTGTTTGTATACATGTCCAGCCCACAGACCTCCCGTATTGAACACAATGTGTTTCTCATAAATATTAATTGAGAGACCTGCCCACGTCCCTCCCCTATATATTCCTGAGATTCTCCCATATCTCCAGGCTTAAGAAAGAGAATGCGTAGCCACTCCTTAACATCTGATGTCACCCTGCTTCCGGCTTCTAGCTCAGCGGCGTGTTCCATGCTGGTTCCCCTCAGCACTCACACACTCAGCCACTTCCTGCAACACACTCAGTATTGCCTGGCAACGCTTCCCTAGTGAACTCTGCATATGGTACATAACCGCTTTCAGGTGCTACTCTGCTAAATTCGGCCACTTCCTTGGCAAACTCTGCATGTGCCCGCAGGACCCCTTGGAGGTGTTATGCATACTTTCCAGGATGATGTGCTTGCTTTCTACCTATTACTGGTTTTAATTTTATGATCTTATAAATATTTACACTTAGATGGTGGCGCCCTCTGTCCTTTTTTTTTTGGTACATAAGCACATAGGATTTATCCAATACTCTGATTCAGAGGAGCTACAGCCATTTCAGGAGTGATTGTATAATATTGTACTTTTATAATTAGACTTATCCAGTGGGCTATTTTACTGGACACTCAGAGGATTCCCCCTTTTCACCCCCCCCCCCACCCCTCATCACTCAGTTTCTTTGCACTATAAACTGTTCCACTTTTCCCTTTTATAGTTTTTTTTTTTACAGTGGTGTGTGCACACTCAATGTCGACGTCAAAATATTCTCAAAAATTTTAGCTAACAGATTTGTACCACTTCTCACCTACATTGTCTCCAATGACCAAGTAGGTTTCATACCAGGAAGAGAGGCCAGAGACAATACTATAAAGGCTATCAATTTACACCACATAATGACCCCGACAACCCAAAAAAGGCTTCTTTTTGTCTTCGGATGCAGAGAAGGCATTCAATAGGGTGTTATGGGACTACATGAAAGCAGTACTTCAAACCTTGGGCATTGGCCCTTACATGCTCGGTCTCATAATGTCCCTATACGCAAACCCATCAGCAGGGGTGCGGGTTACTGACACCCTATCAAATGCCTTCCCCATCAGTAACGGGACTAGACAGGGTTGCCTTCTCTCTCCTATACTCTTTGTACTGACACTAGAACCATTTATATGCAGTATTAGACTTAACCCAAATATACAAGGAATCCAAGCTGCTAACAGAGAACTCAAACTAGCCGCCTTTGCGGATGATGTATTATTATTCTTATCTAACCCACACACCACGTTACCAAATTTTCTAACTGAATTTAAACTCTTCCACAGATTATCCAACCTCAAAATCAATTTTTCTAAATCTTTTGCTGTTAATATTTCACTCCCACATCACTGGGTAAACCAATGCAAAGAAAACTTCCCTTTTCAATGGAAAACAGACTCAATCACATATCTAGGCATTCAACTCCCCACCAATCTATCAGAGCTCTATGAGATAAACTACAACACCCTACACAAACTAACGTCCGATCTCAAAAGCTGGGACAAGCCCATTTTCTCCTGGTTCGGGAGAGCGGCAATCTTAAAAATTACTGTCTTACCAAGATTGCTGTACATCATGCAGACAATATCAATTCAGCTCCCACACACTTTTTTTTTAAAACATACAAATCCATTTGCACCAAATTTCTTTGGAGTAGTTGCACACCAAGGATAAATTACAAACAACTTACATTACCAAAACATTTAGGAGGGATCGGACTACCAGACCCACTAAATTACTACAAAGCCATTCATCTTACCAGAATAGTGTACTGGAACGTACATTACCCATATAAAGATTGGATATCATTAGAAGCATCCTGCATGACCCTCCCCCTCCATTAATCACCATGGCTTCTAGGAACAAATATCCCAGTAGCAATACACTCCTATCCACTAATTAGACCAACCATCAGGGACGTCATCAGGGGGGTACAGCCAGTACTCCTGTATAGGGCCCTGGCACATAGGGGGGCCCAGACAGCAGGAAGATCGGTAGGATGACAGCATACCTCCCAACCTGTGCAGGACTGTCCCGCTGTCCCTCTGTACAGAGGCTTTGTCCAGCATAATTCTGGTGATAAATGTTACCTTCTAGCTCAGAAGGACCTGCAGCAGTGGGAACATTTAGAACAGCCAGGGATTGGCTAACAAACCAGCTGGGTGTGAACTATGCAGCCACAATGAGAGACTGCACCTGTCAAATTCATGCTGTGATGTCGGTAATGGGCGGGACTGCTATTCAGACCCGCCCCCTGTGTCAAGCAACATGTGCATAGGGAAGAAGGAGAAAGAAGATATGGCAGCCAGCAACAGAAAGGTATTTTAGAAAGGTAATCATGTGGAAGATGGGGGACCTTTGGGGAAGATAAGGGCAGAGGAGAGGTGTGTGTGTTGCAGAGGTTGTAGCAGCTGGGAAGAGGTGCAGTACAGAGGCATTTACAAACATTCGCTACTATGTACAGCTTGGTATGGCACTACTCCCGATTTTTAACATTGACCTCAATGGGAAATCTTGGTCACCTTGGTATAGCACTACTCCCGATTTTTAACATTGTCCTCAATGGAGAATCTTGGTCACCTTGGTATAGCACTACTCCCGATTTTTAACATTGGCCTCAATGGAGAATCTTGGTCAACTTGGTATGGCACATAGATGCTAATGTTAGAATGTCTAACATTTGCATCTATGTGAAATCTTGGTCAGCTTAGTAAGGCACTACTCCCTATCAGGCACTCTCCTGAACCCTGTGCATACTGCACTCCAGAACCCTGCATTCTGTATCTAGCATTCTCCTGAACGTATTCCTGACCCCTGCACTCTGTACGTAATGCATTCCTGACCCCTGCACTCCGTACGGGTCTACAGGGATGGGGTTGTGAATTTGTGGAGGGATTCTGCTAGGAAGAGGGATTGGGGGAGGGGGTGATAATATAATTTTGATATTTTCAGTGGAAGGGGGGGGGGGGGCCTGTCAGGTAGGCTGTATGGGGCCCCAGGATTTCTAGCGGCAGCCCTGCCAACCATACATTGCTTTAGTAAAATTAACATGCACACTTCTATCTCATCAACTCAAGGCCCACTCACCCCAATAAAACTGAACCTAGACTTTCCCCCAGGCACGCACCATTGCTTTTTGGAAAAATACTGGTCAGACGATCGAATACTGGCTCATCACTTCTTTGAGAAAGGTAAATACTTATCAGCTTCTCATCTAGCTACATGGATGAATAAACCGCCCATCCCCCTGGACATACTTATTGCTTACACACTATCTCAAATCGCTAGACAAAGATACACCCTGTTCCAGAAAACTCACCCCTTTTGAGTAGCTATGTACCCAAAGAACGCCCCAAGCACACCTCATTTCCTACAATCACTCCCTTATTTTTGTTGAACATTCCAAAATAACAATACAGCTTGCAAAAAGTGGGAAAAAGATCTCTCCCTTTCCCTATCACAGGAAGATTGGGAGCAAATATAAGCGAACATACACAAAGGCTCGACCAATGTTTCCACTCAAGAAAATGGATATAAACTACATTCCCACTGGTATCGCACTCCATCTCTTTTGTACAAATTCAAACCCACAATTCCAGACAGATGTCAAACTGACTGGGGCACGTTACTTCACATATGGTGGTCCTGCCCACAAATTCAAACTTTTTGGAAAGACGTACATAGACTAACGTCCCAGGTGACTACCAAAAACCTAGAAATGACCCCATGCCCTATTTCTCCTACATCACTCCTCAACGCCCCATAACACAAACCACAAGTCTTTAGCTATGCACATGATCAATGCAGCGAAGCAATGTATCACGAGACACTGGAACTCTACAAAACCCCCTCCACCAAAGAGTGGCTCACCAGAATAAACAAGATAGCAGAAATGGAAGAGTTAATACACATTGCAAGAGACACCCCTATTCAATTTGAAGCCAAATGGGCCTGTTGGACGCATTTTAGATCCACAACGGAATACAACCCTTTATACAATTTATATACCCCTCCTTGAAAATGCTCTAGTTAAACTTCGTAAAATATCTCCCATCAGACGCTACATCCGCCCACAAATCTCAACACTTATGACACTTATAACAAGGGAACTGCTTATTATAGATGTACTGAGATAACCCCTTACACTCGGAATGACATGACAACCTGCGGATGGGGGAAGAAAGAGATGGCTACTCCCCTTCCCGCTTCCCCCCTCTCCCCCCTCTTTTTTTTTCCTCTCTCTATCTCTCTCTCTTTCTCCTTTCCCCCTCTTACCCCCTCACCTCACCATACTTTCTCCACCTCCACTTTCTTAGCTTCCCTCTATTTCAAATACTCCAACCCACGAAGTGAACATATTGAATGCCAATCTTATGAACAGTCCAATACATGCTCTTCAAAACCGGTATGCCACAATGAAACACTGAAAGTATTCTCAAGATGTACTAGGGTAACCCATTCAGACACACTCACCCAATAGACAGCACAAAATTCTGAAACATAGACATAAGCCCAGGTCTACGACCAGCTAATGCCCATTGAATACATTATATCACTAGAAAGCCAGTAAAACTAATCACGTGGACGCTGGCTTAGGTCATTAATAACAACAGTAAAAATATATGTTTTTCACCTTAAGCCAACCATTACAATAATGAATACTAACTGCATTCAATAAACAAATGACCACTTCCTCTGTACGCTGATATCTTCTTACTTGATAAAGAAAGAAGAGAAACATGTTGCCCCCCTGCTCCGGACACAGTTTGCACCCAAAAGGGGTGTTCGGAAGGGGTGACCAACACAGTTAACATAAATCTCACAATATTTTTATTATGTTTGTTTAAAATGTTTATGTACTTGTACTATTATAACTAACACTTGTTATAAATGTTAACAGTGGCACCGAGATCAACACTATATGTATAAGATGTTCACTACCTGTTTATACCCTGATTTTCTATGTCAATGATTAAATGAACTTTTCTTGAATTAAAGAAAAAAGACTGCACACGCAAAATGTGAGGACACAAAAAAAGTGCACAGGGCGTACATTTGGACTTCCTCGGAAGAAGGGAGGGCCCTTAACCTATTCCCCCGGGGTGCAAGGCTCCTGACTAGGGATGATCGAACGGTTCGGGTCGACCATCGGTTCGGCGCGAACATTGGGTGTTCGAGGTTCGGCCGAATTTAGAACTTTTTGCCCAAAAAGTTTGGAATTCGGCAACCAGAACCGCCCAAAATGCAATGCTTCAGGAAATGGGCTTTAAAAGCCCGTGATTGGACCAGAACCATTAGCAAAAGCCAATTGAGGGGGCAGGAGAATGCTAGGAATGTGATTGGAGTGACTAGGGGGTCCCTAGACCAATCATTAGTGAATACGCCCCCCAGTATATAAGATTGTCCCCGCCATATTCCTAGCATTGTTATACTGGACATTGAAGAGAGTGGAAGCAGTTCTGTTAATTTTACTTTAAAAGTGTCATTTAGCTATTTATTAGTGTGAGGAAAGGGATATCTAGTGTAGTTAGAGTGCTCCTTTACACTTAAGTTAGCTTCAAAAATTTAGTTTCTGTAGGGAAAGTGTTAAGTGTAAGGGGACCGTAGCGTAGTGTAGGGTTAACTGGCAGTGACTGCTATGGCAGGGTGACAAAACCCTTCCATAGCAGGGTGACCGCTATAGAGAAATTATCATTTCTCTGAATTGCTTCGACACACCCATATGGCTTCTCACCAGCCAAGCATTTTTTATGCTGCAGGGGCTGCCACTGCCAGTGCTTTTTTGAGGACATGTTTGATGTCAGACATGACATCTGAACATGTGTATAGGGGGTATATATACACATATATGTCTGAATATATACCCCTAGACATATATAGGTGTGATAGTAGCAGAAATAAATGCTTGTGCTAATGAAATCATTTACAGTAATATATTTCTGCTACTATCACACCTATATATGTCTAGGGGTATATATTCAGACATATATGTGTATATATACCCCCTATACACATGTTCAGATGTTTTGTCTGCCTCAAAAGAACCCAAAAAAATGCCAAAAAAACGCTAGCGTCAAAAAAAAAAAATAGGTGTGATAGTAGCAGAAATATATGCTTGCGCTAATGAAATCATTTACAGTAATATATTTCTGCTACTATCACACCTATATATGTCTAGGTGTGTATATAAATATATGTATGTGTGTATATATACCACTATACACAAGTTCAGATGTTTTGCCTGCCTCAAAAGAACCCAAAAAAATGCCAAAAAAAACGCTAGCGTCAAAAAATAAAAATGCCCAGGTGTGTTTTTGCTGGCATTTTTTGGGGGTTTTTGGAGGCAGGCAAAACATCTGAACTTGTGCACAGTACCACTATACACAAGTTCAGATGTTTTTCCTGACTGCAAAGAACCCAAAAAAATGCCTGCTTTGAAACCGGCAAGGTGTGAAAACTGAGGAGAGAAGCTAACCCCCTGAGCTGAAAGTTTTCTAATACATACAATCCTTTTTTTTTCTGGTTCTGGACATGCTACAGAGCTGACTTCACAGGTACACCTTTTAGACCCCCCAGACACAAAATCACACAAAAAAAGTTCTTAAAAATTGTCATTTTTGATAAAAAAGCCAATTATTGAAAAAATTAAAAAAAAAAAAAAAAAAAAGAGATTTTTTGATTTTTACTTTAAATTTCAGATCTGGGGGGTCTAAAAAGTGTACATGTGAAGTTTCAGCTCTGTAGCATGTCCAGAACCATAAAAAAAAGATTGTTTGCATTAGAAAACTTTCAGATCTTCACCAATATGGCTTCTCGGTTTTCACACCTTGCCGGTTTAATAGTTTAATTGTGTATAGTGGTACTGTACACAAGTTCAGATGTTTTTCCTGACTGCAAAGAACCCAAAAAAATGCCTTCTATTAAACCGGCAAGGTGTGAAAACCGAGAAGCCATATTAGTGAAGATCTGAAAGTTTTCTAATACAAACGATCTTTTTTTTATGGTTCTGGACATGCTACAGAGCTGAAACTTGTAGACCTTTTAGACCCCCCAGATACTAAATCCAAAGTCAAAAAATCTCTTTTTTTTTTTTTTTTTAATTTTTCAATAATTGGCTTTTTTATCAAAAATGACAATTTTTAAGAACTTTTTTTGTGTGATTTTGTGTCTGGGGGGTCTAAAAGGTGTACCTGTGAAGTTTCAGCTCTGTAGCATGTCCAGAACCAGAAAAAAAGATCATATAGGTGTTAAAGGAGGGTCCCACATCCCTGTTCTACTGAAAAATTATCTTTTTTTTTTTCATGGTTCTGGACATGCTACAGAGCTGAAACTTCACATGTACACCTTTTAGACCCCCCCAGATACTAAATCCAAAGTCAAAATAAAAAAATCTCTCTCTTTTTTTTTTTTTCAATAATTGTCTTTTTTATCAAAAATGACAAGTTTTAAGAACTTTTTTTTGTGTGATTAATAGTTAATGGGGCATGACCCAGAACCCTAGGTACTTTTTAGGGGCATTTATTGGGTTTTAGGGCTTAAAAATTGTGTTTTTTGATTACCGAAGTTCGGGTCCCATTGATTTCAATGGGGTTCTGAAATCTGGGCCGAACTTTCGGGAAGTTCGGATGTTCTGGCCGAACCGAACTTTTCAAAAGTTCGATCATCCTTACTCCTGACAGGAAATGAGGTACTCACTGGTCCACCTAGCCGAAACCAGGCAGACCCCATTCTCTGGGAGGTCTGTCGAAACAGACCAACCCCAAGTAATATGTGAGGCTCCCCTGAAGGGAGACCTCATGAGAGAGGGCGAACTGAGCAAGAGGGCCATATCCACCCACCCCACCCCTATATCCACCCACCCCACCCTACCCTTTCAGGGCAGGCCCGAGGACCTACATGCTACTAATCAAACTGTGAGTAAAGTGTACTGTGCCAACAAAGAAAAAACAAACATGACAAACACAGAAATAAAAATAGAAGTGGAAGGGAAGTGGGGAAGTGGAATATTGCCATGGTGCAATACCACGGCAGGCCCTCCGGCTAGGAATTAGAAATTCCTCTGGTCCTAGCCAAAAGCTCCGGCCCCAGAGGCAGGTGCAAAAAAAAAGTGTTTCATGGTGCAGTGGTCTTGGTGCCAATAAACTCAAAGTGAACCCAATACACAGCAAGTGTATGGCACCTCCGGACTGCCACCCCAGGGGCACATACAGCCTTCTGCCAGACCAGTGCCTCCCCATTCCACAGGAAGCACAGGAAGGTATTAGAACTTGGGAGGAGCCTTGTCTACAACTGGGGAGGAAATCATACATGTGGTACAAAAGAAATCTTCTAAGAAAGGGTCTGGTAATGGGTCTCTGGACTATTTGTTTAGCTTAGTTAAGGGAGAAGAACAGCTCATCTGGTGGATTGAGGATCTGCTGTGAGCACAATCTACTTGATCTGGGCTAAACACCAGACTGAACAAACAAATTGAATCTGTTGGTGCTATATAAATCCTGTATTATAATAATAATAATAATAATAATAATAATAATAATAATATTAATAATAATAATAATAATCATCTCTACCCACCTTTATGACAATCATGACATTCAGCTTTATCTCCTCAATATCACCACCTTTATTATCAATATTTTTTTCATTGTCATCATTTCCACCATATTCATTATCAAAACTATTTACTTCATCATCAGCATTCATGCCATTATGTCTTCTGGGTACCAATTATGTGCACCAAATAGAGGGAACTGCAACGTTACCTGAGGTATGAAGTAACTGCTCAATATCCTTGCTATGGCGATGGAGTTTTCAGAGGATACTTCTCCTATAACAGCTTTAATGGCAGGTATGACCTCTGTGCTGTTACACTGTCCTGAGTTGTTTATTGCAAAGATTTCTGGCAGTAACTTCAACGTTGCCTGAACAGCTTTAAGAGGATCAGAACATGAGTCATAGATCTCATAGCCCAGTTTGATTCCTTGCAAAAGAGTGGAATTGTTAATCTTCTCAATTGTATAGATCATTGACAAGGCATCAACTACTATTCGTAACTGTAACCTGAAGCAGAGCAAAGAAACAGGGGAAGGGAACAAAAGGGTAAGTTACTTAGTCCTGGATGTTGGTATTGGGACTACAACACTGACAACTAAACTATACAGCAATAGTAGGGCTACAGTTATTAACATGTGAAAAACATATTAACATCATTCAAAAGGAACCTGGTCGGAACCAAGGAGCTCAATGCATTAGCCTTTTACTTTCTGCTGCCAGAGCTGTATTTGCATTTTTTTTTCTTTTGCACACAGAAAAACACATTTTAGGATGAAGATTAGTTTAAATCCCCAAAACATCATATATTTGTATATTTCCTGAAAGCAAAGATCGTGGAGAATAAAATGGGGGCAGTTGCATTTTTTATGTTTCACAATATTAGCTGAACTGTTTATCAAACCCTTATTTTCACTAAAGTTAATTTTTCTGTAAACAAGCACAATATACTACAAAATTCGTTGGTGAAATATAAAAGATGGGGTTGCATCAAGTAAATAGATAGCATTTATGTCAATCCCTAATGCCTCACACACACGTTCAGATAATCGTACGACTTATTGTTCGCATTTTGTTGCATGATACTAATATCGAATTCAACAATGCGTACTTAGTGTATTATTTTTCTTGAACGATTCTGGAATGGCAGCTAGGCTTTTTCTTCTTTCTTTTTTATTTTTGTGTTTCTGATCATGCATGGTCTTTGTCTATCGATTTTTAGTGGACGCATACTGTACTGATTAAACATTCGCTAGGCTATCGTACGACATAAGTTTTCACGTTTGTCCCTTTGGATTTTGTTGGATAAACTGTCGTGATTGGCTGTCGAAAGCTGTGTACTAATGATCAGATTATCGTGCGATCAAGTAGAAAACGTACGATTATCTGAACGTGTGTACGAGGCATAAAACTGTGCTCACTCATGAAATGACAACAAATTTTGAGACACAAAATTGTCCAAAGGAGACACTTTTAAAGTCTTTACGGCTGAATAGTTTAGAGTTAACAGTAAACAATGGTCCTAGAAGCATCCCCCTCACCCCTCACTCATGATAATACCCAATACTTTATGTGTAAAGAAAGTGTCCTTTTCATACCTAGATGCACCTGGCACTAATGTTTATGTACTGTACATACAGTATGTATGTATATGTGGAGGGAGGGACTTTAAAATTTAGTTTCCATGTATTTTTTGATTATGGGTACTCTATTTAAATATATATATATATATATAAAAGTGATCGACCGATTATCGGCACTACCGATATATCAGGGGCCGATATGCACTTTCCCCGATATATCGGAATCCGCCCCTGAGTAGTGATGGACTTTCTCAGTGTTTTCTTAAATGTTCGCGAACCGCAAGTTCGTGACGGACCCCATTCACTTTAATGGCAGGCGAACATTAAAAACCTCCAGGTCATATTTGCAGCCACAAAATACTTACTAGCTGTGCACACATAGTCCCACAACATGGACACTGACATACCAGAAGTATTGCTATTGGAAAAGTTGCCATAAAAAAATTTTCTTTTTCTTTTTCAGCCCAAATTTTTTTATTTTTTTTCTAAATCAGCCAGAACTGACAGCAGCCGGTAAATACATGTCAAATACATATAGGGTCCATTCACACATCTGTAAAATGGGTCCGCCTCCGTTCCACAATTTAGCGGAACGTTTACGGACCCATTGATTTTCAATGCCAGTCTGAAAAATTAGGCATTCACAGGATAAAGAAGTAAGTGTCGGCCAGTACAGGCCCCATAAATTAACCAACAGGCGTTCACCTGACAGCAAAGAACTTTGTATTCTGTGGCTGGGGGTACATTAGGCATTCACAGGATACAGAAGTAAGTGTCGGCCAGTACAGGAACCAAAAATTTGCCCACAGGCGTTGCATTCTGTGGCTGGAGGTTGCTGTGTGTAGCAGGGACAGACTGTATAGTGACACAAGTCGCTAGCTAATAGGTCCACAAAAGTCTTTTGTCAGTGTATGGAGAGGTTGGTGTGTGGAGCCGGGACAGACTGTAGCAATTAGGCATTCAGCAGACATAAAAGGCCTTTTATGCCGCTGTATTTACCTAAGACAGGGACCATGAATTGTTACGGGTGGTGGCAGATATTTGTGGCCTGTAATGAGGAATTTGAATCAAACATGGTCTACTGGTCACATGTGTTGGATTCCTCCGAGATCCATGCCTCATTCATTTTTAGAAATGTGAGGTAGTCAACACTGTCGTGAGCTAGGCGAGTGAGCTTATCGGTCATGATCCCCCCTGCTGCGCTGCATGTCCTTTCAGACAGGACACAGGACGAGGGGCATGCCAACAGTTCCATTGCAAATTGTGCAAGCTCTGGCCAGAGGTCAAGCCTGCCCACCTAGTAGTCCAAGAGTTCATCACTTCTCAGAGAGTCCACATAAGCCCGATGTAGTTGGACACCTGTCGGTCTATGCGTTCCCTGATGCTGGAGCCTTTGCAGTCAACGCATAAGTCGCGGTAAGCCCAACATTCACCTAGGGACGATCCGCTGGATGGATGGAAAATTGGGTTTCCATCCGTCCAGATTTGATGGATCGGATGTCAGCGGACATGTCTCCGCTGACATCCGATGCCCCATAGACATGCATGGGGGGACCATTCAGATCCGCCAAAAAAAACGGACAGTGTGTGAAAGGGGGCCTAAGAAGGCATCTGGACTCCCATCACTGAGCCCAGTGGGAGCAACACCGACAGAACCCACAAAGCCACACTCCAGGCTCTCACCGTCCAGCCTCTTCTCCTTCCCCTCTCTCCTCACAATTGTCCTCCACTCCACCTTCCATCATGCCATCCTCACATTTTCCTAGAAAAAGGCACGCTTCTGTGGCCCAAATATTCAAGCGTAAAAAAAAATGATGACGCCGGATAACCCTCTTGCCCAACGATTGACCGTTGGCTTGTTGGAATTGATAGCCTGCCAACTACTGCCATATAAACTGGTAGACTAGGAGGCCTTTGGAAAATTTTTGGCCATTGGAACACCACTGTGGAATGTTTTTCTCGCAAAAGAGCATCCCAGAGCTATATGGCCATGTTCAGCGGCAAGTGAATATATCTCTGGCACACAGTGCCAAAATACATCTGACCAAAGGCACATGGTCTAGCAAATACGGGCAGGGAAGGTATATAACTTTTACTGCCCACTGGGTGAACCTTCTGAAGGCCATCAAGCATGTAACCCGTGGCACCCGTGTGGATTTGGTTTTATCGCCACAGATTGCATGCAGACCTGCCTCTTTTTCTCCTCCTCATACTCCATCCTCCCTCTCCTCCTCAGATGACTCCTCCTTTTCCGCTGCTACCGTCTCTTCCGCTGCGCCATCCAAGAGCCCCAGAACCTATTCGGCATGCTAGGTGAGACGTTGCCATGCTGTGCTGCATCTGTTGTGCCTGGAAGCCAAGAGCCACACTGGTCCTGCACTCCTTTCAGCGTTGCATTCACAGGCAGATCAGTGGCTAACACCACTCAATTTGACAGTTGGTATGGTAAAGTGGTGTGCGACAATGGTGCCAATCTGCTGAGCGTGCTGAAACAGGGAAAAATTACACACATGCCATGCATGGCACACGTCCTGAACTTGGTCGTGCAGCGATTCGTTGTCAAATACCCTGGGGTCCAGGACGTCTTGCGGCAGGCCAGGAAAATCTAGGCCCATTTCAGAAGATCTTACACAACCATGGCTCGCCTTGCTGACATTCAGCGGCGACACAACCTGCCCATCAGACGTCTTATTTGTGACTGCCCGATGCGATGGAACTCAACCTTGTATATGCTTGATAGGCTGCTCCAGCAGAAATGTGCAGTTAACGACTACCTGTGCGAACTCTGCGGCAGGACAGGTTCTGGGGAGCTTGGGTTTTTATAGCATATTATAGTGGATTTGTATTGTGCAGCATTGTGACTGGTGAGCGGTTCTGCAGCGATACTACAACTACAAAGAATGACAAACGCAATTAGAAAAAAGTATTATAACTGGTGTGATAGACCAGTGGCCCTCCAAAACGACAGATTGAAGCGGGGGTGTTATATAACAATATACTTTCATAATAGTGTATTTGGGTACTGCAGAAATCTTGCCTCTGCATCATCGACATCACCTTCCCCACCACTAACATTAGAGATCTCGGAGTAGGCAGCAACAGCTGGGACCAACCTCCTTCAGCTGATCTGGGAACTGTCGTCGGAGTGCTGAGTGGCGGATGTTGCTACCTCCTCTTCCTGATCCGATGCCAAGAATGGCTGCGCATCATAAATGTCTTGTGATGGATCGTAAAAAAATTCCTGTGACTCAAGCGGAGGGTATATGGTGGTGGTGTCTTTGGGGGTGCACACAGCAGATAGTGAAGAGGGTGCAGATAGGGAGGATGAGGAGGGTGCAGAAGAGGAAGGCTGAGTGAGCCACTCAAACAAGTCTGGTGCATCCTTTGATGTAATCAAACGCACCTTCTGCAGCTTCCCACTTTGGCTCCGGCCTGGTGCTCCTGCCCTAGCCCTACTACCCCTGCGGAAGGGCCTGCCTCTTCCTCTGCCTGTCATTTTTAAAACGACCCTGTGACAAAAGTCTCTAGAGAAGCGCAGTATATGTGAAAGAAGGTATTTTACACCCCGCTTCAATCTGATATTTTGGGGGGCCACTGGTATATCACACCAGTTATTAAAGAAATTTCCCAGTAACTTTTGTCACTGTGTGTAGCAGAGTTAAAGCGAAGTTCCACCCTCAGAATCATTTTTTAAACAAAAATAGCCCATTAATATTAATACATCTCGCTTGACAAAACCGCTATTTGCATATTTATGAGTTGAACAGTGTATTTGTTTAGTGCAAATCTTTCTTTTAAAATCACTGCCTGTGCGTGGCCATCTTTACTAAGGGCATCTGAAGCTGCAGTGTAAAACTTAGTGTCCTTCTTCCTGATTGCTGTTCATTCCGGATACCCAGAATGCAGCAGGCAATCCCGCACATGGGCAGTACTATGCTTTAGGAATAGCACAGGTTGCTATAAAGACGTCAGCTAAGGAGGAAGTTGCCGCCCTCTATATCCCTTCCCCGCCTCCCGGAAGACACAAGTGCAGGAGACAGAGAGAGAGAGAGAGAGAGAGAGAGAGAGAGAAAGAGTCAGACATAGACACACAATGTAAACTATTTTTTTGTAAGGAAATACCGTTTTTCTTCTTTATTCATCCGCACTCCTTTCAGCTTTGCATTCACAGGCAGATCAGTGGCTAACACCACTCAATTTGACAGTTGGTATGGTAAAGTGGTGTGCGACAATGGTGCCAATCTGCTGAGCGCGCTAAAACAGGGAAAAATTACACAAATGCCATGCATGGCACACGTCCTGAACTTGGTCGTGCAGCGATTCGTTGTCAAATACCCTGGGGTCCAGGACGTCTTACGGCAGGCCAGGAAAATCTTGGCCCATTTCAGAAGATCTTACACAACCATGGCTCGCCTTGCTGACATTCAGCGGCGACACAACCTGCCCATCAGACGTCTTATTTGTGACTGCCCGATGCGATGGAACTCAACCTTGTATATGCTTGATAGGCTGCTCCAGCAGAAATGTGCAGTTAACGACTAGTGATGTCGCGAACCTAAAATTCGCCGTTCGCGAACGGCGAACGCGAACATCGGCAAATGTTCGCGAACCGGCGAACCGGGCGAACCGCCATAGACTTCAATAGGCAGGCGAATTTTAAAACACACAGGGACTCTTTCTGGCCACAATAGTGATGGAAAAGTTGTTTCAAGGGGACTAACACCTGGACTGTGGCATGCCGGAGAGGGATCACGCAAAAAAAGTTCTTAAAAATTATAATTTTTTGATAGAGAGCCAATTATTGGAAAAATTTAAAAAAAATAAAAATAAAAAATTTCTTTGGATTTAGCATCTGGGGGGTCTAAAAAGTGTACCTGTCAAGTTTCAGCTCTGTAGCATGTCCAGAACCCCTAAAAAACAGCATTTTTCTTATATTTTCAGGAATACGGCTTCTCTGCGGTTGGCTTTTACTCTTGCAGGCATTTAGCGGGCATTTTTTTAGGCAGGCATGTCATTTTTTGTATTTAGTGTCTGGGGGGTCTAAAAAGTGTACCTGTCAAGTTTCAGCTCTGTAGCATGTCCAGAACCCCTAAAAAACAGCATTTTTCTTATATTTTCAGGAATACGGCTTCTCTGCGGCTGGCTTTTTCTCTTGCAGGCATTTAGCGGGCATTTTTTTAGGCAGGCATGTCATTTTTTGTATTTAGTGTCTGGGGGGTCTAAAAAGTGTACCTGTCAAGTTTCAGCTCTGTAGCATGTCCAGAACCCCTAAAAAACAGCATTTTTCTTATATTTTCAGGAATACGGCTTCTCTGCGGCTGGCTTTTTCTCTTGCAGGCATTTAGCGGGCATTTTTTTTAGGCAGGCATGTCATTTTTTGTATTTAGTGTCTGGGGGGTCTAAAAAGTGTACCTGTCAAGTTTCAGCTCTGTAGCATGTCCAGAACCCCTAAAAAACAGCATTTTTCTTATATTTTCAGGAATACGGCTTCTCTGCGGCTTGCTTTTCCTCTTGCAGGCATTTAGCGGGCATTTTTTTAGGCAGGCATGTCATTTTTTGTATTTAGTGTCTGGGGGGTCTAAAAAGTGTACCTGTCAAGTTTTAGCTCTGTAGCATGTCCAGAACCCCTAAAAAACAGCATTTTTCTTATATTTTCAGGAATACTGCTTCTCTGCGGCTGGCTTTTATTCTTGCAGGCATTTAGCGGGCATTTTTTTAGGCAGGCATGTCATTTTTTGTATTCAGTGTCTGGGGGGTCTAAAAAGTGTACCTGTCAAGTTTCAGCTCTGTAGCATGTCCAGAACCCCTAAAAAACAGCATTTTTCTTATATTTTCAGGAATACGGCTTCTCTGCGGCTGGCTTTTTCTCTTGCAGGCATTTAGCGGGCATTTTTTTAGGCAGGCATGTCATTTTTTGTATTTAGTGTCTGGGGGGTCTAAAAAGTGTACCTGTCAAGTTTCAGCTCTGTAGCATGTCCAAAACCCCTAAAAAACAGCATTTTTCTTATATTTTCAGGAATACGGCTTCTCTGCGGCTGGCTTTTTCTCTTGCAGGCATTTAGCGGGCATTTTTTTAGGCAGGCATGTCATTTTTTGTATTTAGTGTCTGGGGGGTCTAAAAAGTGTACCTGTCAAGTTTCAGCTCTGTAGCATGTTCAGAACCCCTAAAAACAGCATTTTTCTTATATTTTCAGGAATATGGCTTCTCTGCGGCTGGCTTTTTTTCTTGCAGGCATTTAGCGGGCATTTTTTTAGGCAGGCATGTCATTTTTTGTATTCAGTGTCTGGGGGGTCTAAAAAGTGTACCTGTCAAGTTTCAGCTCTGTAGCATGTCCAGAACCCCTAAAAAACAGCATTTTTCTTATATTTTCAGGAATACGGCTTCTCTGCGGCTGGCTTTTACTCTTGCAGGCATTTAGCGGGCATTTTTCTAGGCAGGCATGTCATTTTTTGTATTTAGTGTCTGGGGGGTCTAAAAAGTGTACCTGTCAAGTTTCAGCTCTGTAGCATGTCCATAACCCCTAAAAAACAGCATTTTTCTTATATTTTCAGGAATACGGCTTCTCTGCGGCTGGCTTTTTCTCTTGCAGGCATTTAGCGGGCATTTTTTTAGGCAGGCATGTCATTTTTTGTATTTAGTGTCTGGGGCGTCTAAAAAGTGTACCTGTCAAGTTTCAGCTCTGTAGCATGTCCAGAACCCCTAAAAAACAGCATTTTTCTTATATTTTCAGGAATACGGCTTCTCTGCGGCTTGCTTTTTCTCTTGCAGGCATTTAGCGGGCATTTTTTTAGGCAGGCATGTCATGTTTTGTATTTAGTGTCTGGGGGGTCTAAAAAGTGTACCTGTCAAGTTTCAGCTCTGTAGCATGTCCAGAACCCCTAAAAAACAGCATTTTTCTTATATTTTCAGGAATACGGCTTCTCTGCGGCTGGCTTTTTCTCTTGCAGGCATATATATCAGTTGTGGGTGGGCAGTGGCACAGTACACTCTCTGTGGACCTGACAGCAGTCACTGGCACCCAGGCAACTGCAATTTAAAAAATATATATATATTTTTTTACTTTGCAAGCTGCTGTGCCACCTTATATATCAGTGGTGGGTGGGCAGTGGCACAGTACACTCTCTGTGGACCTGACAGCAGTCACTGGCACCCAGGCAACTGCAATTTAAAAATATATATATATTTTTTTACTTTGCAAGCTGCTGTGCCACCTTATATATCAGTGGTGGGTGGGCAGTGGCACAGTACACTCTCTGTGGACCTGACAGCAGTCACTGGCACCCAGGCAACTGCAATTTAAAAAAATATATATTTTTTTTTACTTTGCAAGCTGCTGTGCCACCTTATATATCAGTGGTGGGTGGGCAGTGGCACAGTACACTCTCTGTGGACCTGACAGCAGTCACTGGCACCCAGGCAACTGCAATTTAAAAAAAATATATATTTTTTTTACTTTGCAAGCTGCTGTGCCACCTTATATATTAGTGGTGGGTGGGCACACAGTGGCACTGCAGTGGGCACAGTACACTCTGTGGACCTGACAGTCACTGGCAGCCCAGGCAACTGCAATAATAAAAAATATTTTTTTTTTTCAATTTATTGCAACAAGATGCTGTGCCACCGTATATATATCAGTGGTGGGCAGTGCACTGCAGTGGGTACAGTGCACTCTGTGGACCTGACACAGCACTCACTGCAATTATGACAGAGGAAAAAAAAAATATTTTTTAAAATGCCAGGTACTGTGCCTGTGCCACCCGAAATGAGTGTGGTGTGCACACAGTACAGTCTGTGGTAGGTCTGTGGCCTCTCACACACAGCGGGCAGGCAACTGCAGTGTACAATAGATATATATATATATATATATATATATATATATATATATATATATATATATATAGGAAAAACTCTATTACCAGTTACCAGCCCTTAAAAGGGCTTTTGGGGACGCTAAATATATATATATATGTATATATATAAATAAAAAAAAAAAAACCTCAATTACCAGCCCTTAAAAGGGCTTTTGGGGACACTAGATAGATAGATATATATATATATATATATATATAAGAAGAAACAACTCAATTACCAGCCCTTTAAAGGGCTTTTGGGGACGCTAGATATATATATATATATATATATATATATATATATAAAAAAAATTACACAAATACCAGCCCTTAGAAGGGCTTTTTGGGGTGCTGTCCTTACAGCAGTAGTGGACCAAGAACACTGCAAGACCAGGAACACTGACTAACTGTCCCTAGCTTAACAGCAGCAGCAGCAGCAGCAGCAGCTCTCTCCCTACTCTCACTACACACACTGCTTCAGAATGATCTAAGATGGATGCTGCCCTTGCTTATTTATAGGAGGTGGGAGGGTGTGGGAGGGAGGTATGCTGATTGGCTGGAAATGTGTCTGCTGACTGTGAGGTTCAGGGTCAAAGTTTGCCTCAATGATGTATTATGGGGGCGGACCGAACATTGCATATGTTCGCCCGCAGCGGCGAACGCGAACATGCGAAGTTCGCCGGGAACTGTTCGCCGGCGAACAGTTCTATACATCTCTATTAACGACTACCTGTGCGAACTCTGCGGCAGGACAGGTTCTGGGGAGCTTGGGTTTTTATAGCATATTATAGTGGATTTGTATTGTGCAGCATTGTGACTGGTGAGCGGTTCTGCAGCGATACTACAACTACAAAGAATGACAAACGCAATTAGAAAAAAGTATTATAACTGGTGTGATAGACCAGTGGCCCTCCAAAACGACAGATTGAAGCGGGGGTGTTATATAACAATATACTTTCATAATAGTGTATTTGGGTACTGCAGAAATCTTGCCTCTGCATCATCGACATCACCTTCCCCACCACTAACATTAGAGATCTCGGAGTAGGCAGCAACAGCTGGGACCAACCTCCTTCAGCTGATCTGGGAACTGTCGTCGGAGTGCTGAGTGGCGGATGTTGCTACCTCCTCTTCCTGATCCGATGCCAAGAATGGCTGCGCATCATAAATGTCTTGTGATGGATCGTAAAAAAATTCCTGTGACTCAAGCGGAGGGTATATGGTGGTGGTGTCTTTGGGGGTGCACACAGCAGATAGTGAAGAGGGTGCAGATAGGGAGGATGAGGAGGGTGCAGAAGAGGAAGGCTGAGTGAGCCACTCAAACAAGTCTGGTGCATCCTTTGATGTAATCAAACGCACCTTCTGCAGCTTCCCACTTTGGCTCTGGCCTGGTGCTTCTGCCCTAGCTCTACTACCCCTGCGGAAGGGCCTGCCTCTTCCTCTGCCTGTCATTTTTAAAACGACCCTGTGACAGAAGTCTCTAGAGAAGCGCAGTATATGTGAAAGAAGGTATTTTACACCCCGCTTCAATCTGATATTTTGGGGGGCCACTGGTATATCACACCAGTTATTAAAGAAATTTCCCAGTAACTTTTGTCACTGTGTGTAGCAGAGTTAAAGCGAAGTTCCTCCCTCAGAATCATTTTTTAAACAAAAATAGCCCATTAATATTAATACATCTCGCTTGACAAAACCGCTATTTGCATATTTATGAGTTGAACAGTGTATTTGTTTAGTGCAAATCTTTCTTTTAAAATCACTGCCTGTGCGTGGCCATCTTTACTAAGGGCATCTGAAGCTGCAGTGTAAAACTTAGTGTCCTTCTTCCTGATTGCTGTTCATTCCGGATACCCAGAATGCAGCAGGCAATCCCGCACATGGGCAGTACTATGCTTTAGGAATAGCACAGGTTGCTATAAAGACGTCAGCTGAGGAGGAAGTTTCCGCCCTCTATATCCCTTCCCCGCCTCCCGGAAGACACAAGTGCAGGAGACAGAGAGAGAGAGAGAGAGAGAGAGAGAGAGAGTCAGACATAGACACACAATGTAAACTATTTTTTTGTAAGGAAATACCGTTTTTCTTCTTTATTCATCCGCACTTCCAGGTCCGGCCGCCTATAGGTGATTACGTCACTCGGCAATTCTCAAGGGCTCCTGGGATAGCGGCGTCTGCGAATTGCCTAATGACGAAATTTTGCATTATTTCCAGACTGGTGTCCTGTCGAATAATGCATGTGCGGGACGGAACGGATTATTCTTATGTGAGATTCATAATGAGAAATAGCGGGAATATTATCTGATTACAGAGCAGTCACATTAAAGGGGCACTCTCACCGCACGGGGACACGGATGTAAGGCTCGGTTCACATATATGCGATGCGGGAAGGCTGCGAATTCGCAGCCTGTTCCCGCATCGCACACGCACCCCCGGCAGTTCACACTGCCATATGCGATACGCTGGGGGTGTCAATGTAATCTTAACGACACCCCCAGTTTGATCGAATATCGCAGCGCGATCGTGCAGCTCGCACAGGATCGGATCGCACAAGTGTGAACCGCTGTGAGATCCGATCCTGATGCGGCTAGAAAAAAGGGTCCTGTGCGTGTTTGGTGCGGCTGCGGTGCAAATTTAGCCATACAAACTGTATGGCTAAACTCGCACCGCACAGCCGATCGCATGTAATGTCGGAGCAGTGCGCTCCGATATTACATGCAAACCCCGCACACGCACAAGTGTGAACCGGGGCTAAAAGAGAACTCTCATGGGGACAGGGATGTAATATATAAATAATAAAGGGGAACTCTGACTGGAACATTAACCACTTGCCTACTAGGCCTATTTTTGACATTTGGTGTTTATAAGCTAAAATCAGTTGTTTTTGTTAGAAAACTACTTAGAACCCCCAAACATTATATATTTTTTTTAACAGAGACCCTAGAGAATAAAATGGAGATTATTGTAATATTTTTTATCACACCGTATTTGCGCAGCGGTCTTCCAAACGCAATTTTTTTTGGAAAAAAAACACTTTTTTGAATTAAAAAATAAGAATCCAGTAAAGTTAGCCCAATTTTTTTCCATAATGTGAAAGATAATGTTATGCCGAGTAAATAGATACCCAACATGTCATGCTTCAAAATTGCGCACGCTCACGGAATGGCGACGAACTTTGGTACTTAAAAATCCCCATAGGCGACATTTTAAAAATTTCTACAGGTTGCCATCTTAGAGTTACAGAGGAGGTCTAGGGCTCAAATTATTGCTCTCGCTCTAACGATCACGGCGATACCTCACATGTGTGGTTTGAAAACCGTTTACATATGTGGGCGGGGTTTCCATGTGCGTTTGCTTCTGCGCGCGAGCTAACGGGGACAGGACGCTTTAATTTTTTTTTTTTTTTTTTACTATTTATTTTATTTATTATTTTTTAGTTTTTACACCATTTTTTCAAAAAAAAAAAAAATTGATCATTTTTATTTCTAATACAAGGAATGTAAACATTCCTTGTAATAGAAATAGGCACGACAGGACCTCTTTTTTGTGAGATCTGGGGTCAAAAAGTCCTCAGATCTCACAAGTACACTAATAAAGTTAGAAAGGAAAAAAAAAAAAAAAATGACAAAAAAAAAAAAAAAAAAAGGGACCTTTAAGTCGGTTGCTCGGCAACGACGTTTGCCGTCGCTCCGGTCCTCCAAGACAATAGAGTCGAGTGAGGGCAAGCTTGCCCTCACTCGACATCCTGTTTGTGAGGATCTGGGACCCGATCGTTTTCCCCGCTGCCGGCGGGTCCGGTAAGCGGGGAAAAGAACCGGGACGCGGCGGGAGGGGGGGTCACCCCTTCCGCCATCCCGGAGGGTGATCTCGTGGCGAATCCGCCGCTGGGACCACCCTTATCGGAAAGCCAATCGCCTGCAGTTTAAAAAAATACCAGGGTTATGGCAGCTATCTGCTGCCATAACACCGGTATTTAGCTTTAAACTCAGGACGTATATGTACTATGGGCCGGTAGGGAGGTGGTTAAACTCTGGCTGGAATATTAAAGGGGAACTCTGACCAGAATATTAAAGGGGAACTCTGACCGGAAAAAATAAAGGGGAACTCTGACTGGAATAATAAAGGGGAACTCTGACCGGGACACATAAAGGGGCACTCTGACTGGGACACTGGATGTAAAGGAGGACTCTGACGTGGACAAAGATGCAAAGGAGGACTCTGATAGGGACACACTAGATGTAAAGGAGCACTCTGATGGGCATATGGATGTAAAGGAGCACTCTGGTGGGGATACTGGATGTAAAGGGGCACTCTGATGGGGACACTGGATGTAAAGGGGCACTCTGATAGGGCACACTGCATGTAAAGAAGCACTCTGATGGGGACATAGATGTAAAGGAGGATTTTGACGGGGACACACTGGATGTAAAGGGGCACTCTGACGGGGACACACTGGATGTAAAGGAGGACTCTGACGGGGACACACTGGATGTAAAGGGGCACTCTGACAGGGACACTGATGTAAAGGAGGACTCTGATGGGGACACACTGGATGTAAAGGGGCACTCTGACGGGGACACACTGGATGTTAAAGGGCACTCTGACAGGGACACTGATGTAAAGGGGCACTCTGATGGGGACACACTGTATGTAAAGGGGCACTCTGACAGGGACACTGATGTAAAGGGGCACTCTGACGGGGACACACTGGATGTAAAGGGGCACTCTGACAGGGGCACACTGGATGTAAAGGGGCACTCTGACAGGGACACTGATGTAAAGGAAGACTCTGATGGGGTCACACTGGATATAAAGGAGCACTCTGATGGAGACAAGGATGTAAAGGAGGACTCTCATGAGGATATGGATGTAATATATAAATAATAAAGGTGAACTCTGACTGGAACATTAAAGGGGAACTCTGACCGGAATATTAAAGGGGAACTCTGACTGGAAAATTAAAGGGGAACTCTGACTGGGATATTAAAGGGGAAGTCTAACCAGAATAATAAAGGGGAACTCTGACTGGAACATTAAGGGGGAACTCTGACCGGAATATTAAAGGGGAACTCTGACTGGAATAATAAAGGGGAACTCTGACCGGGACACATGATGGGGCACTCTGACTGGGACACTGGATGTAAAGGAGGACTCTGGCGGGGACACTGGATGTAAAGGGAAACTCTGACGGGGACACAGATGTAAAAGAGGACTCTGATAGGGACACACTAGATGTAAAGGAGCACTCTGATGGGGACATGGATGTAAAGGAGGACTCTGGCGGGGACACTGGATGTAAAGGGGCACTCTGATGGGGACACTGGATGTAAAATAGGACTCTGATAGGGACACACTAGATGTAAAGGAGCACTCTGATAGGGACACACTAGATGTAAAGGAGGACTCTGATGGGGACGTGGATGTAAAGGAGGACTCTGACAGGAACACACTAGAGGAGCACTCTGATGGGGACACAGATGTGTCCCCGTCAGAGTCCTCCTTTACATCAGTGTCCCTGTCAGAGTGCCCCTTTACATCAGTGTCCCCGTCAGAGTGCCCCTATACATCAGTGTCCCTGTCAGAGTGCCCCTTTACATCAATGTCCCCGTCAGAGTGCTCCTATACATCAGTGCCCTGTCAGAGTGCCCCTTTACATCAGTGTCCCCGTCAGAGTACCCCTTTACATCAGTGTCCAGCTCACAGTTCCCCTTTATTATTCCAGTCAGAGTTCCCCTTTATTTTTTCTGGCCAGAGTTCCCCTTTAATATTCCAGTCAGAGTTCCCCTTTTTTCCGGCCAGAGTTCCCCTTTAATATTCCAGTCAGAGTTCCCCTTTAATGTTCCAGTCAGAGTTCCCCTTTAATATTCCAGTCAGAGTTCCCCGTTATTATTCCAGTCAGTGTTCCCCTTTATTATTCCAGTCAGTGTTCCCCTTTAATGTTCCAGTCAGAGTTCCCCTTCAATATTCCAGTCAGAGTTTCCCTTTATTATTCCAGTCAGAGTTCCCCTTTAATGTTCCAGTCAGAGTTCCCCTTTAGGCTCGGTTCACATTTGTGCGATGCGGGAACGCTGCGAATATGCAGCGTGATCCCGCATCGCATCCGCACATCTGGCAGTTCACACTGCCATATGCGATACGCAGGGGGTGTCATTTAAATGTTAACGACACCCCCAGCTTGATCGCATATCGCAGTGCGATCTGACAGTTCGCACAGAATCGGATCGCACAAGTGTGAACCACTGTGCGATCCGATTCTGAGGCGGCTCAAAAAATGCCTCATGTGCGAGTTTGCTGCGGATGCACTGCGAATTCAGCCATACAAAGTGTATGGCTGAACTCGTGTCCGCACAGGAGATCGCATGTAATGAAGGAGCAGTGCACTCCGAATTACATCGATCTCGCAAGCCGCACAAATGTGAGTCGGCTCTTAATGTTCCAGACAGAGTTCCCCTTTAATATTCCAGTCAGAGTTCCCTTTTATTTATTCCGGCCAGAGTTACCCTTTAATATTCCAGTCAGAGTTCCCCTTTAATGTTCCAGTCAGAGTTCCCCTTTATTATTTATATATTACATCCGTGTCCCCATGAGAGTTCTCTTTTACATCCGTGTCCCCATAAGAGTTCTCTTTTACATCCGTGTCCTCGTGCGGTAAGAGTGCCCCTTTACTGCTTTAATGTGCCCAATAAGAGCTGTGTGACTGTTCTGTAATCAGATAATATTCCCGCCATTTCTCACTATGAATCACACATAAGAATAAGCCGTACAGCGATAGTAAAGATAGTGCTGAGAGCGAGGCAGAATCTGAAATTAGATTCTGTCCCCTCTGTCTATCGTCGGATAATGCATCCAACAAACTGCCCCGCCTCCGCCCAGCCTCCTCTCAGTGAGCTCTATGGGATGTAATGCTTTCAGTCACTGAGAGGAGGCGGGGGGGGGGAGCGCGGACTGAATGAAATACATCCCTGTGAACTGGAAATAACACGAGATTTTGTCACTAGGCGAATTGCAAGTGCTGCTGGGATACATGTCCCAGGAGCCCTTGCGAATCGCCGAGTGACGTAATCGCCGAAAGCAGCAGGACCTGGAAGTACAGATGAATACAGAAGATAAAAGGTATTTCCTTAAAAAAAATAGTTTACATTGCCAAAAGCATATTTAAAGGGGATTACATACATAACTTGTAAAAAAGGGTGGAACTCCACTTTAACGCAGCGAAAGAGGCAAAATTTCTGCAGTACCCAAATACACTATTATGAAAGTATATTGTTGTATAACACCCGCTTCAATCTGTCGTTTTGGGGGGCCACTGGTTTATCACACCAGTTATGAAAAATATTTTCTAGTAACTTTTGTCATTGTGTGTAGCAGAGTTAATGCAGCGAAAAAGGCAAAATTTCTGCAGTACCCAAATACACTATTATGAAAGTATATTGTTATATAACACCCCGCTTCAATCTGTCATTTTGGGGGGCCACTGGTTTATCGCGCCAGTTATGAAAAATATTTTCTAGTAACTTTTGTCACTGTGTGTAGCAGAGTTATCGCAGCAAAAGAGGCAACATTTCTGCAGTACCCAAATACACTATTATGAAAGTATATTGTTATATAACACCCGCTTTAATCTGTCATTTTGGGGGGCTACTGTTTTATCGCACCTGTTATGAAAAATATTTTCTAGTAACTTTTGTCACTGTGTGTAGCAGAGTTAACGCAGCGAAAGAGGCAAAATTTCTGCAGTACCCAAATACACTATTATGAAAGTATATTGTTATATAACACTCTCAATTGGCTGTCCTGTACCACCTGATGGATGTGTCATGGGTCAAAGTTCTTCACAATGTAAAAGAATATGGCGGCCGCGAACATCGCCATATGTTCGCATGATTGGCGGACGGCGAACGAGCAAAGTTCGCCGTGAACCGACCGCTGGGCGAACCACAAGGCCATCTCTACCCCTGAGGTTACCGATATTGCCCATATTTAGCGAAAGTGCATGTACCAGGGTGATGCCTGCAGCTAGAGACATTACCCCGGTACCGGCGTCCATAGCCGACGATGCGGCTAAGAAGCTGCTGGGCTGTCATTACAGGGAGCAGGAGGGGACACCCCCCTTCCCGCCGCCTTCCGCGGCTCGCCCGGGTATCCCGTCCCACCGGGAGACCCGTGAATCCTACTTCCACGGCCACCGAAGACCCGATCAAAGCCGCATTTGGCTCTGATCGGGTCTCCATGTAAAAAACCCGGACCATGACATCACTTCCGGGTACTCGGCGCCAAATTAAAAAAACTGACAGCATTCAAAACAGCCAAACTTGGCATTTTGAATGCTTTTCAGTGCAGAGGAGGAGTTTGGGGTCTTTTAGACCGCCAGATCTCTCCACCAGGAGTACCTGTAAAAAATTAAAGAAAATTTTTTTTTACAAGTCCGAAAATATCGGCCGATATCTGATGACCAAAATATCAGTATCGGCATTAAAAAAAACGATATAGGTCGATCACTAATATAGATATATATTTTTTTTACTCAATTTCATTGCTATTACATAGGGGAACTGAGAAGCCCACTATGTGAAAGCACTATGCAAGTGACAGATTCTCTTTAATGAGTTCTACCACACCGTAAGTGAGGGAAACATTTGTAACAGGGACCTGGACAGAGAAAAGCATTTTATTTCTATCATTGTTGCTCCCTGCATCCATTCTACCATCTGGTCTTCTATTTGTATCTTCACCCTGGTGATGCCTTCCACTAATTTATATATTCTTGTATTCCACATTGTATCTATATACATTTTGGGAGATCCGAGCACTCCTCATGGGGCCAAGTCCATTTTTCCACTTTTCTCTACATGGTCAGGTTTCGTTTTCTTTGTTTTCTTCCTTTTGCTCTAATTGGATCTCTCTGTTTCCCTTTCTGGTGTGTTTTTCTTCCCTTCAGTCAATGGTTCTGTGATTTTTCGCATTTCCGGACAGATATACATCGGTGCGATATCCAAACAAATATTTGTATATTGGTTGTGTCTATCACAGACATCAACTGTTTTTTATATATATATATATATATATATATATATATATATATATATATTTTTATGTATCTTTACACTAAGTCACTTTATCATCAGTTACTGATGATTATCTATCAATTGGTATATATTAGGGTTATTATGCTGGTCTGAGTGTCAATTTTTTGATATATGGGGGGGGGGGGCTTTCTTCCTCTTTTTGGTACTAGTCTCTCAATGATGCTATTTTTGATGTTTATGGTAATTATATATTATGTTGGTTTCTCTAAATCAATATATGTTTATTTATTTACTATATATATCCACATATATTTACTTGGTTATTTTTTATCCATCATGACAATATTCATGTCACCTTATATATAACTATAAATATTTTTTTATCTATGATTGGTGATTTGAACTATATTCATTGTCGGCATCAGCATCATTTTTATATATATGAGATTAGCTTGATTTTAGACGAACTTTTTTACAAAATGGTTTTACAGGCTCTATGATTAAACTTCCTGTCCTCTGGTTTCCCATCTTTGGTGGTTTTTCATATACACATCAATGTTAAATATATACAACAAATTATATTGATGTTCGCATCTATCCTTGTTGTGTAGTAATATCAATCAATTTTGGGATTGCATATTTATTTACAAATTGATTTTTGTCACATATCTTTCAATAGCATATCCACAAAGCTTTTTCACGCACATATGCTATATATGTTATATTTATGTACACATACATATATACATTCTTTAGAACATACAATGTTCGTATGTACATTTTCATATTTACACCTATTATTATTATTATATTTTTTCGTATTTATACATATAATTTTTCACACATTTAGAATACTATTTCACACATATTATATAAATCTTTCTTGCTTGTCCATTGCTTGGCCAACATGATATAATTCAAGATGTGTGTGATCACACTTCCTTGTTACCACCTGCTTGTTTATCTACAAATGTTTGCCAGCTCCCACAATCTCATTGTGTGTGGTTATGAGTAAGCGATCTACAGCATCGTGAAACGCGTCAACCCGACACGTCTGTTTGTGCACTGTCTGTTTGCTTAATTTATGAGGAATAAAGGAGTTCATTTGCTTTCATCTTACTACCTTGAGTGCGGGCTAAATTTTTGGACTTTTTCTACATTCCCTAAGCCGCCACACCACCAGCACTTCCAGCCTTTATTTGGGTCATCCATAGTGGATTCTTGTCTTTAGAGAAGTGAGCCAACTCTTGCTGGAATATGGAAATATCTTGCTTCATGGATATCTAGTTATTTGAGGGCAGTCTGCATATCCAATAGAGGAGATGGGGGCCAAAACTTCCTCACTTCAGGGTAGTGGTTCATGACTGTGAATGTGACTTCCAAAATATTGCTAGTAAAGAAAAAATGCAATT
This sequence comes from Pelophylax lessonae, assembly GCF_965119305.1. Lineage (NCBI taxonomy): Eukaryota > Metazoa > Chordata > Amphibia > Anura > Ranidae > Pelophylax > Pelophylax lessonae. Next base: position 103,880,173 of record NC_138770.1, on the reverse strand, counting down.
TGACCTAAATAAACAATATTCAACAGTTGAACAAATCCTGGATAAATATATGTGACTCCAAACAATGGTAACTAATGAGCATAAGACCGTAGTGCATTAAAGTGATATGAGTTACCAGTGCATGATAGTAAATACATATAAGATAAATAAATAAATATATATAGTGAAATCAATCTTGAATAAAGTCCAGCAATATAAAATGTGTCACAAGCGTGAGTGATGATAAACACTTTGTGGATAATGTGCCAAATAATAGGTGAACTCCAATACCAAGTGATAAAAGCAGAGGGTTAGATCACCCTTCTGGGTGTACTACACCCTTACCTTACTGCTGTAAGGCAACAGCATAAAGTGAAGGTTTCTGGCAATCTTGGGGTAAATTCCAGGTGGATCAATGTCCTTGCAGCTCCAGTCATGGATAAGACAAAGCAAGGAACGCCGTATAGTGTAGTAATTTATATCATTTATTGTAGAAAAACAATGTAGTACCTTACATTTAGGTAGATAGTGAACAGCGATGATATATTCCAGCTTCTGTGTGGCCTGCACAGTCCGCCGGCTGCACTACCAGGTTTAGTCTTTCGTCTGATGTCCCCATAACAGATTGGTGACCTGTGCCTACACTAGTCATTTGCAAAAAGCACGCCAAAACCCAGGACTAGGGACTTAAAAAGACTTTGCTTGACCCAAGAAAGCTACCAGCTGGATCACTGCTCCAGGTGAATTAGGAAACCATAGAGAAACCCAGTTTCTCTTAACTTCCTCCCCCAGCTGCATTGCCACTATGGTTGAGTGCCACCTGTAATGGAGAATGTAGACTGCACCTGCCTACATGGCCATTAAGGCTTCATGCTTGGATAAAAATCTGGCATGGGTTTTGGAGGAACCTGCACCATTCTTTTCTTGCATTTTGCATAGGGTTCCTCTTTCAAATATATACCAGACTCAATTAGGTCTAGTTTGGAATTTGGGGGAGTCTCTACACTGTTTTGTTTTCTTTATGTGGGGTTCCTCTTAAAAGTTACACCTGTCGTTTGGGAATCCTTGGTTCACAGCTGAATGTTTCAGGTGGGTCTAGTATGGATCCCTTTATATCACTATATATCACTTCTACCATAAAATATTTCCCCCATCTGCTATCACTTTTTTACAAGTTGCTATGGCTGTTTTAGTAATTTTTTGTATAGCATAAATATATGTAATAATACATTTTACCTACTAAATAGCAGAACATGGGCTTCCTCAGTTCAAATGCTAGTTAACTTGCTTGACTGGTTTATGGATACTAGTAAAACAGAAAGTGATATTGGCCGGGAATGGGGGGGGGAGGATTTGAACACAGCCATGTACTGAACACAAAGAACACACTAATTTTTGAGGGCTCTGAGAACTTTAAAAGAGGTCATGAGCAGTGGCGTCACTAGGGGGGTGCGGGGGGGGGGCGGACTGCACACGGGTGACACCCGCCAGAGGGGTGACAGCCTCTGTGGGCAGCGGCACCGCACCTCTATACTGATTTGCGTCTCTCCCCGGGGGGGAATTCATATGTGCTGGGGAGGCGGAGCTGGAGTGCAGAAGGCTGGAGGAAGCTGGAAGGGCGGAATCCATGTGTGCTGGGGAGGCGAGAGGCGGAGATCCAATCAGAGCCGAGTGCCTGGGGAAACTGGAAATCTTGGGGAAACCAACGGGTTGTCTCTGACTCACACAGCAGGACGGACTGAAGCCGCCTCCCCCTCCTAGCGGCTTACATCTACACAGGAGGAGGGACACCACTGTGAATGTTCCGCAATAATCTGAGGTATATAAATTGTAATGTAGATGGACAGAGCAGGGAGACAGTGACCAGGAAGGGGGGCAAGTTAAAAAAAAAGATGGGGGAGGGATTGGGGAAGGTTTAAGATGACATATACTGGGGGGCACTATGAGAGGGGAGAGGAAAGTCCTATACTAGAAATGGGGGATGGATTTGAATGAAATCCAAGCCTCCAAAAGGGCACAAGCCCTCTACCCTCTCATAGCGCCCCCCTTCCCAAGCACATATCCAGGCCCTCATCTCCCTACTAGCACAAGTGGAGAGGTGGGTCTGCACTGGAGGGGGGGGTCTATGCTGATGAAATGGGGTCTGCACTGAGGGGAGGGGGGTCTGTACTGATGGAGAAGGGTCCATATTGATGAAAGGGGGTCTGCACTGAGGGGAGGGGGGTCTGTACTGATGGAGAGGGGTCTATACTGATGGAGGAGGTGTTTACTGGTGGAAGGGGGGTCTATACTGATGGAGAGGGGTCTGTACTGAGGGAGGGGGGTCTGTACTGATGGAGGAGGGTCTATACTTATCGAAGTGGGGTATATACTGAGGGCGGGGTCTATACTGATGGAGAGGGGTCTGTACTGATGGAGGAGGGTGTTTACTGATGGAAGGGGGGTCTATACTGATGGAGAGGGGTCTGTACTGAGGGAGGGGGTCTGTACTGATGGAGGAGGGTGTTTACTGATGTAAGGGGGGGGGTCTATACTAATGGAGAGGGGTCTGTACTGAGGGAGGGGGGTCTGTACTGATGGAGGAGGGTGTTTACTGATGGAAGGGGGAGTCTATACTGATGAAAGGGTGGTACTATACTGAGGGGGGGTCTGCACTGATGGAGTGGGGTCTGTACTGAGGGGGGGTCTATACTGATGTAGGGGGTTCTATACTGTGGGAGGGGTTCTGTACTTAGTGATGGGGGGTCTGTTCTGAGGGGGGACTATAGTTGGTGAAGGGGGGGGTGACACCATGTTTTTTACACACCGGGTGACACCAACCCTAGTGACGCCACTGGTCATGAGTGGGAGGAAAGCTCCATAACACCAAGAAAGATCTGTGCTAGAGGGCTCTTTAACAACAAGGAAGGTCTGAGGCAGAGTGCTCACAAGAACTAAGAAGGCCAGAGGGGACTTTACAGGACCAAATAAGGAACTTCATCTGGGGATGACACTAACACCCAATGTTCTGCAATTGTTTATAATGAAGAGCCCTGGTTGCCTATGTAGATAGTAAAGCTGCTATAGACCAAGCTAGGTGACGTTTAATGTGTCATTCACTAGGAAGGTTAAGTAGCGTGTGTATGTGTTGTATTTATATCTGACATACTAAGTCTTCTAAGTCTTGTATTGTTTTCCAACAATTGTAAACAGTTTGTATGTACAGAATTATTGTTTAGTAAAGCACATTACTATACTACAAAGGTTTATGCTTAATTGCTTTACTTCAAATTTACCTAAAACATACAAATCAATTAACACAGTATCTGAGAGTACAATCCCATTATTTGTTAGATGCTGGGAGTAAGTGCGGGGTGCCAGGATGAAAAAACTCCATGAACTGTAAATTAGTCTTAGTATGAGCTTTCTTTGCAAAATGTCTAGAAACAGGTAAAATATACAGTATTTGTCATTTACCAATTGAATTGTGGTGCTGTGAAATCCAATCTTTTATTTTTCTAAATCTTTCCCCTTTGTAAACCAACTTGCGGGGGCAAATAAGTGCATAAATCACAACAGAGGAATAGCAAATATAATGACATCTTCTGCAATTGCACACATTTCCTTTCTTTAACCATTTAGGGGCACTGTATACATGTCAGGCAAGAGTATGATCTCATGCATTTAGAACTCACAAAGGTATGTTTGGCATCCCAAAAGGCAATCTATTAGACAACAATTAGTCTGAAATGCTTGTGGAGGTGTCACTTGCAACATACAGAAGAATCTATGGACATGGCTCTCCCATACATCGTTTTTTTAATAATAGAAAAATAAATCCTACTCAATGGGTGATGTAGTAATAAAAATTGAATTCTCTGGTCTGGCTCCCTGTTACCTTTTAATCTACAGGGTGTGGAATTCCTGTGTGGAGCATCCTCTACCCTCTGTAGAACATTGAAGAAAATATTGAAATGGGGAGAAATTAATATAGGTAGTAAAGCCCTGTACACACGCACAGATTGTTGGCCGACCGATCGGCCGTCTTTTGTCCAGTGTTGTTTGTTGGTTGAAATGTGCTCTAGACTTGCACTGGACTTTTGTTGGCCAACAGAAGTGATGTCATGTGATGGTTGACTTTCCCTGTGTTTTTTCCTCTCTGAGCATGCCCAGTCTTGCTCATCTGATTTTTGTCTGCCGAAATCTGTACTGACTGAGGAACAATCGGCCGTTCTGTTGTTGGCCAACAAAAATTTTATAGCATGCACACCAGAATTTTTTCGGCCGAAAAGTCGCAGTTGGTTGTCGGAAAAACATCATACTAACAAGCCTACAATCGGCCGATAGGACTTTGGCCGACAATTTACGGCCAAAAATCTGTGCGTGTGTACAGGGCTTTACTCTGAAGTTATGTTGTGTACTTTATTCCAATAAGGCTGCAAGGTGCTACACTGCCAACAAATATGGCGCATCAACCCTTCTGTTTGATTCAAGAGAAATGGCCGCACACCAAGCAATGGCTCACGATGAAAGGCTTTATTGAACAAGGATGCAAGGTACAGCCAAATGTACCTTGCATCCTTGTTCAATAAAGCCTTTCCTCCTGAGCCATCGCTTGGTGTGCAGACATTTCTCTTGTATCCTGTTTGCTGTGGTGATCCGAGGTCCTGCACCCATGGCTGGCTGTGAAGTTCCAACTGCCTGAGCGGTGTACATCTCTTTCTTTTCTGTTTAATTGCAATCCCAACATTGGTCTGAAATTTGTGGAGATATTCTATGAAGGAGTGATGATTTCCTATACCATTGAGATTATACTATGTAATTTGTGTTGTTCCGTTCAAAAAGCCTTTATGTATAGTAGTGCAGATTGTTTACCAATCTTGTTCTGTCAAGGAAATTGCTAAGACAGTTTTCCATTTGTCTGCATATTGTAAGGGAGTTTTCAGCGAAGTATCAAGAATAAAAGAATACATATTTGAAATGAAGCGTCTAAGTGACAACTTAGAAGTACAGAGTAGCCTAAAAGGTGAGAGTGGTCTGCTGTATGCCAATCTGACCTTGGGATGATTTATGAAATGCCGTATTTGAAAATAAGACCACATGGGGAATTGTGTTTGGGTGAGAAAGTTATGATCTAAAACAGAAAGATCCACTTTAAAATAAATGGTTAGCTTGTGGCATAGCAACAAAGTTACAGTATGATTTAAAAACCTGGTTGGTGGGAAGTCTGGGTTGGCTAGAATGGGAGTGATGGCCCCTATCCTTTTCAGAGGATATGACAGGTGCTTTGCATACTGTATGGAAACAGTGTAAAGTCGGTCCTATTAATGGATGCGTGTTTAATCATTGTGTGTTGTCATTCTGCATGAGCCAAGGGGCTATGTTCAATGTGCCTTTGGTGTAGCTTTGTTCAAGCGAAACTCTTTGACTGCTTATTGAATGTGCCACTCCACTATCCTGGTCAGATGACAGGCTATGTAGTAGAGGCTGAAATCTGGAAATGAGCCACATCCTTTAACCATTTCAGAACCAGTATATTACACCTCATTCTTGTCCAGGCCATTTTTTTGTTTTTGTGTTGTAATAGTTTGACAACTACTTGGTCATGTAATACTGTACCCAAATGAATTTTATTAAACAATTTGCAAGACATATAGAACTTTCTTTGGGTTATATTTAAATCCACCAGGGCTTTATTTTTACTCTATAAATGGAAAAAGTTCAACATTTAAAAAATAATTGTTTTTCTTTCTTTTAAGAATAAAACATATCAAATTAAAATGCCACGACAGTATGAACTCCTTCAAAATTACTCATTTTTTGGAAAGTAGGCATGTCACAGTGAAACATTTATGTGCATTTTAACCCCCCTATATCATTAAAGGAGACGTCCAGCCTAACACTAAAATCGCTACATCTATAAACATCCACGATCTATCACTAACCTACAGTATCTAACCCTATAAAGAAGAAATCAGTATACATACCTTTTCTGAAGCCGATCTGGTCCAATCCCACGCTGAGCTGTCAGCCCCGGCTTCTCTGTGGAGGCAGGTGCAGAGGTGGCAGCCGACAACGGAAGCCCCATAGTAACTCTATGGGTGATGTCACTTCCTATTCATTTCACAGCCATTGTCGGCCATGTCCTCTGCAGAGCTTCCGCCTCTGAAAACTGGACCGTGGCAACTTCAAAAAAGGTATGTATAGCAATTTCTTCTTTACAAGGTTAGATAGGTTAGTGTTAGATCATGGATGTCTATAGATGTAGCGATTTTAGTGTTAGACTGGACTTCTCCTTTAATTGTTAGAGGCACTTTAACCTCTTGCCCACCGCCCCATGTACATTTACTGCGGGGCAGTGGCTCCTCTGCCAGAATCACCTACAGGTACATGATTTTGTACTTCGGAGTCTGGGGCGGGAAACATTTAACCCTTTGATTGCCCCTGATGTTAACCCCTTCCCTGCCAGTGTCATTAGTACAGTGACAGTGCATAGTTGTAGCACTGATCACTGTATTGGTGTCACTGGTCCCCAAAAAAGTGCCACTTAGTGTCCAATTTGTTCGCCGCAATGTTGCGGTCCTGCTATAAGTTGCTGATCTTTGCCATTAATAGTAAAAAAAAAAATCCGTAAAACTATCCTATAGTTTTGTAGACGCTATAATTTTTGTGCAAACCCATCAATATAAGCTTATTGGGATTTTTTTTTTACCAAAATTATGTAGCAGAATACATATTGACCTAAATTGATGAAGAAATTTGATTTTTTTCTTTTTTTTATTGGATATAACTTATAGCAGAAAGTAAGATACATTGTTTGTTTTTAAAAGGGTCGGTCTTTTTTTTGCTTATAGCACAAAAAAAAAACTGCAGAGGTGATCAAATACCACCAAAAGAAAGCTATAGATCCTGAATCCCTAACCTATAAATTGAGTAGGGTTCAGCACTCAGCATCAAATATACAATCCTTATATATATATATATATATATATATATATATATATATATATATATATATATATGAGAGGATTGATACCTTTTAAGGCTGTAAATACACTGTGTTTTAATGTAAGAAAGAGAGTGACCACAATTCAAGGTTGACAATACTTAAAGAATAACTTTACCATTAATAACTGTTTAGTAAGAATATTATATCTACACTAAATAACTATCAGAGTGCACTCTGTATACTAATGGGGGCCCCTTTACACTGAATTGCAAGAGTCTCCAGGATGAGTGAGGCCTCACTAGTCTTCACCGGCAAGGGATCCTTAGCCAATCCAAAAAAGTATTTGTAATCCACAGTAAAGGTTATTAATCAATTGTAATCCCCCGGGTAATAACTAGCAATTGTAATCCAAACAGATGAAAGAGGAGAATAGATTCCGGTACTTCACAATAGGCAGTAAGCCTAACACTGTGAGAAGGGCTTAAGGCCTTTTCTGCCTGCCACGCACTATGCGGAACTACAGTGTCCTGTGGCAACCGTTATGTTTAATAGGGCCCTCTGCTAAACAGCTCTTCAGTCCCGCCCTGGCTCAGTCTATTCGTAATATCAGAACTTTGACTGGATTTCTCACACCCACCGTCCCGAACTCCATTCTCTGGTTTCCTTTAGCAAGGTCCCGCTCTCTCTGGCAACTCTCATGGGCTCCCAGGGCATCCTTCTGCTCCGTCACACTACCAAGATCCTTCCACACACCGCTCGCTCTGACTCAGGTGTCCTCTGCCAGGCCTCCAGCCTACTCGTCTGCGCTCCGCAGCAGCTCTTCCCCTTCCTTACAGCACACTGTCCTCGAGGCAAGAGAGAGAGCGTTGATCCCGCCCCCCTTTATAAAGACACTCTCAGCAGGCCCTGTGAGTGCCATTGCTCCCTGGGAGAAGAGTCTTATTACAAGGCAGTCTATGGTCCTTATTCCTCCCGGAACTATATCTCCCATACCTCACAAGTCCACACTTCTGCAAAACTTTAATGACAGACAAACAGTCTGAACAACACTAGCCTTGCGCCCAGGCTACATTAAAAAAATTGCCCATCTATGGCTAGCTTATGGTTGCTTAATGAATTACAGAAGCAAATATAAGGCAGAAACAGCCCTTGCAGCATCCTTTGCTCCCTTGCTCTCAGGGGTCTTTTTGGAACCTGAACTGCAAAACTTAACATATAAATTTGGACTGGCATTTAGCCATCTGTATCCATTAAGCCTTTTCAAATTTATCATCATCGTAAATTTGCAAACAACTCTCATCCAAACCTGTATGCAAGTCACAGTTCCTACAGCTGTTAATAATCATGGATTAAAACCAATTTCTGAATAACATCAGCGTAAATAATTATGTTTTACCCATGTTAATGGCAAGTAAAAAAAAAGGGCAAGTAAACAATTTTCTGTATTAAAAAGAAAAGAAAAATTGAATTCCTTGCATTTCATTTTCAATTTCTTTAGCACTTACCCTGTGCAGGTGAACTCATCTGCATAAGGACGTTCTAATAAATTGTAAACTCCATTGTGAATGGGAAAAATCCCTCCAAGCATAATGTCTCCGGGTTTTCGAGCCACAGCGTGTTCATGGGAATGACATGAAAGTGCAAATCCAAAGAAAGTAGAAAGGGTGATTATGGGAAATATATAGCAAAACATGTTTGCCGCATGTTCTTAGATCATACTCTCTGTACTTTGAAGAATGAGGCCATGTTGCCAGTCTGCTTGCATTTAAAAGGACAGCTCTGGAATTTTTCCGTAAGGGAGTGTCCAAGATACTAAATGATTTTATAATTGCAAAACATAAATACCAAACGTATTACATTATTGATTTAGGTTAGTGTATGTCTATCAAGTTTATTTGTTCTTAAACTTTGTTTTTTCCAGGGGAAATCTCCTTGGGCACTGGAGCCAGTGTTCACTTATTGAGTAAAAAAAAAATCCTTCCTGACCCTAAAAAGAGATATACCAAATTCTGATCAAAATATTCCCAGATTGTATATACTTAGCTAAAACATTTGCTTTAAAAGAGTTACTTGATCTTTTTTAAATTTTCTTAATAAATTTGATACTACTAACTTGTATGTTAGTCATTTTACACCTTAACTATTTTTAGGGACATATTTGTAAAACAAAGAAGGTGACATTCACTAAATATTCACTGCAGCTGAATCAATCACTGTAATTGAAAACATTTAGTATGTATCAGGAAGACACATTTTGCAGTGTACACTTGTGGGTGGGTGCAACACAGTGTGACAGCAATAACTCACTCACAGTCCAAGTGCAATTGGTAGAACTTGTATTGTAGTAAAGGCAAAAGCAGTTCACAACAAACCTGGTGGGAGAGGGCCCAAACGAGAACACTCACGAATGCCAACAGCGTGTAGCGGAGCGGGTATCAGCCGAGCTGACAGTGTGTGTCTGAAGGGGTAGAATGTGGCCTGGCCGCCTTGTACCCAAATAAGATGTCCAAGGAGATTGAGAGTCCTATGCTTTCCCTTCTCATCTGGAACCTTTCCCTACCACTAATACTGTCTCTGAAAGAGGGGTAACCTGTCCCAACACTATCCACACATAAATGTGCCCTAAACCTGAGAGATAGGGCCTTACATAGGCTTGCCTAACCCAAGATGGCTGCTAGTGTCACATGGGATGGCAGCATCCAATTGGATAGCTTCACCAGTGACCCTGGAAACCATAGAGGAAGCATGTTCCTCTTGACTTCCAGTCCCCCTGCTATGCCACTAAGGTTGAGCACCACCTACAGTGGAGAAAGTAGACTGCACCTGCCTACACACCTACACACTTTGTTGTATTTCGGGAGATTAGTGGCATCATGGCATGGCTGCTCACTTTTTTTAAATATAAAATTAAAAGTTCACATAGACATCAGTTGCCCACGCAACCATGCCTCCTGTAGTGGGCCCGGGCCACATCCCTTTAACAGAGGGCCCCAGCCTGCTGGCAGGTTCAAACTTCATAATGTATTTCATACTGTCAACACATAATGTTTCCCCGTGGCTCCCAGGCAGTAGAGAGAATCAATCCACCCAGAGAGGCCCAGGAGACTGTGGGTATTCTTACACGGCAAGACCTACTCACAGGCAGCTGAGTATAATGGGTTTTCTAGATATGGATTTTAGTGTTCTATTATAGGGACTAAATACTGTGCATGTAATGAAACTATTTTTACAACATAATTTAGTAGATTTTAATAAAGGTGTTGTGCAATCAAGAGCTTGGCTTTGTCTTTTAAATGTGGCTTATATTGATAGAGGATTCGGGAGAGAAAGAAGGAAAGTGTTTATAAAAGCACATATGACCCACAATATTAGGGAGTCTGGTCTTCAGGTGAGTAGGTGGGAGTATTGGCAGAGGAAACACAAAACAGAATGATATGAAGCACTGTGGAGGGAAGTTTGGCACAATATTACAAATAAAGATTGCTTTGAAGATTGTTTGGAGTGACACATCATAGTTTAAATGTACTGGACATTTCATGCATTTAAACACACTGATTAATGATTTCACTTATTTGTACAGTATAATTATGTATAAATTATAGTGATCAAAGAAATTAATTATTTTTAATTTGTTTAACGAAGAGTAATGGGGTACTTTTGAGTGAAAAAAATTACACTGATTCCTTTTATATTTTTTGTAATGTTTTCTATATATATTGTGAGGGGTTGACTCGGTAGCGGGTGTGGGTGACCCCCTGGGTGGGTTTGCTACACATTGAAAACAACGGTCTATGGTTTATTCTTCCAATTTGCTGGAACAAGTGCAAGCATCCAAAAAGCATAAATCAAACAAAACATAAAATAAACCCTGGCCACTTGGGGCGTCTACCTTCACAAAACAGGAACCTACCTATAGAGTCTGTCACAACCTACTGCTGGGCAGACACTGCTGGTCATACAGCAGTAAACCAATAGTCTATTTGTTTTTCTTTTCACACAAAAAAAAAGTCCACACCACCTCACCTTCAGAAGTCTCTCAGCTCACTGCTCTCCTTAACGCACAAAGCCTCAGGATGCAGCAATCAGTAGTCATCCTCTGGATAACTTATAGAGGCCTTAATTGCCTCATTCTGAATAGCTGAAGCTTTCCAACGTCCTTAAACCTTTCTGGCTACCTCTGCAGCAGACACCTGAAAGTAATTGGTTAATTGTCTAAACAAGGCAGAAATGTATCTCCCGTCTGTGACAACACCCACAGATTTACCTGAATCCTGTCACATACCCCCCCTCTTGTTTCAACCCTAGGGTTGGGACACAGGTTGCCAGGCACGCATGCACTCGGGACAAACCATCTACATTCCCCATTTTAACACCGGGACGATGCATTACCACAAAACTAAATTCCTGAAGGGCCAGGAACCACCTATTTATTCTCCTATTGGTCTCTTGTTCTGTGCCATCCACTTCAATGGGGCATGATCCGTCACCAGTTCAAACTGTTTACCCAGGAGGTAGTACCGGAGAGAATCCAAAGCCCATTTCACCGCCAAACACTCTTTCTCAATGGTGGCATAATTCTCCTCATGGGCCTTCAACTTTCGGCTGAGGTACATAACAGGGTGTTCTTCCCCCTTCATAATCTGGGACAGTACAGCTCCTAAACCCACATTTGACGCATCTGTCTGAACCACAAAGTCCCGTGAAAAATCAGGCGAATTTAAAACTGGCTGACCACATAAGGCCTGTTTTAAAGCCTGAAAAGCTGTTTCTGCTTCGGGAGTCCATTTGATCATGACAGACTCCTTCCCTTTGGTCAAATTGGTCAGGGAAGCAGCCTGTGAGGCAAAATGGGGAATAAAACGGCGATAATAACCTGCGATCCCCAAAAATGCATAAACCTGTTTCGGATATGTCGGATATGATGAAACGCGTTGGAACATGACCAGACGACGCATCCGGCAATACGTTACGTGGCGGAGGAGCATCCCGGAACTAGCTGGGCTGGCGTGGAGCCAGTTCACAGCGAACATCGGCTGTTTCCTTATCGCCCTATTATGATGATGTGCCTAGCTTTTTGCTACAAAATGTAAGTTCAACTTGGTGTACATATTTAATAAAGGTGTTGGGACATATTACACTATTGGAGTCATTTTATTTTTACATGTGGTACGGTGTTCCGTGAGAATTACCTACCCGTGAGAAAAACCTACCCCTCGTCACTTCCGGTTCACGGCACTGTATGGAATGCAGCGCTTACATTAAAACAGCGGGGCTGCAATACGAATCATCTCCGCTCGTGTGCCTGTCACTTCCCTGATCTCGGCAACTAAATATAAAAGCGGCGGCGGGTGTATGTAAACATAAATCACGGAGACGCCAGCCGCTTTTATATTTACTTGCCGAGATCAGGGAAGTGACAGGCACACGAGCGGAGATGATTCGTATTGCAGCCCCGCTGTTTTATTTAACCGCCGCGTGGGTAGGTTTTTTCAAGGGTACACTGTGCTATTTCCATACTAGTGCGCATGCGCACTAGTCTGCTCCTCTGTTGTCCCTTTAGGTATCCGGCCCTGTGAGCATGCGCACTGCTGCGCTGCTCAGCTGTTCCTGGCCGGAAGTGACGAGGGGTAGGTAATTCTCACGGGGTAGGTAATTCTCACGGAGCAACGGCTTATGAGGATTTTATTGGAAAGTGGGGATAACGAACCAGAAGCAGATTGGACTATACATATCGTTTATGTTTTCCTGCTGGTCCATTTTTTTATTCATGCGTTTTTGCTCACTTGTGAGAACAAATGAGCATTGAGGTCTGGTGAGTTACCACTTCTTCTGATTTTACCCCTGGCACTTGGTGGTGGATAAGGAGGTGACCCTGATAGATTGCACAATTTCATCGGCTGCTTATGGGACTTTCTGTTATTAACCTTTAAGGACTTTTTGGGACGTTCTGAACTATTTTAAGTGATTTTAAGTGATTTATGTTTATATTTATATTGCTCACTGGTCACTTTATTATCCAATTAGATGTCGGATCTTGTGCTACTATTATTTATGATTTATGCTTTGTATCAAATATCTCCGTTATTTGGCTAAGTAGCTGCATCTATTGGCAATTTGTATTACAGCTATCAAGTGACTCCTTCTAAGCGCAGAGGTATTTCTACAGTCAGGGTGTGACTCAGATCTCCATTTATATTAATCTATTTTTCACTCTGCTGCTATGGAGGCCATTACGTTTCTGAGCACCAGACAACTTGATATTAAAAATATTTTTGCACCAAGTAATGTTCCCTTAGTAGATGAGGATATTAACATCACACTAAAAACCTTAGCCCTCACTTTAGAAAAACAAGTAAGGGCCTGGTGGGACATTGCCACCTTGGAAGCATATATTTCTAAGGGGATCATCAGCAGGGGTTTCCGGTGGCATGTGGCACCACAGGATGGACTGACTGATGACCTTTCTACATCCGAGTGGTATAAATTTTTCCACCAAGTAGGTTTAGACCTCCAGTCTTTGGTACTGAAAAGGAAAAAAACGTAAAATGGATATTTTGAATAAAAAAATCCATGACCTTCAGACCAAGATTGAAACAAAAGGTGATTCTCCTGAGATCAGAGAATTTAATATTAACACTAAAAATAAACTAGACAAGGTGAATAAAGAGACTCACCTTAAAAAAGTAAAAAAATACACTAGGGATGTACAGGACTTTAAAAACGGACAGGTATTTTGCTGGCAAGCCAATTTACCATCCATGCCTCCTACAGAGGCCCTGGAAATAGAGGCGCCTATGGAGGCCACGAGCAGTGGAGGCACTGGAGGCTCACAGCCAGTAACTCAACCGCTGACCCCTGTGGTCTGCCCAAAAGTAGGGGTATCACATGTGATGGTGAAATCTGTCACAGAATGGACGGGTCCACCCATTAAAGGGTCTAATAGGGGTAATATAACAAAGAGAGGTACTGCTCGAGGGAACCCACAGTTGATAGGAATACCTACTCAGAACCAATATCAGGTTTTAGCTAAAAGGTCCAATGGTGAGACTGAGGGCCCTGGACCAAAAACCCCCCAAAACTCTTTAAGGCAGCCTTTTTTAGGGAGAGGCAGAGGCAGGGGGAGGGGTCGTCATCGCCCTTACAACAAGAATCCTCAACCGGACAGGCAACAGTACAGAGAGAACATGCTCCCCGAAGAGGAGTACGGGTCGGGAGAAGGATACAGCGTAAAAAAACGAAGGAGAGACTGGTAAATGAAGGAATTTTCAACACCAGTGATGTAAATCTCACTAAAAGTGAATTGCACATCCTGGACCAAGGTCTCAAATGCGCACCTAAGAGGCCTATGAACAAATTCAATGTGTATATTGACACACACAAATACATTCGGGAATTGAATTTGAAAAAATATTTCATAAACAACCCTATTTCATCAATAAGTAATAGAGGCAACGCAGGTATGATAAACAGTGGTTTGCGAAATAAATCTGTTTTCAACCCACCAGTTGGCAATAACCAGTGTGTTGAGGTGTTTAAGAGTCTGGTAATACGGGATCTCCAGGCACTCCAACCAGGTTATAAAGTCAATAAAAAATATAGACACATACAAGTGGGTTTGGACTCCCTGGAATCACGGACAGATATTATCATTCGGCCTGCGGATAAGGGAGGCGGGGTGGTTATCATGAATAAATCATTTTATCATGATCAGATTCATGACATGTTAAGTGATGACCTTACGTATACCAAATTATCGGGTGATCCATCTGCGATTTTTGTGGAGAATTTAAAAACATTGGTTGATTTAGGATATAAAGATGGAGTTGATCAGGGTTGACCAGACGACGCATCCGGCAATACGTTACGTGGCGGAGGAGCATCCCGGAACTAGCTGGGGTGGCGTGGAGCCAATTCACAGCGAACATCGGCTGTTTCCTTATCGCCATATTATGATGATGTGCCTAGCTTTTTGCTACAAAATGTAAGTGCAACTTGGTGTACATATTTAATAAAGGTGTTGAGACTTATTACACTATTGGAGGCATTTTATTTTTACATGTGGTACGGCTTATGAGGATTTTATTGGAAAGAGGGGATAACGAACCAGAAGCAGATTGGACTATACATATCGTTTATGTTTTCCTGCTGGTCCATTTTTTTATCCATGCGTTTTTGCTCACTTGTGAGAACAAATGAGCATTGAGGTCTGGTGAGTTACCACTTCTTCTGATTTTAACCCTGGCACTTGGTGGTAGATAAGGAGGTGACCCTGATAGATTGCACGATTTCATTGGCTGCTTATGGGACTTTCTGTTATTCACCTTTAAGGACTTTTTGGGATGTTCTGAACTATTTTAAGTGATTTATGTTTATATTTATATTGCTCACTGGTCACTTTATTATCCAATTAGATGTCGGATCTTGTGCTACTATTATTTATGATTTATGCTTTGTATCAAATATCTCCGTTATTTGGCTAAGTAGCTGCATCTATTGGCAATTTGTATTACAGCTATCAGCTGACTCCTTCTAAGCGCAGAGGTATTTCTACAGTCAGGGTGTGACTCAGATCTCCATTTATATTTATCTATTTTTCACTCTGCTGCTATGGAGGCCATTAAGTTTCTGAGCACCAGACAACTTGATATTAAAAATATTTTTGCACCAAGTAATGTTCCCTTAGTAGATGAGGATATTAACATCACACTAAAAACCTTAGCCCTCACTTTAGAAAAACAAGTAAGGGCCTGGTGGGACATTGCCACCTTGGAAGCATATATTTCTGAGGGGATCATCAGCAGGGGTTTCCGGTGGCATGTGGCACCACAGGATGGACTGACTGATGACCTTTCTACATCCGAGTGGTATACATTTTTCCATTTTGCGCTACTATTATTTATGATTTATAAAATAAACCCTGGCCACTTGGGGCGTCTACCTTCACAAAACAGGAACCTACCTATAGAGTCTGTCACAACCTACTGCTGGACAGACACTGCTGGTCATACAGCAGTAAACCAATAGTCTATTTGTTTTTCTTTTCACACAGAAAAAGTCCACACCACCTCACCTTCAGAAGTCTCTCAGCTCACTGCTCTCCTTAACGCACAAAGCCTCAGGATGCAGCAATCTGTAGTCATCTTCTGGATAACTTATAGAGGCCTTAATTGCCTCATTCTGAATAGCTGAAGCTTTCCAACGTCCTTAAGCCTTTCTGGCTACCTCTGCAGCCGACACCTGAAAGTAATTGGTGAATTGTCTAAACAAGGCAGAAATGTATCTCCCGTCTGTGACAACACCCACAGATTTACCTGAATCCTGTCACATACCCCCCCTCTTGTTTCAACCCTAGGGTTGGGACACAGGTTGCCAGGCACACATGCACTCGGGACAAACCATCTGCATTCCCCATTTTAACACCGGGCGATGCGTTACCACAAAACTAAATTCCTGAAGGGCCAGGAACCACCTATTTATTCTCCTATTGGTCTCCTTTTTCTGTGCCATCCACTTCAATGGGGCATGATCCGTCACCAGTTCAAACTGTCTACCCAGGAGGTAGTACCGGAGAGAATCCAAAGCCCATTTCACCGCCAAACACTCTTTCTCAATGGTGGCATAATTCTCCTCATGGGCCTTCAACTTTCGGCTGAGGTACATAACAGGGTGTTCTTCCCCCTTGATAATCTGAGACAGTACAGCTCCTAAACCCACATTTGAGGCATCTGTCTGAACCACAAAGTCCCGTGAAAAATCAGGCGAATTTAAAACTGGCTGACTACATAAGGCCTGTTTTAAAGCCTGAAAAGCTGTTTCTGCTTCGGGAGTCCATTTGATCATGACAGACTCCTTCCCTTTGGTCAAATTGGTCAGGGAAGCAGCCTGTGAGGCAAAATGGGGAATAAAACGGCGATAATAACCTGCGATCCCCAAAAATGCACAAATCTGTTTCTTGTTGGTAGGACGTGGCCAATCCTGAATAGCCTCAACTTTGTTTATTTGGGGCTTGATTAGACCTCTTCCAATGGTATAACCCAGATACTTCGCCTCTTCTAGCCCAAGGGTACATTTTTTTGGATTGGCTGTAAAACCGGCTTTCCAGATGGAATCCAACACAGCCTGAACTTTTGGTAAGTGTGAGTCCCAATCCTCACTGTGGATGACCACGTCACTGAGGTATGCAGCAGCATAGGCTCGATGAGGCCGAAGGGTCTTATCCATGGTGCGTTGAAATGTGGCAGGAGCATTCTGTAACCCAAAAGGCATCCTCCGATATTGGAAAGATCTGTCTGGAGTTACAAATGCTGTTTTTTCCCTGGCCGACCCCGAGAGAGGAATTTGCCAATAACCCTTGGTCAGGTCTAACGTCGTCATGTACCGGGCAGTGCCTAGGCGATCAATCAGTTCATCTATGCGGGGCATAGGATAGGTGTCAAACTTAGTGATTTTATTCAGGCGGCGAAAGTCATTACAAAACCGCCAACTTCCATCTGGTTTGGGCACTAAGACAATGGGACTGGACCAATCACTATTTGACTCTTTTATCACCCCCAACTCAAGCATTTTTTTTACTTCCTGGCGAATTGCCTCTCGCCGGGCTTCTGGAATTCTATAAGGCTTTAACTTGACCTTATTCCCTGGTGCGGTGATAATGTCATGTTTAACTCCGGAGACCCAACCTGGCAGGTCTGAAAACGTCTCCCTATTACGGAGCACAAATTCTTTAACCTCCTGTTGCTGAGTTTTGGACAGAGTCTCCGCTATCCCTACTTCAGGGACAGCCAGGTTAAAAGGAGCAGAAAATCGGGTAGTCTTAGCGACCAAGGACTCTCTATCCTTCCATGGTTTTAACAAGTTCACGTGATAGAGCTGCTCAGGTTTTCGTCTTCCCGGTTGGCTAATTTTATAATTCACCACCCCCATTCTCTCCAACACTTCATAGGGACCCTGCCATTTGGCTAGGAATTTACTTTTGACCGTGGGGACCAGCACCAACACCCTATCACCAGGTGCAAAAGAACGGACCTGGGCCCCACGATTGTAAATCCTTTGTTGAGCCAACTGGGCTTGGGCTAAATGTACCTTCACAATCGGCATCACTTGGGCAATTCTATCTTGCATTTGTGCCACATGTTCAATCACACTTCGATGAGGGGAACTCTCAATCTCCCATGTTTCCCTGACAATGTTCAGTAGGCCCCGGGGGTGCCTCCCATACAGTAGCTCAAACGGAGAGAACCCTGTGGATGATTGGGGAACCTCTCTTATGGCAAACATCAGATAAGGGAGCAGATAATCCAAATTCTTTCTGTCTTTATCCACCACCTTCCTCAACATTTGTTTTAAAGTTTTATTAAACCTCTCCACTTACCTGTCTGTTTGAGGGTGATATACTGATGTATGTAATTGGGTCACTTTAAGGAGTTTACAAAGTTCTCTGGTCACCCTAGACATAAACGGGGTGCCCTGGTCAGTTAGGATTTCCTTAGGAAGACCCACACGGCTGAAAACCTGAAATAACTCTTTGGCAGTGGTTTTAGCAGAGGTATTTCGGAGAGGAATCGCTTCTGGGTAACGGGTGGCATAGTCCATTATTACCAAGATGTGCTGGTGCCCTCTAGTGGACTTCAGTAAGGGGCCAACCAAGTCCATGGCGATCCTCTCAAAAGGGACCTCGACAATGGGCAGGGGTACCAACGGACTGGGGAAATGTGGCGTGGGTGCAGTAATCTGACACACTGGACAGGAAGAGCAGTACAATTCCACTTCCTTAGTGATCCCAGGCCAATAAAACCTCTGGGTGATTCTCTCCTGGGTTTTTTCTGCTCCCAAATGTCCCCCAAGAATGTGCCCATGGGCCAGTTTCAAAACCATCTTGCGGTTCGGTTTAGGCACTACCGGTTGCTCAAGGGTGTCCTCTATCCTCTGTGACACTCGATATAACACGTCCCTTTCAATAATGAAGTAAGGGAGGGCAATCCTCTCGTCAGGGTTAACTAACTCCCCATCTATCTTTACTACATTCTCCCGGGCTCTTAGCAATGTGGGGTCCCTCAATTGCTCAGTGATAAAATTTTCTCGGTGCACCCGGTCATCCAACCCTATCGGCCGCTTTTCCTCTTCTGAGGTAGCAGGCTCCTCACTAGGGACTGGTGTTTCCCCTGCTAAGACTGAGAATGGAAACTCAGGAAAATCCTCCCAGTTAGAGGATTCTGGAGTAGATGTTTCAGGCTCAGAAGAACCACCTACTGGGGAATCTGGGCAATCCCAGAGTTCCCAGAACTTTGGGAAATCCCTTCCCATAATGGCGTCATGTGGCAGTTTGGGAACTAAACCCACTTGGTGACACAAGTTACCGAGGGAGGTTTCAAAGGAAACCGTAGTCACCGGATATTCTCGAGTGTCCCCATGTACACAAACTACAGCCATTTTCCTAGGATGTAAGGTTTTTCCCACCACTAGATCACTTTTCACTAAGGTGACCAGGCTACCTGAAGCCAACAATACCACCATCTTTACCATCTAAGCACATTCTATATAAAGGGTTCTAATTCCCCTTTACTGCAGTGCATGTGGTTGCAAAAAGGGACTGTCGTCTCTTTGTCAGAAAGTCACACTGCATGGGTTCATCACCCACTGGGCAAACAGCTGCTACATGTCCCTCTTCCCGGCAACGGTAACAAATCAACCTTCTGGTCCTCTCCTGTGGGATGGGTCTTCCAGGCCGTTCTCGCCAAACATTAGCAGTAGTCCCGATAATACCTCTAGTTGCTCTTTGGTACATCTCTCCACCCCCATCCCTTGATGCAGTCTTACCTATAGGTGGGGAGGGTCTGGTCTTGGGGTGAAAAGTCTGTGCGTCTCTGGGGAAAGAGGTCAAATTCTCTGTTGTTAGGTACCTTTCGACCAGGTCTACTAGTTTGTCTGCGGTTTCCGGACCACCATGGCTCACCCATTTCTGCAGGGTGTTAGAAAGAGACCTAAGAAATTTGTCCATGACTACTCGTTCCAAAATTTTTGGTCCGGACAGAATTTCTGGCTGCAGCCATTTCCTAGCCAAATGGATGAGGTCATACATCTGCGACCGAGGTGGCTTCCTCAGCTGATAACTCCAATTGTGTACCCGCTGAGCACGGACATCCAAGGTTACCCCAAAACGTGCCAATATTTCCTCTTTTAATCGATCATAGTTTTTTGCATCTGCAAGCTCCAAATCAAAATATGCCTTTTGGGCTTCTCCAGATAATAGGGGAGCCACTAGTCCAGCCCACTGTTCTTTAGGCCAACTCTCTTTCTCCGCTGTTCTTTCAAACGTGGTCAGAAACATCTCAGGGTCATCATCTGCAGTCATCTTTGGCAATAAATGGCTTACCCAAAAAGTCGGTATGTTACTGGCCTGACTCCCAGCCTCGGTCTGCTGTCTCTGAAGCTGTTTCACGATGGCCTCCATTTGCTGCTGGTGTCTCTGTTCAAGGCCTGCAATGCTCTCTTGGTGAGCCTGTTGTTGAGCTGCAAGGCTCCGCTGAAAACCCACATTTGTCTGCTGTCGATTTGCATTTGCCTGCTGTTGATTTGCATTTGCTATAGCCAGTTGTTTCAGTATCTCCTCCATTTTGGGTTTACTTTAACTGCCCGCATCCTCCACCATGTGTAAGGGGTTGGCTCGGTAGCGGGTGTGGGTGACCCCCTGGGTGCGTTCGCTACACAGAGAGACAGCCGAGGAGTGGTTGAAGACAACGATCTATGGTTTATTCTTCCAATTTGCTGGAACAAGTGCAAGCATCCAAACAGCATAAATCATACAAAACATAAAATAAACCCTGGCCACTTGGGGCGTCTACCTTCACAACACAGGAACCTACCTATGGAGTCTGTCACAACCTACTGCTGGGCAGATACTGCTGGTCATACAGCAGTAAACCAATAGTCTAGTTGTTTTTCTTTTCACACAGAAAAAGTCCACACCACCTCACCTTCAGAAGTCTCTCAGCTCACTGCTCTCCTTAACGCACAAAGCCTCAGGATGGAGCAATCAGTAGTCATCCTCTGGATAACTTATAGAGGCCTTAATTGCCTCATTCTGAATAGCTGAAGCTTTCCAACGTCCTTAAACCTTCCTGGCTACCTCCGCAGCCGTCACCTGAAAGTAATTGGTGAATTGTATAAACAAGGCAGAAATGTATCTCCCATCTGTGACAACACCCACAGATTTACCTGACTTCCTGTCACAATATATATATATATATATATATATATATATATATATATATATATATAAATATATATATTTTTTTTTAATTATATATATTTATATACACCGCCGGTTATAAATTTTAGAACATATCTATTTTACTAGTTTTCATTGAAAGTTTTGCAGTTTATGTCTTAATGTGCTCCAGAAATAAAGCATAGAAAAAATAAACAATTGGACATAAAAAAGAAATCATGGAATCAATTTCTTTAACCACTTTACCACCGGAGGATTTAGCTGTCTTACGTCCAGGCCACTTTTTGCGATTCGGCACTGTACGACTTTAACTGACAATTGCGCGGTCGTGCGACGCTGTATCCAAACACAATTTACGTCCTTTTTTTCCCACAAATAGAGCTTTTTTTTGGTGGTATTTTATCACCTGTGCGATTTTTACTTTTTGCGCTATAAACAAAAAAAAGAGCGTAAATTTTGAAAAAATATCAATATTTTTCACATTTTTTTATATGAAATTCCCCCCCCCCCCAAAAAATTTAAAAATCGAATTTTTTTTTAATTTTTGGCCAATTTGTTTTCTGCTACCTATGTTTGGTAAAAAAAATCATAATAAGCGTATTTTTATTGGTTTGCGCAAAAGTTATTGCGTTTACTAACTAAGGGAAAGATTTCTGTAATTTTTGGTGTTTTTTTTAAATTTTATTGGAGAGGGAGGGGTTAATGTATGCCTGGTGCTTACTAACGTGTGTGGGGGGAGGTGACTGAGTGACACAGGGACAGATCGCATGTTCAGCTATGCTGAACCCTGCAATCTGTCACTGTTTGTCACTTAGGAGATCCGCCCGCTTTGTTTACACAAGCGGGCGGATCTCCAAACTCAATTCCCTGACAATCGGGGAAGAGCAGCGGCGATCGCCGCTGCTCCTCCCCTTGCCTGACTCCCGCTGTGACTGAAAACAGCGGGAGCGAGCCTCCGGCGGCACGCGAGCGCCGCCCACAAGGTGAGGAGTCCAGCGATGTAGGCCTATGTCGCTGGACGGAATCGAGCCACTTTGCCGCAGTACGGTCAACGTGACCGGTCGGCAAGTGGTTACCAATGTATACTAATATAATCAAAATGTTTGACAAAGTGGCCACCATTTTCAGATATAACAGCTGAACACACATGTGGCAATCTATCTACAATGGAAATCAAATATTGTTTGGAAAGTTCTTCCCAACACTGTTGCAGAAATTCCTACAAATGTGTTGCACTTGTAGGTTGCTCCCCCCCAAAATCCATAACAGACCCTTATCCCAGCATGCAGCCTGGCAGGTCAGAAAACCTTACCAGGGTACATGCCCTCAAAATGGGGGGGTGCTTTGGGGCAGGTGGTCCCTGCCCCCCCACCCCAAAGCTCCTTGTCCCAATGTTGATGTGGACGAGGGCCTCTTCCCGACAACCCTGGGCTGTGATTGTCGGGGTCTGCGGTCGGGGGGCTTATCAGAATCTGGAAGTCCCCTTTAAGCAAGCCCTTTCAGTCTGGTACAGATTTTAAGGGGAACTCCACATCAAAATAAAAAACGCGTGGGGTCCCCCCCCCCCCAAAATCTATAACAGACCCTTATCCAAGCATGCAGCCTGGCAGCTCAGGAAAGGGGGGGGATTGAGTGAGCGCCCCCCACCTGAACCATACCAGGCTACATGTCCTCAACATGTGGGGGTGGGTGCCTTGGGGCAGGGGAGATCTGCCCCCCCACCCCCAAGCACCTTGTCCCCTTGTTGATGTTGACAAGGGCCTCTTCCCGACAACCCTGGGCTGTGGTTGTGGGGGTCTGCTGGTGGGGGGCTTATCAGAATCTAGAAGCCCCCTTTAACAAGGGGCCCCCAGATCCCGCCCCCCCATGTGAATGGGAAACGGGTAAATCTTACATCTACCCACTCACCAAAAAAGTGTAAAAATTTAAAAACCACAGAACACAGCTTTTGACAAGTCCTTTATTAAAAAGAAAAAAAAATAGTGTCCCTCGATGTAAATCCATCATCAATCACGACGCCCGCCGGACTTGAAAAATAGAAAAAAATTCAAAAACTCTTCCGTCTCCGAAAAGGCTACCCACTGTCTGCCCGATGCTCAGCTTTGACAGTTCTTTTATAGGCAAGGGGTGGTACCAACCAGTTAGGTAGGGGGGTAGAGGGGATAAAGATCCTCTCTAGAAGGTTGCAATAACTAGGCTCACTAATTTATATAGTGCATAAATAATTTTATTAGGTGATATCAAGTAACATAGATAGACAAACAATTTCATGAAGCTGCCATTGCAGCAAATACAAGGTAAAATCGCAGGACCCTATAGACCAGGAAAAGTACACTGCTTGATAAGCAGTATCCCTACCATACCAAGTCCACCCTGTGGAAATAGTCTTAAAGTTGTAAGATTATAAAGAAGCTTGGGTGATCGATCTCTGTGGATCCTATTCACCTCTGCTGGAGTCTAATCTTAGAGTATGCAGATATGCCTATAAGAGTGCACTATACAGAATATGTTGATTCTTGCATAATTATACAGAGATAATCAAGTACATATTAACATCATGTGCATATAATCATAGGCATTGAGCTTCTTCCGACCTTGGAAAGATAAGAAATGTAACTGGTAAAGAACCCAGTATGTGGAAAAAATTATATATATATATATAAAATTATAGAGTGGGGAATCAAAAATGTCCCTTGAAAAAGAGTGTGTGTTTGTATCTCTTGCGCGTGGGTTTAATCGTTGGAGCTCATGTAGTGGAGAAATATTTGGAATATTGTAATCCGGATTGGTTACATCCAGAGGTATGACACTATGCAGCGGCTTGGGGTACCATGGAGTACTTATGTTGTGGAAAAGTGGTATAGATCAAATATCTGTGGAGACTGAGGAGACTTCCTTTCTCTTTGCTGAGCAATGCATGAATGGCTTCTTATAGAGCTTTTTAGCTTGCTCGGCTGTACAGAGGGGCTTGTGGCACCCGGGACCAGGACACCTTTGTTTAGGGGAGTATATCCTTGTGAGTATGCATACAGAGGTCTCTGATTTGGGCTCAGGAGTGTAGTAATGTTTAGGGGATGGTGAGTGTTTGCATCCGCTCACCGTTACTCACCCATAGATGTCCGGTCAACCTGCCTCGGTGTCACTGAGCTACGTTACCTCATTTCCTTCGGGGCACCTCTAGATCTGTGTCATCATGTGATGCAAACAGCCTTGATCGTATCTGATCTCCCGCTGCTTATCTCCGGATGCGGCTCCTTCGGTCACTGAAATGTAGGTAGTCTTCCGAGGTCTGGGGGATTAAGGTGGGAGGAGGGATTGAAGAGAGGGGTTGGAGTCATGATCTCTTGCGTCTCTGGTACTCTTCTGGTTGCCGCGTGCATGTGCCGTACCTGTGTCTTTCATTCCATGAGCGGTCGGAGGTTCCTTGGTGGGGTGGGCGTGGCGCTGGCGTATGACGTTTACGCGTTTTCGCGTGATGACGCACGCTTCTTCAGAACGTCGATGTACCGTTCAGCCGTTGTTTATATATCCATTGTCTTTCTCTGATTGGACGGTTTTGTGATAGTCTTAATTGCTTAGCTGAACTAGTGCCATCTAATGGATTTAAACAGTAATGCCCTGTTTATTTTGCTAGTTCCAGTCCGTATTGATGTTAATGCAGGTCATCAATAAAAAATAAAATATAAAGCAAGAAGGCTGACAGTGATTATATGTGGACAGTGGTAAAAAACAACACAGTTTTTGAACCATAATGGTAACTAGACATTTAATATTGTAGCCTCATAGTGAATTTAAGAGAAATTAAGAATGATGGCATTTGTATGAGGAGACTGGGGGGAACGGAGTAAAAAAAAAACACATTACCATACATCAACATAATGTAAGGTTTATATATGGTTTATATATACTGAGATTGGTTTATATCTCTTGGTAGTCTATAATTTGAATTTTTTGAATTTTTATACTGGATATGAAAGGGGTATGGCTTATTTGATGTTTATTGTCATTAATAGTATAAATGCATTGTTTTGAGAGATTGAATATATGAGTTTGTTTCAGGGATCCAGGAAGACTTTCAAACTTAGTTCATTGTTGAGGCCCTTGGGCGCTAAAGTCTCCAGTCTAAAGATCCATGCTTTTTCGTGGCGTAGCAGGACCTGGTCAAAATCTCCACGTCGTGCTGGGATATTTAGTGCCCAAAATCCTTTAACCTTTAGTCCTGTGGGCTTACCTTCATGCTTTTCAACAAAGTGTTGTGCAATTGGTGTTTCTTCCTTTAGTCTTATGCTTTTTAAATGTTCTCCTATTCTGATCCGTAGTGTTCTTTTGGTTTTACCCACATATATTTTATTGCATGGGCAAGTAATTTGATAAAGAAGGCGCGAAGTGCTGCAGTTAATGAATGACTGTATATTGTAATTTTTAGTGCCTGAGGAGTTTGTGAATTCACAGATGTGGCAGTGTCCACATGGGTACATTCCTTTTAATTTTGGTAAATCCGTGAGCCAGTTTCTCTGTGAATTTGACCTAGTATATTCAGAGTGTATTAGGTGATCTCCAAGGTTCTTAGATCTTTTTGCCACCATTAGTGGCTTTGGGCCTACTATATTTTTCAGCCTGTCTGTCATCTGCAGGATATGCCAATGTCTGTCTAGAACTTCTTTTATTTCCTTCCATTGGTTTCCAAACTTGGCAATTAGTCGTGGTGGGGATATGGTGTTTTTGTCGTCCTTAGGTTTTAGATTCGGACTAAGTAGTTGATTTCTAGTTCTTAGGCCTGCTTTCCATTTTGCCTTTCGTAGGGTTCTGTGGGAGTAACCTCTTTCTCTAAATCTTTTGTATAGTGCTTGTGCCTCTATTAGATAATCGCTGTAGTTGGAACAGTTTCTCTTCAGTCTTATAAATTGTCCCACAGGTATGTTCTTCTTTAGATGGTCTGGGTGTGCACTATCTGCCCTTAGTAGGGTGTTTGCCGCTGTACTTTTTCTGAAGGTAGTAGTTCTGAGTTTTCCATCTTCAAGCCAAATTTTTAGATCCAGGAACGCAATTTGAGTCTTGCTGGCTGTGTATGTTAGATGAATATTTTGGGTATTCGTATTTAGTTCCAGCATGAAATTTTCTAGTTCCTGTAGTGTCCCATTCCAGACCATGAGCACATCGTCTATGTACCTCAGCCAAGTGAGTGCATGGCTGTGGTACATAGACGAGGTGACCACGTTTTCCTCTTCCCAGAACCCAAGGTGCAGACAGGCATAGGAGGGTGCCCAAGGGGCTCCCATTGCTGTTCCCCTTATCTGTTGGAAGTAATGGCCTGTGAATTGAAAAAAATTATTGCATAATGCAAAGTCCAGAATCTCCACCAAGAACTCATTTTGTGCTCCGAGTAGTGGAAACTTTTTTTCAAGGAAATGGTGTACTGCTAGTATACCCCATTGGTTGGGTATAGATGTATATAAGGATTCTACATCTATACCCACCAGAAATAGTTCTCCCTCAAAGTGCAGATTGGAGATTTTGTTTAGTACGTCTCCTGTGTCTCGGACGTATGAAGGTAATTCTATTACTAATTCCTTTATGAGAGAGTCTAGGTATTTCCCTATTTTTTCCAGGGGTCCTCCCACTGCTGAGACTATCGGCCTTCCAGGTGGTGAAAGTGGGTTTTTATGTATTTTAGGTAGGATATAGAATGTAGGAGTATTGTAGTCAAATATTTTAAGATATTGTTTTTCTTTTTCTGTAATAAGGTTAGCCTCTCTTGCGAAGTTTAATTTTTCATTCAGTTTATTAATTAAAGTCGGGAAGGGGTTTTGTTGAATTCTCTTATATGTTTCAGTATCTGAGAGAAGTCTCATAGTTTCTTTTTCATAGATTTTTTCTGACATCAGTACAACGTTGCCGCCTTTGTCGCTTCTTTTGATGACTAAGTTTGGTGCCTTTTTAAGCTCTGTGAGTGCCTTTCTTTCAGGGCCTGATAAATTGTCTGGAGGTGACCAGTCCCATTTAACTTTTTTTAGGTCTTCTTCAATTAGTGTTAGAAACATATTCAACCATTTATTGCTGTTGAATTTCGGCATCGTGGTAGATCTGATAGTGATGTTGGCTTTTCTACGTGTCATGTTTGTTTCTTGAGTTTGATCATGTTCATATTCAGATTCTTCTAGGAGTGAGTTTAATATATCCAGTGCCTCTTGATCTTCAGGGTTGATAGTTTCAGATTCTGTCGTCCTAGTGTTGTCTGTGGAATATAGTAATTTTAGGTAAAGTTTTCTGAGGTAAAGGCAAATATCTTTGTATACCTCGAAATGGTCCATTCCTTCGGTTGGAGAGAAGGATAGGCCTCTCTGTAGTAATTCGACATGTCTTGGTTCTAGTTGGAAGTCTGATAAATTAATTACTTTCTGGTCATTTTCTTCGATTTCTCTTCTTGTTATATCATATGGAGAGGTATGTAAATTGATAGAATTTTGAGGTAGTATGTTTAAGGGGGTTATGGGGTCCAGATTATCCATTGGATTTATCTCTGAGTTTTTGCCCTTGTTTTCTGCTGTCTCGTTTCTATTCTTCCTCCTTCTCTTGCCCATCCTCTTCCTTGTCTGTTTCCTCTTCCTCTGGGGGCCTTTTTCAGTATACTTTTGGGTGTTGCTGGAGGTACATTGTCCTCCAGCTGATCTTCCCCCGAAAAAGATACAGATCTTATTTCTTCCTCACTATCTGATAGATCAGAGTGGTTCTGTGATCTACTTCTTGAGGATCTTCCACGTCCTCTGGATCTATTTCTTCTATTTTGAGGGTTAAGGTCAAATATCTCTCCTGTCGCCCAATCTCCTTGGTCTCGCTGGAATTTAGACTGTTTGGTCAGGCGGAGTGATTTTTGGACTCTCTCTATTTCTTTTTTTAGTAAATCATTCTGAAGTTCAAATTCTTCAAGATCCTTAAGGGGTTCAAGTTTATTAGCTGTTATTTTGATTTGTTCTTGGAGCTCATTCAGTTGAATTTTCTCCTCTTCCACTATCAATCTCATTACATTTATACCATGTTCAATGCATGTAGCCTTCCATTTTTCCAGGAATCTTGTGGTATGTAGATGTAATGCTGGGATTACTCTTTCCCTCAACCCTCTTGGGATGATCCCTTGTTCGATGTATGATTCCAGAGATAGGATATCCCATCTCCGGTTTAGGGATTTTACTAGCAGTTTTTTATGTTCCCTAAATTGTATTTTTAGGTTTTCCTCTTCAGTTTCCTCAGAGGAATTTTCTCTTCCAAATGTTGCTCTAATTTCAGCATCATAGGTGTCTCCTAACACAAATGCCATCTATCTTAAACAGTATCAGATAAAAAGAAGAAATATATTTCAATAAAATCAAAATTGTTTAGACTGGAAGTTTTGTCGCCAGACTGGGGTCTGTTGGTCGGGTATTTTCACCTATTTATGCCCGATCTACCTTATTCAAAACCCGGGAAAGCAATTGATTCATAGAGAATCAAGGGTCTATATCACAAAAAAAGATAAAATCCGGGGAAAGAGGAGGATCTCAGAGTGTGTAGGAAATTGGTTTTCCTATTATGGGACACAATTAAATGGTAGTATGTACCAGGAACCACAGGCAACCGAAGAGAACTCTGCAAAAAGTTAGGGTGGTAGAGGGGATAAAGATCATCTCTAGAAGGTTGCAATAACTAGGCTCACTAATTTCTATAGTGCATAAATAATTTTATTAGGTGATATCAAGTAACATAGATAGACAAACAATTTCATAAGGCTGCCATTGCAGCAAATACAAGGTAAAATCGCAGGACCCTATAGACCAGGAAAGGTATACTGCTTGATAAGCAGTATCCCTACCATACCAGGTCCACCCTTTGGAAATAGTCTTAAAGTTGTAAGATTATAAAGAAGCTTGGGTGATCGATCTCTGTGGATCCTATTCACCTCTGCTGGAGTCTAATCTTAGAGTATGCAGATATGCCTTTACATATTAACATCATGTGCATATAATCATAGGCATTGAGCTTCTTCCGACCTTAGAAAGATAAGAAATGTAACTGGTAAAGAACCCAGTATGTGGAAAAAATTATATATATATATATATATATATATATATATATATATATAATTATAGAGTGGGGAATCAAAAATGTCCCTTGAAAAAGAGTGTGTGTATGTATCTCTTGCGCGTGGGTTTAATCGTTGGAGCTCATGTAGTGGAGAAATATTTGGAATATTGTAATCCGGATTGGTTACATCCAGAGGTATGACACTATGCAGCGGCTTGGGGTACCATGGAGTACTTATGTTGTGGAAAAGTGGTATAGATCAAATATCTGTGGAGACTGAGGAGACTTCCTTTCTCTTTGCTGAGCAATGCATGAATGGCTTCTTATAGAGCTTTTTAGCTTGCTCAGCTGTACAGAGGGGCTTGTGGCACCCGGGACCAGGACACCTTTGTTTAGGGGAGTATATCCTTGTGAGTATGCATACAGAGGTCTCTGATTTGGGCTCAGGAGTGTAGTAATGTTTAGGGGATGGTGAGTGTTTGCATCCACTCACCGTTACTCACCCAAAAAACTTTTTGACTCCCTTCCCCCCAGTCTCCTCATACAAATGCCATCATTCTTAATTTCTCTTAAATTCACTATGAGGCTACAATATTATATGTCTAGTTACCATTATGGTTCAAAAACTGAGTTGTTTTTTACCACTGTCCACATATAATCACTGTCAGCCTTCTTGCTTCATATTTTATTTTTTATTGATGACCTGCATTAACATCACTACGGACTGGAACTAGCAAAATAAACAGGGCATTACTGTTTAAATCCATTAGATGGCACTAGTTCAGCTAAGCAATTAAGACTATCACAAAACCGTCCAATCAGAGAAAGACAATGGATATATAAACAACGGCTGAACGGTACATCGACGTTCTGAAGAAGCGTGCGTCATCACGCGAAACGCGTAAACGTCATACGCCAGCGCCACGCCCACCCCACCAAGGAACCTCCGACCGCTCATGGAATGAAAGACACAGGTACGGCACATGCACGCGGCAACCAGAAGAGTACCAGAGACGCAAGAGATCACGACTCCAACCCCTCTCTTCAATCCCTCCTCCCACCTTAATCCCCCGGACCTCGGAAGACTACCTACATTTCAGTGACCGAAGGAGCCGCATCTGGAGATAAGCAGCGGGAGATCAGATACGATCAAGGCTGTTTGCATCACATGATGACACAGATCTAGAGGTGCCCCGAAGGAAACGAGGTAACGTAGCTCAGTGACACCGAGGCAGGTTGACCGGACATCTATGGGTGAGTAACGGTGAGCGGATGCAAACACTCACCATCCCCTAAACATTACTACACTCCTGAGCCCAAATCAGAGACCTCTGTATGCATACTCACAAGGATATACTCCCCTAAACAAAGGTGTCCTGGTCCCGGGTGCCACAAGCCCCTCTGTACAGCCGAGCAAGCTAAAAAGCTCTATAAGAAGCCATTGATGCATTGCTCAGCAAAGAAAAAGGAAGTCTCCTCAGTCTCCACAGATATTTGATCTATACCACTTTTCCACAACATAAGTACTCCATGGTACCCCAAGCCGCTGCATAGTGTCATACCTCTGGATGTAACCAATCCGGATTACAATATTCCAAATATTTCTCCACTACATGAGCTCCAACGATTAAACCCACGCGCAAGAGATACAAACACACACTCTTTTTCAAGGGACATTTTTGATTCCCCACTCTATAATTTTATATATATATATATATATATATATAATTTTTTCCACATACTGGGTTCTTTACCAGTTACATTTCTTATCTTTCCAAAGTCGGAAGAAGCTCAATGCCTATGATTATATGCACATGATGTTAATATGTACTTGATTATCTCTGTATAATTATGCAAGAATCAACATATTCTGTATAGTGCACTCTTAATGGCATATCTGCATACTCTAAGATTAGACTCCAGCAGAGGTGAATAGGATCCACAGAGATCGATCACCCAAGCTTCTTTATAATCTTACAACTTTAAGACTATTTCCACAGGGTGGACTTGGTATGGTAGGGATACTGCTTATCAAGCAGTATACCTTTCCTGGTCTATAGGGTCCTGCGATTTTACCTTGTATTTGCTGCAATGGCAGCTTCATGAAATTGTTTGTCTATCTATGTTACTTGATATCACCTAATAAAATTATTTATGCACTATATAAATTAGTGAGCCTAGTTATTGCAACCTTCTAGAGAGGATCTTTATCCCCTCTACCCCCCTACCTTTTTGCAGAGTTCTCTTCGGTTGCCTGTGGTTCCTGGTACATACTACCATTTAATTGTGTTTTTTTCCCATAATAGGAAAACCAATTTCCTACACACTCTGAGATCCTCCTCTTTCCCCGGATTT
Source organism: Pelophylax lessonae (assembly GCF_965119305.1). Classification (NCBI taxonomy): domain Eukaryota; kingdom Metazoa; phylum Chordata; class Amphibia; order Anura; family Ranidae; genus Pelophylax; species Pelophylax lessonae. The sequence continues at coordinate 103,848,626 of NC_138770.1, read as the reverse complement.
TATCTTTTTTTGTGGTACCAACCAGTTACTTCACCCGCCCCCTTCTGATGTCACATGTCACATGACGACACCCACAAAGCACCCTCCCCATGTTGAGGGCAAGTGGTCTGGTATGGTTCAGGAGGGGAGGGCGCTCGCTCATCCCCCCTGGCCTGCCAGGCTGCATGCTCGGATAAGGGTCTTTTATGAATTTTGGGGGGGACCCCAAGCTGTTTATTTTTAAAAATGTTGTCGTGGAGTTCCCCTTTCTATCTGTACCAGAACCTAAGGGCCTGGTATGGATTTTGGTGTGGAGTTCCCCTTAAAATCTATACCAGACCCAAAGGGCCTGGTATAGATTTCGGGGGGACCCCAACGCTGTTTTTTTTTTTTTGTTAATTCTATCATAGGGTTCATCTTAACCACTTAAATACTGCAAATACTTTCACCCCCTTCCTGCCCAGACCAATTTTCAGCTTTCTGTGCTCATTGGCATCTATGGGAAATATTGGTCAGCTTGACAAGGTACTGCTCCCCATCTTTACCATTGATGTCTATGGGAAATATTGGTAAGCTTGACTAGGTACTGCTCCCCGTCTTTACCATTGGTGTCTATGGGAAATATTGAACTCATCAGCTTATACATAAATAATTATTCGTATCTCTATAAGAACCATTACAAAACTTGAAGCTAACAAGATGAATATGCAAGAACTATTAGTTAAATATTAAAACGCATAGAAGAAGGAGGGGAAGAACATACTAATAAGATGGGAGTCTCTAAAATCCTGTATTATTAAAAAGAGTTCTAACTTTGTGACTACCTCTCCAGTGTTTTTGATATGGTGTAATCCCCAAACATTTCAAATGTTTGGGGTCCTTGTTATGTACCAGAGCAAAGTGTTTAGAAACACTGTGCTTATCATATCCATTCATGATGTTTTTCACATGCTCTTTGATCCTTAACCTGAGAGGTCTCTTGGTCCTGCCAACATACTGCAAACCACAGTCACATTCAAGTGCATAAACTGCACCCTCAGTGTTGCAGCATTGTATAAAACAAATTTCATTGTTTATTAGTTTTATACATCATATTATCATCCTACTGTTACGCAGCTGTTGTGCACTTTGTTCAATATATATATTTTGGAGGTACAGTTAGCCGTCACACTGGGACGAAGAGTGTATATGTATTGACGTCCCTGGATTTATATATAATCTTCTTGCACTTAGCACCTTTGTCACAGCAGTTTGCACTTCACGGACTATTCATGCTATTATATATTTTATTTTATTTTTACATATTGGATGGCACTAGGAGCACTTTGAATATATTAATCATTTATTATTGATCAAACACATTATTAATTGTTTATTCACTTATATTTATTGATTATAGATATTAAATATGTTAGGATAAGCGCAGCTTTATTATTATATACCTACTGTGCTGCGATTTGCCCAAGCATACAGGTCAGGTGCATGCTTTGGCCAATCATCAGCAATCAATGCACTGCAACAGCGCAGTGCATTATCGGGGGGCTCATCTGCAAACACTTGAACAGCTGATAGTCGAGTTTGAACACAGAGCCCATCCCTACTCATTACCTCTCCGCAGCCTCCTCTGACAGGGATGATGGTATAATGCAGGATGTCCCAGGTCCTTGCAGCACATCTGCCAGTAGCACACCACCAGCTGTAGACTATAGCCAGCAAATTTCTTTGCTCCACCTGCTGCAGTGAAAAAAAATTATACAGTCCCTGCCATGCACATGCCCAGTGTCTAAATGCAAGCTTGTCAAAGCTGCTGGCTTTACAACTCCTGCCTTTCCCTCTGGTGGATTCTGCCCCCTTCCATGAATTTGCAGAATGTGCTGTACCACAATGGCAGATTCCCAGTCGCTATTTCTTTTCATGTAAGGTCATTCCAGCTCTGTACCATCACGTGGAAGGCAATGTGTGGCATCGCTGAGCAAGGCAGGCAGCCACAAAGTCAACGTTTTTGCTGACACGTGGTCCAGCAAGCATGGTCAGGGATGATATATTTCATTCACAGTACACTGGGTAGCTCTGCTTGAAACTTGGAAGGATGCAGGACAGGGCTCAGTGCTGCAGCTTGTTGTGCCGCCAAGTCTCCATACAGCTAGTAGTGATGATTCAAGTATTGTCAGCTCCACCCCCTCCTCCATGCCCTCCTCTGCTGAATTGTCCTATGAACCACAAGTACCCCCTAAGCCTTCAAGGGGCTATTCAATGAGTCATGCTAAAAGGTGCCATGCGGTGCTTCAGCTGGTGTATCTAGGGGACAGGAACCACACCGGAGCAGAGATTCTTGCAGCTCTGCAGGGGCAGACCCAGAGGTGGTTAACACCATGCCAGCTGGAGTCAGGAATGGTGGTGCGCGATAATCGCACAAACCTCCTGTCCACCCTTAGACAGTGAAAGTTGACACATGTGCCATGCCTGCCAAATTTCCTTAAGTTGGTGGTGCATAATTTCTTAAATAGGTACCCAGGGTTGGAAGTTCTGCTAAAGCAGGCCAGAAGAGTCTTTAACCATTTCAGGCGGTCATACACAGCCAGTGCTCGGTTGGCTGAAATTCAGCTGGAATTTCACCTGCCCGTAAACTCTCTGATTTGTGACATGCCTACTAGGTGGAACTCGACTTTGGCAATGCTGCAGAAGCTGCACATGCAGTAGAGGGCCGTCAATGAGTATCTGTGTGAGTATGGCACCACTACACACTCAGGCCTGGCTGGTGATAAAGGATGCATGTATTGTACTGTCACCATTTGAGGAGGCAACAAGGATTGCGAGCTGTGACAATGGCACAATCCCTGTTGTGTTCCTGCTGGAGCAGACTCTGCGTGGCATTATGGACAGGGCACTCAAGGCAGAGCAGTGGGAGGAAGATGAGGACTTCCTTTCCTCTTAAGGCCCGCTTTATGCAGACACCTTTCTTGCCATGCCACAGAACACAAAAGAGGAAAGGGAGGAGTATTCTGGCAGCTTTTGAGGATTTGAATCAGAGGAAGGCATACTTTAAACCTTAAGAGATTTTTTTTTTTTGTCCCCAGAACCCTTGGGAGTAGTACACAGCTGGGAGGAAGCAGTTACAGTCACTGTAATCCTCAGTGAGCTCGAGGAGTCTGCTTCTCATGCCTCCACAAACTTTTGGTGCATGGGCCCCCTCATGCTTCAAAGCCTGCAAAAGGACCCTAGAATACGTGGCTTCAAGGAGAAGGATCACTATTGGTTGGCAACCCTCCTTGACCACTGTTACAAGGTGAAAGTCTCAGAACTCATCCCGTCCCTACAGAGGGAGCAGAAGATAAAATTGTCACAAGTTAGCCTATAGTTTTGTCTGTATATTCTTACCTCCTTGCTGCAGTGCTTCTGTTTTGCCTCCCTTCACATGTGGTGTTTGGGCTTCTCTGTTTCCTATGGGCGTCGCCTGCTCCACTCTGGGTTATATCCTGTTCCTGTCAATTACTTCCTGGGTCACCTCCCTGTTTGCTTCCCTATATATACACATGCTCAGTGCACTGTTCCTTGCTTGAGCAACTTCGCTGTTCTCTGAGCTCCCATCCGTGTATCCCTTGGCTATTGTATCTGATCTCCTGTGTACTGACCCGGCTTTGTTTCTCCATCTACGTTTGTCTGCTGCCTGTCCTGACCTCGGCTTGTCTCTTGGATCTCCTTATAGTCTCCTATTTACCCTGCACACGCCAGCGGTCTCCACATTCTCAGCTGGGCCTACCTGGGGGCCGCGACCTGGTTCCAGTCTGCTGCAAGTCCATCCCCACCATCAGGGGCCCTGGTGAAGAAGCAGGCTGGGGCTTAGACTCCGCGCCCTGGGGAATCCTGAGCTGGGGATCTATAAGGGCTCACTACCACAGACCCGTTGACAGTTTGCTCAAGCCATGAGCTCGTCGGAGACACTGCAGCCACTTCAGGATCAACTTCAGAGTTTGGAGCAGAGAGTTAACATTCAGCAGGCTTATCAAGAACAGATTATGCAGTGTCTGCAGCCTCTTTCTTCCCGTTTGGATCAGCTGCAGAATGTTCCTACTCCCGCTTCCTCCGTTCCAGCTCCTGTGTCTGCCCCTGTCGCTTCCGCTTCCGCAGTCCCTCCAGCAGAGCTCAGTCATGCAAAACTCCAGCTGCCTACGCCATCTCGCTTCTCTGGGGACCCAAAAGCTTGTCGGGGATTCATCAATCAGTGCTCAATCCACTTCGAGCTAGCAGGCCATTACTTTCCTACTGATCGTTCCAAGGTGGCGTACATGATTTCACTCCTGTCGGGACCAGCTTTGGCTTGGGCCTCGCCGCTGTGGGAGCGTCAAGATCCTACCATTTCCAGTCTCTCTGCCTTCCTACAAGCTTTCCGTAATACCTTTGATGTGCCTGGCAGGGCCTCATCTGCTTCTGGAGCCCTTCTTCGTCTTCATCAAGGAAACATGACTGTTGGTCAATATGCAGTTCAGTTTCGCACCTTGGCTTCGGAACTGGCATGGAACAACGAGGCTCTTACTGCAACATTTTGGCATGGTCTTGCAGATCGTATTAAGGACGAACTGGCTGGCAGAACTATACCCACCACCTTGGATGGCTTGATTTACCTTAGCATCCAAATTGATGTCCACTTCCAGGAGCGAGATCTGGAAAGAACTGTGCAACGTCACCCCCCACTGGGTCACCTTGCTACTGTTGTCCAGAACATTCCGGAAAACAACCCATCCCTCCCACAGTATTGGCTTCTGAAAAACCCATGCAATTAGGCCGGACACGCCTCGCTGCACAAGAGAGGTCCCGTCGCCTGAGACTCGGCCTGTGTCTTTACTGCGGAGCTGGTGGTCATATGATAAAATCCTGCCCCGTCTGTCCGGGAAACTCTCAGGTCTAGGTCGCTCAGAGGGAGGCGATCTAGACCAGAATCTGAACTCTGCCACCTACCCTCGATTTGTTATACCCGTCTCTATTCATTGGGCCTTAAATTCATATCAAGTTTCTGCATATGTAGACTCTGGAGCAGCCGGGAATTTAATTGAGCAGTCTTTGGCCACTGAACTGGGCATTCCTCTAGTTCCCCTGGCTATGCCCCTAGCTGTTTCAGCAGTGGATGGCTCGACCTTGGCCTTCGGACCCCTACGCTTCAGAACAGCCTCCATCACCATGCATGTCGGTGTCCTTCTTCGGGAGGAAGTCTCCTTCCTGATACTTTCCAAGTCTTCTAGTCCCATAATTCTTGGACTTCCATGGTTGAAGAAACACTCACCTTATCTGGATTGGAACTCTGACCAAGTGTTATCTTGGGGGTCGCAATGCCATCAGACCTGTCTCCCTAAGGTGTCTCCACCTCTCTCCGTGTACCTGTGGCTGAGGTCTCTACCTCTCCAATTCTTCCTCGGCAGTATCTGGCCTTCCGAGATGTCTTTTGCAAAAAAGCTGCTGACAGTTTGCCTCCTCATCGTCCCTACGACTGTGCGATTGACCTCCACCCGAGGCTTCACCACCCCGAGGTAGAGTCTACCCTCTCTCCATCCCGGAGACCCAAGCCATGTCCAAGTACATCCAGGAAAATCTGCAGAAAGGATTTATACGTAAATCCAATTCTCCTGCTGGGGCTGGGTTCTTCTTTGTGGAGAAAAAGGATGGTACACTCCGGCCCGGCATTGATTATAGAGGTCTCAATGCCATCACTAGGGATGATCGAACTTTTCAAAAGTTTGGTTTGGCCAGAACATCCGAACTTCCCGAAAGTTCGACCCGGATTTCAGAACCCAATTGAAATCAATTGGACCCAAACTTCGGTAATCAAAAAACACAATTTTGAAGCCCTAAAACCCAACAAATGCCCCTAAAAAGTGCCTAGGGTTCTGGGTCATACCCCAGGGACTATTAATCACACAAAAAAAGTTCTTAAAAATTGTCATTTTTGATAGAGAGACAATTATTGAAAAAATTAAAAAACAAATTAAAAAAAATGTAAATTTCTTAGGATTTAGTATCTGGGGGGGTCTAAAAAGTGTACCTGTGAAGTTTCAGCTCTGTAGCATGTCCAGAACCATAAAAAAAGATCGTTTGTATTAGGTCACTTATAGAACAGGTTAGTGGCTTCTCACACCTTGCCGGTTTAGTAGCAAGCGTTTTTTTGGGCATTTTTTGGGGTCTTTTGAGGCAGGCAAAACATCAGAACATGTGTATAGGGGTATATATACACACCCATGTATGTATATATACACCTAGACATATATAGGTATGATAGTAGCAGAAATATATGCTTGCGCTAATTAAATCATTTACACTAATATGGCTCCGCTCCTATCACACCTATATATGTCTAAGTGTAAAATACATATAAGTATGTGTGTATATATACCACTATACACAAGTTCAGATGTTTTGCCTGCCTCCAAAGAACCCAAAAAAATGCCCATAAAAACGCTAGCGCCAAAAAAAAAAATGCCCAGGTGTGTTGTTGCAGGCATTTTTTTGGGGTTTTTGGAGGTAGGCAAAATATCTGAACTTGTGTATAGTGGTATATATACACACATACTTAAATGTATTTTACACTTAGACATATATAGGTGTTATAGGAGCGCAGCCATATTAGTGTAAATTATTTCATTAGCGCAAGCATATATTTCTGCTACTATCACACCTATATATGTCTAGGTGTATATATACATATAAGTATGTGTGTATATATACCCGTATACACAAGTTCAGATGTTTTGCCTGCCTCCAAAAACCCCAAAAAATGCCTGCAAAAACACACCTGGGCGTTTTTTTTTAGCGCTAGCGTTTTTTTTGGGCATTTTTTTGGGTTCTTTGGAGGCAGGCAAAACATCTGAACTTGTGTATACGGGTATATATACACACATACTTATATGTATATATACACCAAACATATATAGGTGTAATAGTAGCAGAAATATATGCTTGCGCTAATGAAATAATTAACACTAATATGGCTCTGCTCCTATAACACCTATATATGTCTAAGTGTAAAATACATATAAGTATGTGTGTATATATATACCACTATACACAAGTTCAGATGTTTTGCCTGCCTCCAAAAACCCCCCAAAAATGCCTGCAACAACACACCTGGGCGTTTTTTTTTTGACGCTAGCGTTTTTTTGGGCATTTTCTTGGGTTCTTTGGAGGCAGGCAAAACATCTGAAATTGTGTATAGTGGTATATATACACACATACTTGTATGTATATATACACCTAGACATATATAGGTGTGATAGGAGCGTAACTATATTGGTGTTAATTATTTCATTAGCACAAGTAGTGTTTTCTGCTCCTTTCAGACCTATATATGTGCAGGTGTATATATACATACATGGGTGTGTATATATACCCCCTATACACATGTTCAGATGTCATGCCTGACTCCAAACATGTGCTCAAAAAATCACTATAGACGCCTGCAGCCAAAAAGCAAGCTGACAGGGGAGAAGCCATATTACTGCACCGAAAGTGACTTCAGAGAAACTAGCTTTTCTCTATAGCGTTCACCCTGATATGGAAGGGTTTGGTCACCCTGCCATAGTAGTCACTGTCAGTTCACCCTACACTACATTACGGTCACCCTGATATGGAAGGGTTTGGTCACCCTGCCACAGCAGTCAGTTAACCCTACACTACATTACGGTCACCCTGACACTTCACACTTTCCCTACAGAAACAAAATTTTTGCATCTACCTAAAGTGTAAAAGAGCACCCTAACTACACTAGATATCCCTTTCCTCACAGTAATTAATGCTAAATTACACTTTTAAAGTAAAATTAACAGAACTGCTTCTACTCTCTTCCATGTCTCTGTATTACAATGCTAGGAATTTGGCAGGGGCTATCTTATATACTGGGGGGCGTATTCACTAATGATTGGACTATGGACCCCCTAGTCACTCCAATCACATTCCTAGCATTCTCCTTCCCCCTCAATTGGCTTTTGCTAATGGTTCTAGTCCAATCACGGGCTTTTAAAGCCCATTTCGTGAACCATTGCATTTTGGTCGGTTCTGGTTGCCGAATTCCGAACTTTTTCAGCAAAAAGTTCTAAATTCGGCCGAACCTCGAACACCCAATGTTCGGGTCGAACCGATGGTCGACCCGAACCGTTCGATCATCCCTAGCCATCACCATTAAGAATCGGTACCCATTACCCTTGATTTCCGAACTTTTTGACAGGCTACGAGATGCTCATATTTTCACCAAGTTGGACCTCCGTGGAGCATACAATTTGATTAGGATTCGAGAGGGGGATGAATGGAAAACTGCTTTTAACACCAGAGATGGGCAATATGAATATCTCGTAATGCCTTTTGGCTTGTGTAACGCCCCAGCTGTCTTCCAGAACTTTGTTAATGACATTTTTTCTGATCTGCTATATGTTTGTGTCATCGTGTATCTGGATGACATACTCATCTTTTCTCCAGATTTGAACACTCATCGCCAGCATGTTTGTACGGTTCTTCAACGTCTTCGGGACCACCTCTTGTATGTGAAGTTGGAGAAGTGCCTCTTCGAGCAAACCCAAGTTCCTTTCCTAGGCTAAATAGTCACAGATAAAGGGCTGCTTATGGATCCTGCCAAACTTCAGGCCATCTCCAACTGGCCTCAGCCTTCTGGTCTAAAAGCAACGCAACGGTTCTTGGGATTCACCAATTTCTATCGACAGTTCATCCCTGATTACTCCCCTCTGGTGGCACCCATTACCTCCTTGACCCGGAAGGGTGCCAATGCCAGAACCTGGCCTCCTGAAGCTGTCGAGGCTTTCCACAAGCTCAAATCGGCCTTCCTATCGGCATCTATTCTCAAATGTCCTGACATTCTTCAGCCTTTCTTCTTGGAAGTAGATGCTTCGTCCTTGGGAGTGGGGGCCGTCCTTCTCCAAAGGCATGACAGTAAGCTCTGCCCCTGTGCCTTTTTCGCTAAGAAGTTTTCTGATGCAGAGAAAAATTACACCATCGGGGATCGGGAGCTTCTGGCTATCAAGCTGGCACTGCAAGAATGGCGACATCTAATGGAGGGGTCTCCTCATCGTATTCTGATCTATACCGATCATAAGAACCTCCAGTATCTGCAGTCCGCCCGACGTTTAAATCCCAGGCAAGCACGATGGGCTCTCTTTTTTGCCAGGTTTAATTTTGACATCACCTTCCGGCCCGGCTCCAAGAATGCTCGTGCGGATGCCTTGTCCAGATCATTTGACGTTGCTGACTCAGAGTGTCATATTGAACCTGAACACATTATTCCTGCCAATTGTTTCCTGGCCTCCACTCACCTTCAGTCTCCACGTATCCCTCCCGGAAAGAGTTTTGTGAGGCCCTCCCTTCGCCCCAAGCTTCTCAAATGGGCACATGACTCTAAACTCTCTGGACATCCTGGTGTGCAAGGCACCTGTGCCTTCCTGCTACGTTACTACTGGTGGCCCTCACTCCGGAAGGATGTTGAGGAATATGTCCAGGCTTGCTCCATTTGCGTGCAGTCTAAGTCTTCTACTTCAGCTCCAGCAGGTCTCCTGTTACCTCTACCTGTTCCAGATGTACCGTGGCGCTGCATCTCTATGGACTTTATATCTGAACTACCCCCATCAGCGGGCTCCACCGTTATCTGGGTGGTGGTGGACAGGTTTTCTAAAATGTGTCACTTAACTCCACTTCCAGGCCTACCCTCTGCTGTCACTTTGGCTTCCATCTTCATTAGGGAAATCTTTCGTCTTCATGGTATGCCCTCACACATTGTCTCAGATAGAGGAGTTCAGTTTATGGCCCGCTTCTGGAGAGCCCTGGCCACGTAATTTGGAATCAAGTTTGATTTCTATTCAGCTTTTAATCCGCAGTCAAATGGTCAAACGGAAAGGGTTAACCAGAATGTGGAACGGTATCATCGTGCCTTCATTTCTGCCCATCAGGATGATTGGGTAGGCCTTTTACCCTGGGCAGAATTTGCCCTCAATAACCATGCTAATGCCAGCACTGGTGAGTCTCCCTTCTTCACTGTATTTGGCCGCCATCCTTCAGTACCATTTCCTGTTCCGATCTCTGCTGAGGTGCCGGCGGCCACAGAGGTGCAACGGTCTCTCAATTCTATCTGGGCAGATGTTTCCAAGATATCAACAGAAAATTGGCGAAGGCGCCTGGCCCTTTAAGAAAAGATATTATAACCTGCTGCCCCTTTAATTGTTTAAAACAATAAATAGGTATGTATAATAGGTAAAAAGGCGCTGGTAATCTTTTGCTGGATGTAGATACTAAGATGTCACGTATTTCATAAATATTATAAAAATAAAATAGTATGACAATATAAAATTATACGTGCTTATATAAAGTGCAAAATGTGATTCATATGTATCAAGGTGCTTACTAGTGCTACAATTATAAGTGCTGACTTCTATTAGTACATATATTGTTATCCAATTAGTGCAACAAGCAAAAAAGTGCTTACAGGTGCATAATCTATTTAAAGTGCAAGTGCTGACCTTGATTTTTATAAAAAGCTTATTATAATAAATAAATCAACAAAGTGCTAGCTGGTGTATCCACCAATAAATTAAATCACATATAATAATAAGTGCTCAAAATAGTGTCTCTAAAATCCGGGCAATTCGTGCAACCAGATTGTGCTTTTTAAATCTTTGGTTTTTTCTTTTTCACAGTGCTCCAGGTGCTGGGGTGTATCACACGTGGCCTCTTACCAGCTTCCAACAGGTCACAAGGACCCCCAACGCCTGTGATCCCTTTAACTGGGTGGATCAGACCTCTCCTCGATTCCTTGAATATCCTGCTCCTATGTTACTCGAAATAGACCATATAGTCCCCACATTATTTGTTGTGCCCTCCTGGCACTGGGCAATTCGGCAGAACAAATTGTTTTGGGTATTAGGAAGATATTCTCCGGGGATCTGCAGCACCCTCCTGTATCTCCTTTCCCTGCTTTGTATTGCGGCGGTCGGCGTGCATCCCAGCCACTGCTACGAATGCCTGTATTCCTGTTTCCGGGTTTAGCAATGACCTCCGTCTCCCGTCACATCTAAAAATCCCCAATGTTTTCCATGTTTCTCTCCTGAGACCATACATCATCAATAGGTTTTCTCGTCCTATTCATCGTCCTTCTCCAATAGCCAGTACTTCGGATCAGTATGAAATCAAGCAAATCCTTGATTCCAAATTCTCCTGGGGGAGGCTCTTGTATCTAGTGGACTGGAAAGGATATGGTCCTGAGGAGAGATGCTGGATTCCTTCCACTGATGTTTCTGCACCTTGTTTGGTGAAACTTTTTCATCAGAAGTTTCCTCTCAAGGCTGGGCCCAAACGAGTGGGGAGGCCCCTTAAGAGGGGGGTACTGTCACAAGTTAGCCTATAGTTTTGTCTGTATATTCTTACCTCCTGGCTGCAGTGCTTCTATTTTGCCTCCCTTCACATGTGGTGTTTGGGCTTCTCTGTTTCCTATGGGCGTCGCCTGCTCCACTCTGGGTTATATCCTGTTCCTGTCAATTACTTCCTGGGTCACCTCCCTGTTTGCTTCCCTATATATACACATGCTCAGTGCACTGTTCCTTGCTTGAGCAACTTTGCTGTTCTCTGAGCTCCCATCCGTGTATCCCTTGGCTATTGTATCTGATCTCCTGTGTACCGACCCGGCATTGTTTTGTTGCAGAGTGCGATCACTGGGTGCAGCAGAGTCCATTCAGATCAGACATTGTGGAGTAAACAGGAACTGGCTTCTTTATTAGAACATAACACAGATTACCTTCTCATGGTGAGAAAAACACAGACAGGAAGAGATAACCAACAAGTTCAGTACAGTGTACAGGAAATGACAACACATCATAGAGTATGCATAGCATATCATTTAGCATTAGCGACATCTACTGTCCTATTTGTGAACTGCAGTTTACCTGATAAGCTAAAAGCTGTTGTATCTCCAACATGTTTCTCCGTCTATGTTTGTCTTCTGCCTGTCCTGACCTCGGCTTGTCTCTTGGATCTTCTTATAGTCTCCTGTTTACCCTGCACACGCCTGCGGTCTCCACATTCTCAGCTGGGCCTACCTGGGGGCCGCGACCTGGTTCCAGTCTGCTGCAAGTCCATCCCCACCATCAGGGGCCCTGGTGAAGAAGCAGGCTGGGGCTTAGAATCGCGCCCTGGGGAATTCTGAGCTGGGGATCTATAAGGGCTCACTACCACAGTCCCGTTGACAAAAATCTCTTGCAGACACCTTAAAGAGGAGTCTATCTAAAACTTTTCCCGACTCTGGTAGGTTACAGTGTGGTGGAAAACTTTGTTTTGAGGCTTCTGTTGGTCAAGAGAAGAGCGGTGGAGAAGGGGACACCTCACTGCCCAGGGCTCTCAGCTTTAACATCCCATTGGCAGAGTCTGCATCATATAGTGGACGATTATCTAGGGGCCAAAACAGACATGGAGAGCTTTCCAGTGGACAATTCACTGGGTCACGAGAATAGACCACTTGCCAGAACGTGCCCAGTATGCAATTGAGCTGCTGGGCTTCCCTGCATCCAGGTGGCTTTCTGAATGGCGTTCAGTGCTCCCAGAGGTTTTGTTACTGAGAATAGAGTGCATCTGTCCACAGACTCCATGGACCGGCTGACATTTATCAAAATGAATCAGTCCTGGATTACCAGCAGCTAGTGATGGACGAACATCGGCCGGGGCGGTTCGCGAACGTCAGCCGCAAATGTTCTCAAAAGTCCGCGAACCGCGAATTCTCGGCGGGCCCCATCGACTTTAATGGGATGCAAACTTTAAAAACCTTTAGGTCATATTTGCAGCCACAAAAGACTTACTAGCTGTGCACAATTTTTTTTTTTTCATAAAACAGCCAGAACTGTCAGCAGCCGGTAAATACATGTCAAATACATATAGGGTCCATTCACACATCTGTAAAATGGGTCCACATCCATTCCACAATTTGGCGGAACCCTTACAGACCCATTGATTTTCAATTCTAGTCTGGAAAATTAGCCCACATGTGTTTACCTGACAGCAAATAGACCACATGGGTTTACCTGACAGCTAAGAACGTAGTATTCTGTGGCTGAAGGTTCATTAGGCATTCACAGGATACAGAAGTAAGTGTTGGCCAGCATAGGCCCCAAAAATTAGCCCACATGGGGTTACCTGACAGCTAAGAACGTAGTATTTGGTGGCTAAAGGTATATTAGGCATTCACAGGATAAAGAAGTAAGTGTCGGCCAGTATAGGTTCCAATAATTAGACCACATGGGTTTACCTGACAGCTAAGAATGTAGTATTTGGTGGCTGGAGGGAGGTACATTAAGCATTCACAGGATACAGAAGTAAGTGTCCACTAGTATAGGCCCCAAAAATTAGACCAGATGGGTTTACCTGACAGCTAAGAACGTAGTATTCTGTGGCTGAAGGTACATTAGGCATTCACAGGATACAGAAGTAAGTGTCGGCCAGTGTAGGCCCCAAAAATTAGCCCACATGGGTTTACCTGAGAGCAAAGAACATAGTATTTGGTGGCTGGAGGTACATTAGGCATTCACAGGATACAGAAGTAAGTGTCGGCCTGTATAGGCCCCAAAAATTAGCCCACAGGGGTTTACCTGACAGCAAAGAAACTTGTATTCTGTGGCTGGAGGTACATTAGGCATTCACAGAAAAAATAATTGTCGGCCCTGAAAGGCCGCAAAAATTTGACATTCAATGGACATGAAATGCCTTCTATGCCGCTGTATTTACCGAAGACAAGGACCAGGAATTGTTGTGGGTGGATGGCAGTCTGGCGAATATTTGTGGCCTGGCATGAGGAATTTCAATGAAACATGGTCTACTGGTCACATGTGTTGAATTCCTCAGAGATCCATGCCTCATTCATTTTTATAAATGTGATATAGTCTACACTGTCATGAGCTAGGCGAGTGCGCTTATCGATCACAATCCCCCCTGCTGCACTGAACGTCCTTTCGGACAGGACACTGGACGGGGGCAAGCCAACATTTTCATTGCAAATTGTGCAAGCTCTGGCCAGAGGTCAAGCCTGCCCACCCAGTAGTCCAGGGGTTCATCACTCCTCAGAGCGTCCACATCGGCCGTTAACTCGATCTGGTCGGAAATCAGTCGGTCTAGGCGTTGCTGATGCTGGATCCGAAATACAGCTGTCGATGGTTCGGCTGAAAGAAGGATCTCATATCTGAAGTGACAAGACATCTTCAAACTGCCCTCTTCTTGCAGGCAGTGTTGGATTGCTACCTGCAACTGTCTCTCTGTGACTGGAAATTCCTCTGCCAGTGCACGCAAAAGCAGAATGCAGCATTTCCCGCAGCAAGGCCTGGAATTGCTGCATTCTAACCGCCCTCTGTGATTGTGGTAATATTTCCGCCATTTTTTGTTTGTACCAGGGGTCTAAGTACATTGCCACCCAGTACTGGTCCTTGGCCTTTATGCTTTTTATACAGGCGTCCCCCTTAAAACACTGGAGCATGAAGGCCCCCATTCGCACTACACTGGAAGTGGTGTAGTGGCTTGCTTCTAGCTCATCATCCAGGATAATATCGTCCTCGTTCTCCTCCCCCCATCCCCGGATAACATCAGGGATCCCAGAAAGGCTTAAAGCATGCTCTTCTTGCTCCTCCTCACCTCCCCCCTCCGGCACCATCTTCCTCTGACTCCTCTTCAGACTCCTGCTGTTGACTTGTCTCAGATGGAGTAGCACCCACTGGGAATTCATCCAACATTGGGACTTCCTCATCTTCCTGCTCCTCGACGGCTTGATCAATGACACGACGCAATGCACGCTCCAGAAAGAAGGCGTAAGGTACAATGTCACTGATGGCACCCTGGCCGTGACTGACCAGTTTGGTGATCTCATCGAATAGCTGCAGAAGTCTGCATGCATCGCTGCATGCGTCGCGCATGAGCAGCCACTGGTGAGGTGAAAAAACCCAAGCTCCCCAGAACCTGTCCTGCCGCAGAGTTCGTACAGGTAGTCGTTAACTGCATGTTTCTGCTGGAGCAGCCTATCAAGCATATGCAACGTTGAGTTCCATCGCGTCGGGCAGTCACAAATAAGACGCCTGAGGGGCAGGTTGTGTCGCCGCTGAATGTCAGCAAGGCGAGCCATGGCTGTGTAAGATCTCCTGAAATGGCCCGATATTTTCCTGGCCTGCCGCAAGATGTCCTGGACCCCAGGGTATTTGGCAACGAATCGCTGCACGACCAAGTTCAGGACATGTGCCATGCATGGCACGTGTGTTATTTTGCCCTGTTTCAGTGCACTCAGCAGATTGGCACCGTTGTCGCACACCACTTTACCAACTGTCAAATTGAGCGGTGTCAGCCACTGATCTGCCTGTGAACGCAAAGCTTAAAGGAGTGCAGGACCAGTGTGACTCTTGGCTTCCAGGCACAACAGACGCAGCACAGCATGGCAACGTCTCACCTGCCATGTGGAATAGGTTCTGGGGATCTTGGGCAGCGCAGCGGAAGATACGGTAGCAGCGGAAAAGGAGGAGTCAGCCGAGGAGGAGAGGGAGGATGGAGGAGGAGGAGAAGAAGAGGCAGGCCTGCATGCAATCCGTGGCAGTACAACCAAATCTACATGGGTGCCACGGGTTACATGCTTGACGACCGTCAGAAGGTTCACCCAGTGGGCAGTAAAAGTGATATACCATCCCTGCCCGTGTTTGCTAGACCATGTGTCTGTGGTCAGATGTACAGTGGGTACGGAAAGTATTCAGACCCCCTTAAATTTTTCACTCTTTGTTATATTGCAGCCATTTGCTAAAATCATTTAAGTTCATACTGACAGAAAAACACAGAATTGTTGACATTGTTGCAGATTTATTAAAAAAGAAAAACTGAAATATCACATGGTCCTAAGTATTCAGACCCTTTGCTGTGACACTCATATATTTAACTCAGGTGCTTTCCATTTCTTCTGATCATCCTTGAGATCGTTCTACACCTTCATTTGAGTCCAGCTGTGTTTGATTATACTGATTGGACTTGATTAGGAAAGCCACACACCTGTCTATATAAGACCTTCCAGATCACAATGCATGTCAGAGCAAATGAGAATCATGAGGTCAAAGGAACTGCCTGAAGAGCTCAGAGACAGAATTGTGGCAAGGCACAGATCTGGCCAAGGTTACAAAAAGATTTCTGCTGCACTTAAGGTTCCTAAGAGCACAGTGGCCTCCATAATCCTCAAATGGAAGACGTTTGGGACGACCAGAACCCTTCCTAGAGCTGGCTGTCCAGCCAAACTGAGCTATCGGGGGAGAAGAGCCTTGGTGAGAGAGGTAAAGAAGAACCCAAAGATCACTGTGGCTGAGCTCTAGAGATGCAGTCAGGAGATGGGAGAAAGTTGTAGAAAGTCAACCATCACTGCAGCCCTCCACCAGTCGGGGCTTTATGGCAGAGTGGCCCGACGGAAGCCTCTCCTCAGTGTAAGACACATGAAAGCCCGCATTGAGTTTGCTAAAAAACACCTGAAGGACTCCAAGATGGTGAGAAATAAGATTCTCTGGTCTGATGAGACCAAAATAGAACTTTTTGGCCTTAATTCTAAGCGGTATGTGTGGAGAAAACCAGGCACTGCTCATCACCTGTCCAATACAGTCCCAACAGTGAAGCATGGTGGTGGCAGCATCATGCTGTGGGGGTGTTTTTCAGCTGCAGGGACAGGACGACTGGTTGCAATCGAGGGAAAGATGAATGCGGCCAAGTACAGGGATATCCTGGACAAAAACCTTCTCCAGAGTGCTCTGGACCTCAGACTGGGCCGAAGGTTTACCTTCCAACAAGACAATGACCCTAAGCACACAGCTAAAATAACGAAGGAGTGGCTTCACAACAACTCCGTGACTGTTCTTGAATGGCCCAGCCAGAGCCCTGACTTAAACTCAATTGAGCATCTCTGGAGAGACCTAAAAATGGCTGTCCACCAACGTTTACCATCCAACCTGACAGAACTGGAGAGGATCTGCAAGGAGGAATGGCAGAGGATCCCCAAATCCAGGTGTGTAAGACTTGTTGCATCTTTCCCAAAAAGACTCCTGGCTGTATTAGATCAAAAGGGGGCTTCTACTAAATACTGAGCAAAGGGTCTGAATACTTAGGACCATGTGATATGTCAGTTTTTCTTTTTTAATAAATCTGCAACAATGTCAACAATTCTGTGTTTTTCTGTCAGTATGGGGTGCTATGTGTACATTCATGAGGAAGAAGAATGAACCTAAATGATTTTAGCAAATGGCTGCAATATAACAAAGAGTGAAAAATTTAAGGGGGTCTAAATACTTTCCGTACCCACTGTATCTTGGCACCAACACTGTGTGTTGCAATATTTCCTGCCTGGGACCTTCCATTGTGGTGTTCCAATGGCCACAAATTTACGAAAGGCCTCTGAGTCCACCAATTGATATGGCAGTAGTTGGCGGGCTATCAGTTCCGACAAGCCAGGAGTCAAACGTTGGGCAAGAGGGTTATCCGGCGTCATCATTTTTTTCCGCTCTAACATTTGGGCCACAGGAGCCTGCCTTTTTCCAGAACAACGTGATGACGGCATCATGGAAGGTGGAGTGGAGGACAATTCGGAGGAGAAGGAGAAGAGGCTGGACGGTGAGAGCCTGGAGTGTGGCTTTGTGGGTTCTGACGGTGTTGCTCCCACTGGGCTCGGTGATGGGAGTTCAGGTGCCTTCTTAAGGCGGACGTCCCTAGGTGAGTGTTGAGCTTACCGCTACTTATGCGTTGACTGCAAAGGCTGCAGATGGCAACACTGTTGTTAGCAACGGACACATAAAAAAAGGCCACACTGCGGAGCCATGTGGCGGCATCCTGGGAGAGCCAGATGTGACTGTAAATGGTTGATGGCTCGCTCCTGATACATTTGCAGTCTGCTTTGTACCTCTTGTGCAATGCAAGTTCTGCCTGCCTGCCTCTCCTCCCTATCTCCCTCTGAACTCCTCTCCTCTTCCTCTCTTGTGGCCTCCCACGTGACGTCCATAGACACGTCATCATCCACATAACCTTCCCCACCACTAACATTCGAGATCTCAAAGTAGGCAGCAACAGCGCGGACCACCCTCCTTGGGCTGATGTGGGTACTGTCGTCAGACTGAGAGTGGCGGATGTTGCTACCTGCTCTTCCTGATCTGATGCCAACAATGGCTGTGAATCGCAAATGTCTTGTGATGGATCGGAAAATAATTCCAGTGAATCAAGCGGAGGGTATGTGGTGGCAGAGGCGTAACTAGGGTCTCCAGTGCCCTTGGCGAGGAGCTGTATCGGCGCCCCCCTCCCCCGAGAAAGAGAGAGTGTTTGACAGAGAGAGACAGAGAGGGAGGGTTTGACAGAGAGATGGGGTGACAGAGAGAGAGATGGGGTGACAGGGAGAGAGAGAGAGAGAGAGAGGGGGGGTGACAGAGAGAGAGAGAGAGAGAGGGGGTGACAGAGAGAGAGAGAGAAAGAGAGAGAGGGGAGGTGACAGGGAGACAGAGAGAGTGAGGGGGGGTGACAGGGAGAGAGAGAGAGAGAGAGAGGGGGTGACAGGGAGAGAGAGAAAGAGATGGGGTGACAGAGAGAGATATGGGGTGACAGGGAGAGAGAGAGAGAGAGGGGGTGTGGCAGGGGGAGAGAGAGAAAGAGAGAGAGAGAGAGAGAGTGACAGGGAGACAAGGAGAGAGAGGGGGGGTGACAGGGAGACAGAGAGAGAAGGTGGGTGACAGGGAGAGAGAGAGAGAGAGGTGAGAGGGAGAGAGAAAGAGGGGAATGACAGGGAGAGAGAAAGAGGGGGATGACAGGGAGAGGGGGTGATAGGGAGAGAGAGACGGGGGTGACAGGGAGAGAGAGAGGAGGTGACAGGGGGAGAGAGAGAGAGAGAGGAGGTGACAGGGAGAGAGAGCGAGAGAGAGAGGGAGGAGGTGACAGGGAGAGAGAGGAGGGGGGTGACAGGGAGAGAGAGAGGGGGTGAAAGGGTGAGAGGGGGTGACAGGGAGAGAGGGGGGTGACAGGGAGAGAGGGAATGACAGGGAGAGAAAGAGAGGGGGTGACAGGGAGAGAGAGAGGGGGGTGACAGGGAGAGAGGGGGTGACAGGGAGAGAGAGAAGGGTTGACAGGGAGAGAGGGGGGTGGCACAGAGAGAGAGGGGGTGACAGGGAGAGAGAGGGGGGGTGACGGGGAGGGAGAGGGGTGGCACAGAGAAAGACTGGGTGATGGAGAGAGAGAGGAGGTGACAGGGAGAGAGAGGTGGCACAGAGAGTGTCAGGAAGGCTCTGGCAGAAGATGAGTTAAACCCACAGGCTAATCCTGGCTCCACCCTTCTCATCAAGGAAGAGCACTATTTAAGCTGGATCAGCACACAGGTTCAGTGCTGCTTTGTCTTCAGCCTTGGATACCTGTTACCTGTTTACCTGCACCTTGTTCCTAGTTCCAGACCCGGCTTGTCCTGACGATTCTCTGATCTCCACCTGCACCGACCTTGGCTTGTCCCGTGACCACTCTTCCTGTCTGCTCCTACTGGCTTATACGTTACCGATTGGCTCCTGACCCGGCTTGTCTTACTACGCTTCTGTCATTCCCAGATCCATCCATCCTGCCTGGGAAGCTTCTCCTGTTATCCAGGAAACCCTGCTTCCAGCACTTGCTGCCTGCACAACACCCTGCTAATCGGACTTCTCTGGCAACCTTCACCATTAGCCATCGTCCGCTTCAAGCAAAACTCCAGGCACTCGTGCTACTCTACACTCTGGTGTCCCCTGTTTGCACTATCAGGGGTCCCGAGTCGGAGGCGCAAGGGAGGCCTTCCTCACAGTGTCAGGCTCATCTCCAGGTACGTGATAGTACAAAGCAGCCAGATATCTGAGCCTGACCGAGGAGCCTCCCCTATGGACGAGTTATGTCATCACCTGGCGGCACTGACCCGATCAGTCAAAGACTTACAAGAAGGCTATAACCGACTTGAAGAACGGGTCCAGTTACTTACCCCGCCAGCCTCCTCTCCAAACGCCCAGGGGGGATCTCCTGCTACACCTACAGTCATGGTTTTGCCTCCAGAACCTCGTGTACCTACTCCGGAAAAGTTCTCTGGAGATCGCAGCAAGTTTAGGTCCTTCCATAATGCCTGCGAACTTTATTTTGCATTACTACCCCGGACTTTTTCACTCGAGGCCACTAAAGTAGGCTTCGTCATTTCCCTTCTACAAGGCGAACCCCAGTCCTGGGCCCACCGTTTACTTGAACAAAAGGATCCCTGCTTATCCAGTTTAAACTTGTTCTTTGGAGCTATGGCCCAGTTATATGAGGACCCCCAGAAAACCACTACTGCTGAGGCGGCCCTCTACACCCTTCAGCAAGGCCGCAGAGCAGCAGAGGACTATGTAACTGACTTTAGAAGGTGGAGTGCTGATACTAATTGGAATGATGCTGCCCTCTGCCACCAATTTCGTATGGGACTATCTGACTCTCTGAAAGACGAATTGGCCCGTGTAGGGGTGCCAGATACTCTGGAAGCCCTGATACACCTAGTGATCCAGATCGATAGACGCCTAAGAGAGCGTCGTGCAGAAAGATCATCTGGTCAATCCCGACCCGTATGTATGATGCCTCGAGTCTTCAGACCTTCTGGTCGGACATTCTCAGCATCCACTCCTCCCACCAATGACTCTTCTGAACCAATGCAGCTTGGCATAATCCGTCCTTCCCTCACCCCAGAAGAACGTCAACGCCGGCGACTGAATAACTTGTGCCTGTACTGTGGAGAAGATGGACACTATGTGAGGTCTTGTCCAGCTAAAAGCCGTAAGTGTCTAACCCTTTCTTCTACCAACCAAGGGTTGAGCCGCCTCCACAATTCATCTCACCTGACTGTGCTTATTTCATTACAGCTTCCAGAAGGGGCTATCCAGGCACCCGCCATTATTGATTCAGGAGCCTGTAGCTGTTTTATTGACCTGAAATTTGCGACTCAGCTAAAGGTTCCGCTAAGGCCCAGATCACAGGGACTGACTATCCATTTGGCTGACGGATCTCGTATCAGATCTGGACCTGTCACACAAGAGACTCTTCCCTTGCATGCTACCATATCGGGTAACCACAAAGAGTTACTACGCCTAGATGTTATCACCTCACCACTGTTTCCCATCATTCTGGGCATGCCTTGGCTGCAGGCACACAATCCTGCATTAATTGGAAAACGGGAGAGATTAAATTCCAGTCCTCTTACTGTCAACAACTCTGCCTCTTCCAACCACAAGACCCCCTGTCTCCATTACTGTGTATGGACTCTGATACCGAATCGTGCTCTTCTGTGCCTGCAATCTACCATGATATCTTAGACGTCTTCAGCAAGAAGGGAGCAGAGACTCTTCCCCCTCACAGACCATACGATTGCCCTATCGAGCTTCTTCCTGGAGCCGAAATACCCTTCGGACGGATTTTCCCACTCACTGAACTTGAACTTTCCGCACTAAAGGAATACCTTGATGATAGCCTGAGAAAGGGGTTTATCCGCCCTTCCACATCCCCGGCAGGAGCTGGGATTTTCTTTGTAGAAAAAAAAGACCACTCGCTCCGCCCCTGTGTGGACTATCGTGATCTAAATAAAATTACGATTAGAAATCGTTACCCGTTACCATTAGTGCCGGAACTATTCCAGAGACTCCGCTGTGCCACCATTTTTACTAAATTGGACTTACGGGGGGCATATAATCTAGTGCAAATCAGGGAAGGTGACGAGTGGAAAACAGCATTTCGCACCCGTTTCGGGCACTATGAGTACCTAGTGATGCCCTTTGGGCTTTGCAACGCCCCAGCCACCTTCCAGCACTTTGTTAATGACATTTTCTGAGATTTTCTGGACTTGTTTGTTATTGTTTATCTTGATGATATTTTGATATTTTCCTCCACCATAGAAGACCATCATGAACACGTAAGAAATGTCCTTGCCCGTCTCAGACAGCATGGCTTATACGCAAAACCTGAGAAGTGTGAGTTCAGTCGACAGAGTATCCAATTCCTGGGTCTGATTCTTTCCACAGAAGGTATTAAAATGGATCCTCAAAAGGTTTCTGCTATTTAACACAAGGGGTGCAACGGTTCGTAGGGTTCTCAAACTTTTATCGGAAGTTTATCAAGAATTTCTCCGCAATCATCTCCCCATCACTCAGTTAACCAGACAGGGTATCCGTTTCCTGTGGACTCCTGAGGCGCAGAACGCATTTGAAACCCTAAAGGATTTCTTCACCTCTGCACCAGTCCTTCGACACCCAAATCCTGGCCTGCCTTACGTCCTAGAAGTAGACGCATCTGAGTCGGCTGTAGGAGCAGTATTGTCACAGCGGGCAGGAGCCAAAGCTCTGTTACACCCCGTTGCCTTCTTCTCACGCAAGTTATCTCTGGCAGAGAGAAATTATGAAGTCGGTGATCGAGAGCTCTTGGCAATTAAGGCTGCCTTGGAAGAGTGGAGATATCTCTTAAAAGGGGCAGCCCATCCAATTCTAGTGTACACAGACCACAAGAATCTAGAATACTTGCAAGCAGCTAGACGCTTGAAACCCCGCCAAACCAGGTGGGCTCTCTTTTTCTCCAGATTTTCCTTTCATGTCACTTACAGGCCGGGATCAAAGAACACAAAACCGGATGCATTATCCCGTATGTTTTCTGATGCTGAGAGATCTGCAGTCCCAGATACAATTCTGTCATCAGGAAACTTCCTGTTACTGCAAGACGACTTACTGCTACAGCTCAAACAGGCCTCTAAGGATATTTCCCCACTTCCCGGAGTTGCCTTACAGGTTAAGGACGGACTTTTATGGCATAATAACAAAATATTTGTACCTGAGAGATTGCGGGTCCCTGTCTTGGGTCTCTGCCATGACCATTCCCTTGCAGGACATTTGGAGTCCATAAGTCCTCTGAGCTACTTCAACGCACCTTTTGGTGGCCTGATCTACAGAAGGATTGTAAAAGGTACATTGAAACCTGTGTTACATGTATCCGGAACAAGACCCCCAGGTCTAAATCTTTGGGCTTGCTCAAACCCTTACCAGTCCCTGACAGAGCATGGAAAATGATTTCAATGGACTTTATCGTTGAACTCCCGCCATCTGAAGGCTACACTACCATCTTTGTGGTGGTAGACCGGCTATCCAAGATGGCGCATTTCTTACCCATGAAGGGCACTCCCTCGGCCATGGATACAGCCAAGTTGTTCATCAAAGAGATTGTGAGACTGCATGGAGTTCCTGCCAACATAGTTTTCGACCGCGGAGTCCAGTTCACCTCCAGATTTTGGAAATCCCTTTGTGAGAAATTGGATATTAAACTGTCCTTTTCTTCAGCATATCACCCACAGACCAACGGTCAAACGGAAAGGACCAATCAGACACTGGAACAGTATCTACGCTGTTTTTCATCCTTTTCCTAGGATGATTGGGTGATGCTATTGCCACTAGCAGAGTTTGCATACAACAACTCTGAACATTCGGCTACCAAGCAGACTCCATTCTTTGCCAATTATGGTTACCATCCTTCTTTTCTGATCACCACAGTACCTGAATGTCCTGTCCCTGCTGTCCAGGACACAGTAAACTTTTTTGCATCCAACACTGAGTTACTTCAGGAAACCCTGGCTAAGGCTCAGGAAAATAATAAAAAATTCTTTGACAGGAAAAGAAGGGGAGAGCTGATATTGGAACCTGGTGATCAGGTATGGTTGGCCACAACCAATTTGAAGCTTACCTGTCCCTCAAGAAAACTTGGACCTAAATTTTTGGGTCCCTTTCCTATTAAAAGAAGAATCAATGACGTCTCTTATGAATTGGAACTACCAGCTTCCTTTAAAATCCACCCGGTTTTTCATGTCACCCTGCTAAAACCCGCCATCCCTGATCCTTTTCCTGAGCGAAATACAGGTCCCCCTGAGCCAGTAATTGTGGACAGTGAAGAGGAATTTGAGGTCGAAGCAATTCTGGGTTGCAGGAAAAGGAGGAATCAGGTACAGTACCTCATTAAATGGAAGGGGTATGGTCCTGAAGACAATTCCTGGGAACCTGAAGAAAACATCCAGACTCATGCAGGCTTTCAACCAGGCCAACCCAGCAAGAATGGCCCAGTTGGGCATCCGGAGGCTGCCCATTGGGGGGGGCCATGTCAGGAAGGCTCTGTCAGAAGATGAGTTAAACCCACAGGCTAATCCTGGCTCCACCCTTCTCATCAAGGAAGAGCACTATTTAAGCTGGATCAGCACACAGGTTCAGTGCTGCTTTGTCTTCAGCCTTGGATACCTGTTACCTGTTTACCTGCACCTTGTTCCTAGTTCCAGACCCGGCTTGTCCTGACGATTCTCTGATCTCCACCTGCACCGACCTTGGCTTGTCCCGTGACCACTCTTCCTGTCTGCTCCTACTGGCTTATACGTTACCGATTGGCTCCTGACCCGGCTTGTCTTACTACGCTTCTGTCATTCCCAGATCGTCCATCCTGCCTGGGAAGCTCCTCCTGTTATCCAGGAAACCCTGCTTCCAGCACCTGCTGCCTGCACAACACCCTGCTCATCGGACTTCTCTGGCAACCTTCACCAGTAGCCATCGTCTGCTTCAAGCAAAACTCCAGGCGCTCGTGCTACTCTACACTCGGGTGTCCCCTGTTTGCACTATCAGGGGTCCCGAGTCGGAGGCGCAAGGGAGGCCTTCCTCACAGTGTCAGGCTCATCTCCAGGTATGTGATAGTGAGAGAGGGAGAGGGGGTGACAGGGAGAGAGAGAGGGGTTGACAGTGGGAGATCGAGGGGGTGAAAGGGAGAGAGAGATGGGGTGACAGGGAGAGAGAGATGGGGTGACAGGGAGAAAAGGATGGGGTGACAGGGAGAGAGAGGGAGGGGATGACAGGGAGAGAGAGAGAGGGGGGTGACAGGGAGAGAGAGGGGGGTGACACAGAGAAAGAGGGGGTGACACAGAGAGAGAGGGGGTGGCACAGAGAGAGAGGGGGTGGCACAGAGAGAGAGGTGGATGACAGGGGGAGAGAGATGGGGGTGACAGGGAGAGAGGGGGTTACAGGGAGAGATAGAAGGGTGACAGGGAGAGAGGGGGTGGCACAGAGAGAGGGTGACAGGGAGAGAGAGGGGTGACAGGGAGAGAGGGGGTGGCACAGAGAGAGAGGGGGTGACAGGGAGAGAGAGGGGGTGGCACAGAGAGAGTGGGTGACAGGGAGAGAGGGGAGTGGCACAGAGAGAGAGAGGGGGTGACAGGGAGAGAGAGAGGTGGCACAGAGAGAGGGAGAGAGAGAGGGAGAGAGAGGGGGGTGACAGAGAGAGAGGGGGTGACAGGGAGAGAGGGGGTGGCACAGAGAGTGAGGGGGTGACAGGGAGAGAGAGAGGTGGCACAGATAGAGGGAGAGAGGGAGAGAGGGGGTGACAGGGGGAGAGAGAGGAGGGTGAAAGGGGGAGAGAGAGGGGTGGCACAGAGAGAGAGAGGGGTGAAAGGGAGAGAGAGAGGGGGTGACAGGGAGAGAGAGAGGGGGGTGACAGGAGAAAGAGAGATGGGGTGACAGGGGGAGAGAGATGGGGTGACAGGGAGAGAGGGATGGGGTGGCACAGAGAGAGAGGGGGTGACAGGGAGAGAGAGAGGGGGTGACAGGGGGAGAGAGAGAGGGGGTGACAGGGGGAGAGAGAGAGGGGGTGACAGGGAGAGAGAAAGTGAGGGGGTTGAAAGGGAGAGAGAGAGAGGAGGTGACAGGGAGAGAGAGAGATAAAGAGGGGGGTGACAGGGAGAGAGAGAGAGAGAGGGGGTGACAGGGAGAGAGAGGGAGTGGCGGGGAGAGAGAGAGGGGTGGCATGGAGAGAGAGGGGGGTGACAGGGAGAGAGAGAGGGGGGTGAAAGGGGGGAGAGGGGGGTGACAGGGGGAGAGATAGGGAGGTGGCACAGAGAGAGAGGGGGTGGCACAGAGAGAGAGAGGGGGGTGACAGGAAAAGAGAGAGGGGTGACAGTGAGAGAGGGGGGGTGGCACAGAGAGAGAGGGGGTGACAGGGAGAGAGAGGGGGGTGATAGGAAGAGAGAGGGGGGTGACACAGAGAGAGAGGGGTGACAGGGAGAGAGAGGGGGGTGGCACAGAGAGAGAGGGGTGACAGGGAGAGAGAGGGGGTGGCACAGAGAGAGAGAGGGGTGACGGAGAGAGAGGGGGTGGCAGAGAGAGAGAGAGGGTGACAGAGAGAGAGAGGGGGTGGCACAGAGAGAGAGAGAGAGAGAGGGGTGACAGGGAGAGAGAGGGGGTGGCACAGAGAGAGAGAGGGGTGACAGGGAGAGAGAGGGGGTGGCACAGAGAGAGAGGGGGTGACAGGGAGAGAGGGGGTGGCACAGAGAGAGAGGGGGTAACAGGGAGAGAGAGAGGGGAGTGACAGGGAGAGAGCGAGGGGGGTGACAGGGGGAGAGAGATGGGGGGACAGGGAGAGAGAGAGAGAGGGGTGACAGGGAGAGAGAGAGGGGCTGACAGAGAGAGAGGGGGGTGACTGGGAGATAGAGGGGGATGACAGGGAGAGAGGGGGTGACAGGGAGAGAGAGGGGTGGCACAGAGAGAGGGGGTGACAGGGAGAGAGGGGGTGGCACAGAGAGAGAGGGGGTGACAGGGAGAGAGAGGGGGTGACAGGGAGAGAGAGGGTGGCACACAAAGAGAGGGGGTGACAGGGAGAGAGGGGTGGCACAGAGAGAGAGGGGTGACAAGGAGAGGGAGGGGGTGGCACAGAGAGAGAGAGGGGTGACAGGGAGAGGGAGGGGGTGGCACAGAGAGAGAGGGGTGACAGGGAGAGTGAGGGGGTGACACAGAGAGAAAGGGTGACAGGGAGAGAGAGGGGGTGGCGCAGAGAGAGAGGGGTGACAGGGAGAGAGAGAGGGGTGACAGGGAGAGAGAGGGGGTGACAGGGAGAGAGAGGGGGTGACACAGAGAGAGAGGGATGATAGGGAGAGAGAGGGGGGTGGCACAGAGAGATAGGGGTGACAGGGAGAGAGAGGGGGTGGCACAGAGAGAGAGAGAGGGGTGACAGGGAGAGAGAGGGGGTGACAGAGAGAGAGAGAGGGGTGACAGGGAGAGAGAGGGGGTGGCACCGAGAGAGATGGGTGACAGGGAGAGAGAGGGGGATGACACAGAGAGAGAGAGGGGTGACAGGGAGAGATATGAGGTCTTTTCAAGCGGCACTGAGAGAAGAAGCAGTGCTAAAGATGTGCTCCTGAAATCTTTTTATACCTTGCAATGGGCAAAACTGCAAAGACAAACCAAGGATATCTGAAACTACATGCAAGACAGAGATGAACAAGAAGAAATAATTGAATGGAATGTAACGGAAAACAGGAGAATAAAGACAAAAGTGCAAAAAAACTCCAAGACCATCCAGTAGACAGGTATCCAGCATCAGAGAGCATCAAAGGTTGAGGATTCAAGCAAACAGGGACATAAGGTAGGACTACTACTAGAACATCAACAACAAACAAATATAAATAAATTATACATATATTTTTAAGCAAATTTCTGTACTTAAAATGGAACAGAACAAAGAAAATACCCCAAACACAGACTCCTTTATACAAGCCAAAGTCAGCAGGGGGTCTGATGTTTTGGAGATTTTTTATTCAGAGGAAGGAAAGAGCAAACAAACAAAGAAAGCCATAAAAAAGGAACAACTTAAGCAAAATCCAGACACTCTGTTTGCTGACTTTTCCAGTAGTGAACATGACAGAAAGAAAACTAATTTGATATTCCAGTACACTGAAGCCTGGCATACCATACTGAGTACACTGAAGCCTGGCATACAGCTTTCTATAAATTTTACAAGAATATTAGAAAAGGAGGTATCTGCATGGGCCGGCAGATCAAGGTCAGGGATGATGAGGATGATTGTGTGGTACTCACCCTGAACATATATCACAATGGCACTATCATGGCACAAGGCACAGATGAAAGATTAGAAGAGTTTAAACAGGTCTTCCCACAAATTAAAGATCAAGCCAAGGTCTATATGGATCTAAAATTTCCAGTCAAAAATCATGAGGAACAGATACCAAAAGATACCTTGTCCAGAGACATGCCTGATGTCCCCTCACCCACTGTGCTCAGAGATTGCTTATCTCAACTCGAGAGAGACTTTATACAATTCAAAGAACAGCTTCAAAGACAGTCAAGTGACAAAAATGTAAATGACCGGCTGAGAGAAGAGCTGAAAACACTGAAATCTGAACACAAATCTATCCTAGAAGAAATTCGATCTACAATGCAACAGCTACAACAAGAAAACACTCAACTGAGGGAAGAGATAATGACACTAAAATCACAAATGATGATCAACAACCAGGAAAGAGAATAAAAGGCTATGGTCTGTACAGACAAAGTACCCATCAGCAAACAACAGACTAGTGGAACTCATCAACTCCCAAAAATTAACATTACAAAGCCAAACAATAGCCAAGATAACTATAATAATCCAGAAACCACAAATAATCCATCATCAAACCACAAGAACAGGCAACAAACTCCTGAAATAGTCTTAATAATAGACTCAAATGGGAAATACCTTAACACCAAACGACTCTTCCCAGGAACAAGAGTCTACAAAATTCACTGTTCAACAATTGAACAGGCAACAGGAGTCATCAACGACCCATTTTTTGGTTGAAAATGTAATCTTTATTTGCATAAAAGATATACAAAAAAACAATACTTTGTCGGGGTACATTCTCCCCTGTACTGCGACGCAGCGCATAAATACACTACATTACAATACATTTCCGGTCATACAAATAAATACATTCAATCAAATACATTCATTCTGCGGTATGATGCCTGATGTGTTGTGCGGAGTAAGGATACCCCGTGCCATCACATCATGCATGACACCGCAATACCCCTAAAGCATGAAACTAAAAAACATTGTCTATACGTTGCATTAATCAAACGATATCAAACAATATAATATTACATTTCAAAAAAGCAACAGGTGTGATGGGGGGGGGGGTGGGAGAGTGGGGTAAGGGGAGGGGAATGAAATCACAAGCCCGAAGCTTTATTGAATGGACAAAGATACACAAGGGAGAGTGGGGGAAGGGGAAATCTTCAGACCTCCTCTTCCTCCATGAGATCCATCAGGTTATAGTCTCTGGGCATACTTTGAACCAGTCTGCGACAGTCCTCATTGGACATCCTCTTCCGCTGGTGGATAAGGCGCTTTCTGGTGCACCATAAAGCGTCCTTAAAGCAACACAACACCCGCCAGGCGTTGTCAAAGTCCTCCTGGGAAAAAGTTCCATGGAAAAGTCCATTCAGCACACCGAAGTGTGTGATGGCAGTCTGTGGAACAAAGTCTCTAAGTTCAGGTTCCAAGGCCCTCAACAGGCTCTGTGCAAAGGAGCACTCCCAGAAAACGTGAAAAGACGTTTCCTCATGGATGATACAAAAAGGGCAGTGCCTGTATCTGCACAAGTTTCTGGCATGCATAAATGTCCTGAGCGGCAACCTCCCCTGGATTGCCATCCATGCCAGATCTTTATGCCTGTTGGTGAGTCCCTTTGAAGAAACATTCCTCCAGACCACTTTGCAAGTGGCTGAAGGGAAGCCTGGAACAGTCTCAACAATGTCCGATGCTCTGATCAACTTGTAGATAGTTTTTGGCTTCCACAAGTCGGGCTTAACTCCATGCAGCCCCAGCTCCTTGATGAACTTGAAAGTGTCCAAGTAGTACCAAGGAGTGTCCCAGTTGTAGGGGATGGAACTGTCCCATTTGTCCCATCCAAGGGACCTCCAAAGAGGAAGGAGGAAAAAATGGGACATGGAGTTGCCGCCAGAGTCCAAAATTCTGTCCACTAAAGTCCTGCGGATGCAATTGCAGGCAAAGAACACCCTCAGTAACGTTGCGATGTCGGGCACGCCCTTACCGCCCTTTAGGGGTTCCTTGAACATGACTGCCCACTTCACTCTGTCCATCTTGGAGCCCCAGATGAAGTGGAACACCGCCCTGGTGATGGCCTTACAGGTGTTGACCCGGGGGGGCCAGGCCTGGGCGAGGTACTGCAACACAGGGAGAATCTCACTGTGGAGTACCAGTGTTTTCCCTTCGATGGTGAGTTCTCTGAGGCTCCATAGTCCAAATTTTTGGCTCATCTTTGACAGTCTTTCCTCCCAAGATTTCAGGGCTGCGCCCTCAGCTCCAAACCAAACTCCAAGAATTTTGATGAAGTCCACCTTGATGCTGAAAGGGATGGATGCAGAGGAAGGCAGGAACCACTTTCCGAAGAGCGTGACCTCTGACTTCCCGCAGTTGACCTTTGCCCCTGAAGCTTTGCCGAAGTCCTCACAGGTCTGGATGAGTGAGTCGATGGAGCGCTGGTCAGCACAGAACACCGTTACGTCGTCCATGTAGAGTGAGCACTTGACAACCCTTCTGTCCGGTCCTGGTGTGGTGATCCCTCTGATCTCTGGGTTCTGTCGGATGCATTTGGCAAAGAGCTCTATACAGCAAACAAAAAGCAGAGGTGAGAGAGGGCAGCCTTGTCTGACCCCAGAGAGAACAGGGAAAGGGTCAGTTTTCCAGCCATTCACCAACACCGTACTACAAATGTCATGGTACATCACATTCACATACGAACAAAACATGTCCCCAAGACCAAACCTGCGCAGAGCTCTGCACATAAACTCATGGGAGACACGGTCAAAGGCCTTTTCCTGGTCAAGACTGACCAGGGCCGCGTGCACACGGCGGCCTCGAATGTACTGGACCGTGTCCCGGGCAAGCGCAAGGCTGTCCGCAATCCTGCGACCAGGAATGCCACAAGTCTGATCCGGGTGGATGATCTGTCCGATGACAGATTTCAGCCTGTTGGCCAGAACCTTGGCGAGGATTTTGTAGTCCACGTTCAAGAGAGAGATGGGACGCCAATTTTTCAGATCCCATCTCTCCCCCTTCCGCTTATACCAAATCGTGATCATCCCCTCCCTCAGCGACAGAGGCATTGTGCCCTCCACCACCCATATTTCACTAACCCCAAACATATCATCATACACCCAGGCACAAACAACATCCAAGATCAGCAGGAAGTTATCGTGGACAAATTATTACAACTAACAGAGACTGCACAACAAAAATTTCCACAGTCCAAAGTAATTCTGTCCTCCCTTCTTCCAAGGAGGGATATATCAAATTACATAACCCAGCAACACCTCTATGACAACAAACATCTGAACAAACAAGGGGTCAGTCTCCTGGCGAGAGAATTCAAAGACATTGTTCTTGGGAGATCTCACTACCCTGAACCTGGCACAAAACATTCTCAGACAGAAACAATTACAAGACCCCAAGCCCCACCACTAACCCAATACAACACACTAAAGGGAAAAACAGGGCCACAAAGATGGCAATAATGGAGGAAACCACCTGCCCCACGACTAAAAAGCAGGGAAATGGAGGAGGAGGAGGAGATAAGATCCCTCCTCCTCAGCACATTATGCGATATACTGATGAGCTCAAAAAGCACAAAAGACAGAGACAACCACCCAAAATCCAGTTTGCTCCTGGAAGTTTGCCCATTGCAAGGTATATAACTACAAAATGTCATCTTTAGTAATTAGTAGCTGGAACATTCAGGGTCTGAATGCTTCATCCTTCGGATCCAAAGTAAATGATCCAGACTTTATACAAAGACTACGTGAGACAGACATACAAATCCTCCTGGAAACATGGACAAACCAGCAGTACCTATTGGCTATAGGGAATTCTCTGTCCCCGCAAAAAAGGATAAAAACATCAAACAGGGTCGCTGCTCAGGAGGATTACTAGTCTGGTATAAGGAGGAGCTACATGACAACATCAATGCAATCAAAAAAGGAGAGAGTCACATCTGGATTAGAATAAGCAGCTCCATCCTTGCCTCTCAGTCTAATATCTACATATGTGCAGCATACATTGCCCCACCAGAGTCCCCATATTTCAGACCATATATTTATGAGGTCCTACAAGGTGAGGTAATCCACTTCCAATCCCTGGGCCAAGTGCTCATCTTTGGAGACCTCAATGCTGGGACAGGAAGGGAAAAGGACTATACAAGTTCTGATGGCAACACGTACATACTGGGCCCTGCAAATTACGGTCATGAGTTGATACAGATACAAAGAAACAGCTATGACAGTACAATTAACAAAAATGGAAGAAAATTGCTGAATCTGTTCCGCAGTCTGGGGCTCTACATCCTCAACGGCCATACCAAGGTAGAATCTCTGGGAAGATACATGTTAAACTCCCATGTAGGCACCAGTGTGGTAGACTATGCCATCACAGATATGGACCCTGCCCTCATCAATGCATTTACAGTCTACCTACAAACACACCTGTCAGACCACAACCAACTAATACTATATATTAAATCGTCAAATAAACCATCTCCAAAATTCCACCAGGTTTCTCTTAGCAACCTACCACCATCATTTAAATGGTCAAAACAGTCCGCCACAAAATACAGAGAGGTAGCTGACAGACCTGACATCAAAAAACACCCTGAAAACTTTCAAAACAACACCTATGAGGTAAGCCAACGAGGGGTGAATAAGGCAGCAAAGGACTTCCATAATATACTATACACCATAGCAGAAACAGCCCAGCTGAAAAAAGCCAACTGCAAGAAAACATTCAACTAACAATCCAATAAATGGTTCGACAAAGAATGCAAAGCATTAAGGAACACCTTACGAACAGCCTCCAATAACAAACACAGAGACCCCGACAACAGCGACCTAAGGATAGCCCATGGCATTCTTCAGAAACAATACAAACAAATCCTTAAAGAGAAAAAGCAAAACATCATCTCCAACAACCTGCAACAGTTACAAGAGGCACTTCAGGAGAATTCTTTCTGGGAAATATGGAAGAATATTGGCTCAGCAACCAGGAAAAACAACCTCCACATCCAAAATGGCGACATCTGGTTCATTTACTTTAAGAACCTCTACAAAGATATCCGAGAAGAGGAGTTAATCGCAGAACAAATAGACCTCATCAAAAGTCTACACAATATGGAGGAAAAAATCAAGGACTTCCTGGATGTACCAATTACACTACAAGAAGTAACAGAGAAAATCCAACACCTGCAAACTAAAAAAGCCAGTGGGATGGATGGAATCCTGCCTGAAATGATTAAACATGACTCCCCAGATGTACATGCTGCAATATGTAAAGTGTTCAATCTGGTACTGAGTGCTGGTCACTACCCTAAAATATGGAACCAAGGCCTCAAAACACCCATCCATAAGAGTGGAGACCAGTATGATCCAGCCAACTACAGAGGGATATGTGTCAGCAGCGCATTAGGGAAACTATTCAACAGTATCCTCAACAAACGGATCCTCACCTTCCTGACAAAACACAATGTCCTCTGCAGAAGTCAGGCAGGGTTCATGCCAAACCATCGCACACAGACCACATCTACACCCTGCACAGTCTGATCAAGAACCATGTCCACAATACAAGACATGGGAAGATATTTGCCTGTTTTGTGGACTTTAAGAAGGCCTTTGATTCAGTGTGGCACCCAGGCTTATTCCTCAAACTATTGGAGTGTGGAATAGGAGGAAAAACATATGATGTCATCAAGGGTTCATATTCTGAGAAAAGCTGCAGCGTAAAGGTGAATGGAAAAAGAACAGAGCACTTCCAGCAGGCCAGAGGAGTCAGACAGGGCTGCAGTCTAAGTCCAACCCTCTTCAACATCTACATCAATGAACTGGCTGCAGTTGTAGAATCCTCTCCAGCACCTGGACTGACTCTTCATGACACCGAGGTGAAGTTCCTGCTGTATGCAGATGATCTCCTACTTCTGTCACCAGCAGAGAAAGGCCTACAAGACAGCCTGGAAGTGCTGGAGAAATACAGTGCCACATGGGCACTACCCATCAACTCAAAGAAAACAAAAATCGTGGTCTTCCAAAGAAAGAACACAAAGAGCTCTTCATTTACACTGAACAGCCGCACTCTTGAGGAAACTAACAGCTACATTTACCTCGGCCTAGAAATCAACCAATCAGGAAGTTACAAGCCAGCCATAGAGGCACTAAAAAACAAGGCACGCAGAGCCTTCTATGCCATCAGAAGACAAATGTCTCACCTAAAACCCCCAGTGAGAGTCTGGCTTAGAATCTTTTATAGCGTCATCACCCCAATCCTTCTTTACGGCAATGAGATTTGGGGTCCTGTCACCTACCCAGACCAATCCAAATGGGACTCAAGCCCGACAGAAATATTCCATCTGGAATTCTGCAAGCACCTCCTCCAAGTCCACCGGAGCCCCTCTAACAGTGCCTGCCGGTCTGAGCTGGGCAGATTTCCCTTACTTCTTGCAATACAGAAGAGGGCGCTATCATTTTGGGATCATCTACAAAAAAGCAGTCCTGACTCGTACCATCATAAGGCCCTACTGACCAATAAGAACCAGCCCAAGCCTGGCGGTCTGCAACAACTCATCA
This sequence comes from Pelophylax lessonae, assembly GCF_965119305.1. Classification (NCBI taxonomy): domain Eukaryota; kingdom Metazoa; phylum Chordata; class Amphibia; order Anura; family Ranidae; genus Pelophylax; species Pelophylax lessonae. Next base: position 103,814,154 of record NC_138770.1, on the reverse strand, counting down.
GCGCCTTGTCTATCCCAAACTCCCAACAGTCTGGCCTGACAAAATCACAAATAAAAAACATAACAAATTGTTCAGAAGAAAAATATGTTGAAGAATGGAGAAATGAAATAACAAACTCGAAGAAACTAACTGTTTACCAGTCACTGCAGAGAGACTACAAACTGGCCCCCTACCTGCAGGTGCTACAAGAGCCTAAAGACAGACAGACCCTGAGCCTGTACAGACTGAGGGCCCACAGCCTGGAAATGGAATTAGGACGGCACAGACAAACCTACAAGCCCAGGGAGAGCAGATTGTGCCAGCAGTGTGAGCAGGGGGTCCTGGAGGATGAGGACCACTTCCTGCTACAGTGCCCTAAGTACTCATCAGTGAGGGACACTCACTTTCAGAGACTCTCCGCTCTCATCCCGGACTTCATTTCTATTGAAGGGAAGAGGAAACTCCAAATCCTACTGGGAGAAGAGGAGCCAATGGTAGAAATAGCTGCACAATATGTGACAGCGTGCCACAGACTGAGAGGGACATGAAAAACTGAGGACTTAAAAATCCTTTACATGGGCCCACTCCCCATTCCCCTTTATATTACCCATTACCCCCCCAAACTCAACTGGCAATTCTAAAATGTATTTGGTCCTGCCAATAAAGCTTATTTGAATTTAACTGAATTGAGAGAGGGGGGTGGCACAGAGAGAGAGGGGTGACAGGGAGAGAGGGGGGGTGGCACAGAGAGAGAGGGGTGACAGGGAGAGAGAGGGGATTGGCACAGAGAGAGAGGGGTGACAGGGAGAGAGAGGGGGGTGGCACAGGGAGAGAGAGAGGGGTGACAGGGAGAGAGAGGGGGGGTGACACAGAGAGAGAGGGGTGACAGGGAGAGAGAGGGGGTGGCACAGAGTGAGAGGGGTGACAGGGAGAGAGAGGGGGTGACACAGAGAGAGAGGGGTGACAGGGAGAGAGAGGGGGTGACACAGAGAGAGAGGGGTGACAAGGAAAGAGAGGGGGTGACACAGAGAGAGAGAGAGGGGGGTGACAGGGAGAGAGAGGGGGGTGGCAGAGAGAGAGAGGGGTGACAGGGAGAGAGAGGGGGGTGGCACAGAGAGAGAGGGGTGACAGGGAAAGAGAGGGGGGTGACAGAGAGAGAGAGGGGTGACAGGGAGAGAGAAAGCGGTGACGGGGAGAGAGAGGGGGGTGACACAGAGAGAGAGGGGTGACAGGGAGAGCGAGGGGGTTGGCACAGAGAGAGAGGGGTGACAAGGAGAGAGAGGGGAGTGACACAGAGAAAGAGGGGTGACAGGCAGAGAGAGGGGGGTGGCACAGTGAGAGAGGGGTGACAGGGAGAGAGAGGGAGGTGGCACAGAGAGAGAGGGGTGACAGGGAGAGAGAGGGGGGAGACAGAGATAGAGAGAGGGGTGACAGGGAGAGAGAGGGGTGACAGGGAGAGAGAGGGGGTGACAGGGAGAGAGAGAGGGTGACAGAGAGAGAGAGAGGGGTGACAGGGAGAGAGAGGGGGTGCCACAGAGAGAGAGGGGTGACAGGGAGAGAGAGGGGGGTGACAGAGAGAGAGGGGTGACAGGGAGAGAGAGAGAGGGGTGACAGGGAGAAAGAGGGGGGTGACACAGAGATAGAGGGGTGACAGGGAGAGAGAGGGGGTGACACAGAGAGAGAGGGGTGACAGGGAGAGAGAGGGGTGACAGAGAGAGGGGTGACAGGGAGAGAGGGGGGTGACAGGGAGAGAGAGAGGGGTGACAGGGAGAGAGAGGGGGGTGACACAGAGAGAGAGGGGTGACAGGGAGAGAGAGGGGGGTGACAGAGAGAGGGGTGACAGGGAGAGAGGGGGGTGACAGGGAGAGAGAGGGGGGTGACAGGGAGAGAGAGGGGGTGACAGGGAGTGAGAGGGGGGGTGACAGAGAGAGGGGGACACACAGCAGCTCTCTGTACCTGAGAGGCCAGCCAGGCCTTCCGTGACTGCAGAGTGCATTCACCCACCGCTGAACTGCCTGGAGCTGACTAGAGGAGCCGACTGATGGTCATGTGGGCAGAGCCCTGTGATGAGGGGGGCCGCCCATCCATGGAGCTTTGACACTGACTGACACCTCCTGGCCCTGGACAAAGGCAGAGAGCTGCAGCTTCCGGTATTGGAGAGAGGGGGCGCCGCCCACCGGGGGCGCAGGATGAAAGGAGGTAACTCTCTGCGGTAACTCTCTGCGTCTGCTACACTACGCTGCCAGTGTTTTTGTGCCCCCCCCCCTCTGCCAGCACCCCTGGCGGGCGCCGTTCTGGCCAACCTTGCGGTACGCCCCTGTGTGGTGGTGGTGGTGTTTGTGGTGGTGTCTTTGGGGGTGCACACAGCAGAGAGTGAAGAGGGTGCAGATAGAGAGGATGAGGAGGGTGCAGAAGAGGAAGGCTGAGTGAGCCACTCAACCAAGTCTGGTGCGTCCTTTGACGTAATCAAATGCACCTTCTGCAACTTCCCACTTTGGCTCCGGCCTACTGCTCCTGCCCTACCCCTACCACCCCTGCGTATGTGTCTGCCTCTTCCTCTGCCTGTCATGTTTTTAAATTACCCTGTGACAAAATTCTCTAGAGAATCGCAGTTTATCTGGAAAAAGGTATATAACACATAGTTACATAGTTACATAGTTAGTGAGGTTGAAAAAAGACATCAGTCCATCCAGTTCAACCTATGATGTGTGTGTGTGTTTGCTTTTAACCGTACATTGTATACCCCTGTATGTTGTGGTCTTTAAGGTGCCCATCTAATAGTTTTTTGAAACTATTAATGCTCCCTGCTGATACGACTGCTTGTGGAAGAGAATTCCACATCCTTACCGCTCTTACAGTGAAGAACCCCTTATGCATTTTAAGGTTAAACTGCCTTTCCTCTAGTTTTAGTGAGTGGCCACGTGTCTTGTTGTATTTCCTTACTCTGAATAGTTTGTTCTTTATGCTAGGGTCGCCAGTACAGTATTTGTACATTGATATCATATCCCCCCTCAAACGTCTCTTCTCTAGAGAGAATAGTTCAGTGCTTGTAGTCTTTCCTCATAGCTGATGTCCTCCATTCCCCTAATTATTTTTGTTGCCCTTCTCTGGACTCTTTCCAATTCCAGCACATCCTTCCTGAGGACCGGTGCCCAGAACTGGACAGCATACTCCAGATGTGGCCGGACCAGAGTCTTGTAGAGCGGAGAATAATCTCTTTATTTCTGGAGTGAATCCCCTTTTTTATACATCCCAGTATTCTGTTGGCTTTGCTTGCAGCTGCTTGGCATTGCATGCTACTGCCAAGCCTGTTGTCTACCAGTACCCCCAAGTCTTTTTCCATCCTAGACTCCCCCAGAGGTTCCCCCCCTAGTGAGTAGCTTGCTTTCTGGTTTCTGGCCCCCAAGTGCATTACTTTACATTTATCAACATTAAACCTCATCTGCCATGTAGTTGCCCACCCCGTTATTTTGTTTAGGTTTTGTGAAGATATTGGCATGCTTAGTTTAGTATCATCCGCAAATACTGCGATTGTACTCGATATCCCCTCCTCTAGATCATTTATGAATAAATTAAACAGGATTGGTCCCAGGACCGAACCCTGGGGGACCCCACTTTCCACACCCGCCCAATCCGAGTATTCCCCATTAATCATCACCCTCTGGACTCTCCCCTGGAGCCAGTTCTCTATCCAGGTACTCACCTTATGGTCCATACCTACCTTCCTTAGTTTGTACAGTAAGTGTTTGTGGGGAACGGTGTCAAAGGCCTTTGCAAAGTCCAGATACACCACATCCACAGGCTTACCTTTATCTAGGTGGCAGCTCACTTCATCATAGAAGGTTAATAGATTGGTTTGGCAAGAACGATTTTTCATGAATCCATGCTGATTACTACTAATAATACCGTTTTCATTACTAAAGTCTTGTATGTGGTCCCTTAACATCCCCTCCAAAATCTTGCAGACTGCAGATGTTAGGCTGACAGGTCTATAGTTACCCGGGATACACCTCGGCCCCTTTTTAAATATTGGTACCACGTTGGCCTTTTTCCAATCTGCTGGCACCATACCCGTCTGTAAACTATCCTTAAAGATCAAGAATAATGGTCTGGCAATCACCTGGCTGAGCTCTTTAAGAACCCTCGGATGCAAGCCATCCGGTCCCGGTGATTTATTTATGTTAAGTTTCTCAAGTTTAGTTCTAAGTCTATCTTCAGTTAGAAATGGCGGCACTTCCTGAGGTGTGTTGTTTAGTTTGGCCTTACAAGCTAGGTTCGTGTAGCCCCCCGATTCTTTTGTGAAGACTGAAGAGAAGAAATTATTTAACACTTCCGCCTTTTCCCGCTTCAATCTGTGGTATTGGGGGGCCACAGGTTTATCACACCAATTCTACAAATAATTGGCCAGTAACTGTTGTCACTGTCTGTAGCACAGTTAACACAGCAAAAGAGGCCACATTTTTGCAGGACTAAAATACAATCTTAGAAAAGTATACTGTTAAATAACACCCCACTTCAATATGTGGTATTGGGGGGCCACTGGTTTATCACACCAGTTGTTCAAAAAATTGGCCAGTGAATTTGGCACTGTGTGTATCAGACTTAAAGCAGCAAAAGAGGCAATATTGTTGCAGGACACAAATGCACTTATGAAAGTATACTCAGATAACACCCCACTGCAATATGTGGTATTGGGGGGCCACTGGTCTATCACACCAGTTGTTCAAAAAATTGGCCAGTGAGTTTGGAACTGTGTGTATCAGACTTAAAGCAGTAAAAGAGGCAATATTGTTGCAGGACACAAATACACTTATGAAAGTATACTCAGATAAGACCCCACTTCAATATGTGGTATTGGGGGGCCACTGGTCTATCACACCAGTTGTTCAAAAAATTGGCCAGTGAGTTTGGCACTGTGTGTATCAGACTTAAAGCAGCAAAAGAGGCAATATTGTTGCAGGACACAAATAGACTTGTAAAAGTATACTCAGATAACACCCCACTTCAATATGTGGTATTGGGGGGCCACTGGTCTATCACAGCAGTTATAATACATTAAAAGTGCTTTTGTCACTGTTTTTAGTATTGCTGCAGCAACGCTCAGTCACCACACCTGTCACAATGCTGCACAGTGCACAATACAAATCCACTATAATATGCTTTCTATATTACAAAGTATATTATACCATGGATTACACCCCTATATAGTGCACTGCACACCTATACCAAATAAATTGCAGCCGTTTAAATGAGTTTTGTGGACATTAACAGAGCGATTTGTGTCACTGCTGATCTGTCCCTAGAGCACACTGGATACCTGTCCCTAAACTGAACAGAAACTGCACACCTATACCAAATAAATTGCAGCCCTTTAAATGACTTTTGTGGACATTAACAGAGCGATTTGTGTCACTGCCGATCTCTATCTGTCCCTGGAGCACAGACTGGATACCTGTCCCTAAACTGAAAAGAGACTGTAGTAGACCTATACTGAAATAACAGCCATGAAAAGGACTGTTGTGGATCTTAACAGAGCTATTTGTGTCTGGCAATCTGTCCCTGATGCACACAGCAGACCTTTCCCTACGCTGACAAAAAGCAGAATGTGAAATGGCTGCCTGCTCTGGTCTATTTATAAGGTAGGGGGCATGTCCATGTGCTGAAATGTTTCAATTGGCTGTCCCGTTCCACCTGACGGTTGTGTCATGGGTCAAAGTTTTCCCCAATGTAAACTAATATGGCCGTGGCGAACAAGGCCACGTGTTTGCAAAATTGGCGGGTAGCGAACAAGCAAAATTTGCCACGAACCGCAAGGCTATCCCTACCAGCAGCTGCGAAGCCCATGATGCCGATGGGATGTGGAATCCCTGCAAGACTTCTAGGCTGCCTATCATTGTGGGTGTTGATTTCATCTGAAATAAATTTTTTGGTATAGGTTTCTTGGGTACAATTAACACCCAAAGACCATTTTTTCTGCACTTGTTTGACAGTTGCATATCATTTACATTTTTGACAGCAAGGCAATTCTTGCTTTCATCAAAAGTACCTCTGTAGCAGGGTTTTTCAACCAGGGTTCCGTGGAACCCTAGGGTTCCTCCTGAGGTTGCTAAGGGTTCCTTGAACAACAGGCATTTACTGCCTCTCAGATAGGTTTCCAATGACACCATTGTTTCTTTTAGCTATCTGTAAGGGGGTAATTCTTCCCAATGATGACAACTCATGACATTAATGTGTCATGAGTTGTAGATTTTAAATTTTTTAGCAGCGGTTCCCAGAGAGCAGAAATTTATTTCAAGGGTTCCTCTGTGTTGAAAAGGTTGAGAAAGGCTGCTTTATAGGGTTACAGTTTAAAGGCATCACGGAGACCCAAAGACCAATTTTTCCACATATGTTTGACAGGTGCATATCATTTAAATTTTTGACAGCAAGGCAATTCTTGCTTTCAGTACCTCTATAGAGTTACGGTGTGAAGGCACCTCCAACACCCAAAGACCAATTTTTCTGCATCTGTTACTTCTATCCAAAGTCTGCGGAAGAGACACCAGCATCTTTCAAAAAAATCTCTAATATTGCTCCCAGTGCACTACATTGTGGCCTCATCATACAGACTGGCTCCCCAAGTCATTGCTTACAAAATAAAGAAAGCTTGCAGGGAAAATGTCATTTTTTTTCCCTTTATAAATGCAATAATTTCTGCACTAGATTCTATACACAGTACAGATGTGCCACTTTACAGGCAGACTAAGGGGCCTCCCCAGGCACTATATTGAAAGGAATTTTTCTTTTTTCTTGTTATTTCTCATTTTTATACTTTCACTTTTAGCATCAGTAAATCACTGTTCATTTAAAAATTACATTTTTTACAAACGTGTTTTTCATTGACACATGTCCCCCAGGGCAGTACCCAGACCACATAAGCATTGTATGCCAAAATACTTGCATATAAGCCTTTAAAATGGGCACTTTTGATTTTTCCAGTTCAGATCCCATAGACTTCAATGGAGTTTGTTATTCAATTCTTTCCCAATGTTTAAAATTTTTGGTGCAAACTGAACAGGGGGTAATTTGGCCCATCCCTAGTACTGACTTGTCAAATCTGCCCTCCAATGTTGGGCCTTTCATTTGTTGAGAGGTTGCTTGGTCTTCTCAATGTACAGTTCTTTGCATACCTCACTAATTTGCACTGAATATATCAAGTTTCTTTGCCTGTGTTTGGATGTGGGATCTTTTGGATGTACAAGCTTCTTTTAAGTCCAAAGTTGGTCTTGAAAGACAAAAAGTTAGGTAGAGTCTCCAGCTTGACAGTGGCGTAGGTGGTAGAATACCAGGTTTGCAATTGACATGGTTGTGGGATTGGATCCCCTAGCCAGCAGGTTACCCATTTATTGGAATCAGAGGGTCAGAGTCCATGACAATGCAGGAACTCAAAGTTCCAGAAAAGAATTGTTTGTCATTTGATGAATGAGCGAACAGCCAATGTTCAAGTCAAATCCCTAACCAGCACTAATAATATTAGGGGCATAATTGCTGTACCCCCTTGTGCATCTCAGACGCTATTCCTTCAGCTCCAGAAGTGGGTGTTTTTTTTTTTGTTGGCAAACCAGCACTAATAATATTAGGGGCATAATTGCTGTACCCCCTTGTGCATCTCAGACACTATTCCTTCAGCTCCAGAAGTGGGTGTTTTTGTTGGTGGCGCACCAGCACTAATAATATTAGGGGCATAATTGCTGTACCCCCATGTGCATCTCAGACGCTATTCCTTCTGCTTCAGACGTGGGTGTTTTTTTTGGTGGCGCACCAGCACTAATAATATTAAGGACACAATTGCTGTACCCCCATGTCCATCTCAGACGCTATTCCTTCTGCTTAAGACGTGGGTGTTTTTGTTGGTGGCGCACCAGCACTAATAATATTAAGGGCACAATTGCTGTACCCCCTTGTGCATCTCAGACGCTATTCCTTCAGCTCGAAAAGTGGGTGTTTTTTTGTGGTGAACCAGCACTAATAATATTAGGGGCATAATTGCTGTACCCCCTTCTGCTTCAGACGTGGGTGTTTTTGTTGGTGGCGCTCCAGCACTAATAATATTAACCACTTGCTGACCGCTTACGTTGATACTACTGCGGCAAAGTGGCACAATCCCGTCCAGCGACGTAGACCTACGTCGGGCGCAGTCACGGCTCCCAGAGCGCGCTCCAGCGCGCCGCGGGAGCCGATTCTGGTCGGATTCGGTAGGGAACCGATCAGTCACCAGATACAGACCAATGATTTTTGGTCTGGATCTGGTGATCGGTTCCAGCCAATGGTAACCTCTCCCCTGCCTGTGTAATGTAAACACAGGCAGGGGAAGTGATGTAACTGTCTCTCCTGGAGCCCTTTCGGTTCCAGGAGAAGACAGAGAGACATCAAAAACATGAGTTCCACCAAGCAGCTCACTGACAAATTTCACATAGGCACATTTAACCCCTTGATCACCTCTGATCACCCCTGATCACCCCCCAAACCCCTCACAGTGAACACTATATACAGTGGTATACAGATCTTTTACTGATCACTGTATAAGTGTCACTTGTGAGCCTAATTTGCGCTTGTTAGGCTCAAATAGGGTTAGGGCACCCGCCACCTATCCCCTAATAAAGTTTTAACCCCTTGATCACCCCCAGTTAACCCCTTCACTCCCTATCACTCTGTGCACTAAATACAGTATATAGGTAAATACTGATCACTGTATTTAGTGTCACTTGTGACCCTAATTTGCGCTTGCGCTAAGCCCAGATAGGGGTAGGGCACCCGCCACCTATCCCCTAATAAACTTTTAACCCCTTAATCTCCCCCAGTTAACCCCTTCACTCCCTATCACACAGTGCACTAATAAATACAGTATATCAGATAACTACTGATCACTGTATTAGTGTCACTTGTGACCCAAATTTGCTCTTGCGCTAAGCCCAAATAGGTTTAGGCCACCCGCCATCTATCCCCTATAAAGGTTTAACCCCTTGATCTCCCCCAGTTAACCCCTTCACTCCCTATCACTCTGTGCACTAAATACAGTACATAGGTAAATACTGATCACTGTATTTAGTGTCACTTGTGACCCTAATTTGCGCTTGCGCTAAGCCCAGATAGGGTTAGGGCACCCGCCACCTATCCCCTAATAAACTTTTAACCCCTTGATCTCCCCCAGTTAACCCCTTCACTCCCTATCACACAGTGCACTAATAAATACAGTATATCAGATAACTACTGATCACTGTATTAGTGTCACTTGTGACCCTAATTTGCTCTTGCGCTAAGCCCAAATAGGTTTAGGCCACCCGCCACCTATCCCCTAATAAACTTTTAACCCCTTGATCTCCCCCAGTTAACCCCTTCACTCCCTATCACACAGTGCACTAATAAATACAGTATATCAGATAACTACTGATCACTGTATTTAGTGTCACTTGTGACCCTAATTTGCGCTTGCGCTAAGCCCAAATAGGTTTAGGCCACCCGCTATCTATCCCCTATAAAGGTTTAACCCCTTGATCTCCCCCAGTTAACCCCTTCACTGCCCTGTCAAAGTGTTCACTATATACAGTGATTACTGATCACTGTATTAGTGTCACGGATGACACAACTTAGGCTAGTTAGCGTCAGGGTCCCACTACACCACCGTTATTTAGCGTCAGTTAGAGTCAAGTACACTAACACACATACACACACACACCTGCATTACTAGTATAGTGTTTGAACAGATCAATATCTGATCTGATCAGAACTATACTAGCGTCCCCATAATTTAGTGTTTCCAAAACGCAGTGTTTGCACAATCAGCACTGATTCCTGCTAGCACCTGTGTTTAGCCCCCCTGCCCAGCCATCCTTACCCAGGCAAGTGTAGTAATCAATAGATTACTGTCACTCCAAAAAACAAAAATCACACAAAACTGCTGCGTTAGCAGAGTCAGGTCTGATCTCTGCTAGCACTAGCAGTTTTTTTTGTAGCGACCAAATAGTCCTCGACAACCAGGTGCTTTTATTACCTAGTAGTCACACTACTGTACCGGTAAACTTAGTTACTAAAATGACCAAACGTTGGTACAGTGGTGAAGAGGTATATAGTATACTGGCCATGTCAGATGAGAGCGATGGGGAAGCCTCACTGGCAGAATCAGGGTCAGTATACAAACCCGATGACAGCAGCGGCTCCCTGACAGATAGCTCCGGTGACAGAGGGGTCCCTGCTAAGGTCATGCGTACCTGACCCCATTCTGGAGTTGCTGAGATGCAAGAACCGGAAGTTTCTAGTATGCAGCAGAGTGCCAGTACTAGTGCCGCTCACACTTCTCGTGATCTGGCAAGCACGAGCGGCCTAGTACACCCTGGACCTAGTACAACCAGCACTGCAGTATCACTTGGTGACGTGGCGAGTCCCATAAGTGCAGTTAAAGCTGGTGCGGTGGCTAGCACGAGTAGTGGCCCACAGCCACCGTGTATCCGAAGACAGGCCCGTAGAGCCTATAGTGCCCTCCCTGAAGCGCTGGCATATCCTAATTGGCAGCCCACAGATTCCACACCGCCAGTACTTCCCCCATTCACTGCCCAACCCGGAATCAAAGTGGAAACAGCTGGTTTTAATCCCATTAACTTTTTTGAGCTGTTTTTCACTGAAGATCTTTTCGGATCTATTGTGGACCAATCAAATTTATTCGCTCAACAATTCATCGCCGCCAACCCAAATTCACCCCTTGCCAGACCATTCACCTGGAATCCTAGTACGATTCCCGAGTTTAAAATCTTTCTGGGCCTTTCCTTCAACACGGGCATTACAAAAAAGAATGAATTGAGGTTATATTGGTCCACTGACCCAATTCATCAAATGCACGTGTTCTCTGCTGCTATGTCCAGGGCTCGATATGAACAAATATTTCGGTTCATGCATTTCAGCGACAATGAACTCTGTCGTCCTCAGGGAGACCCTGAATATGATCGGCTCCACAAAATTCGGCCCCTCGTAAACCACTTCAATCAGCGGTTCGCAGCCTTGTTTACCCCCGAACAAGATATCTGCGTTGACGAGTCCCTGATTAAGTTTACTGGCTGCCTTGCTATCAAACAGTATCTCCCAGCAAGCGTGCCAGATACGGGGTCAAGTTGTATAAGCTGTGTGACAGGGCCACAGGCTATACAGTTAATTTCCATGTCTATGAGGGAAAAGATAGCACTGTGGAGCCCCCCGACTGCCCAGACTACATAGGGAGCAGCGGCAAGATAGTTTTGGACTTGGTGTCACCCTTATTCGGAAAGGGGTACCACTTGTACGTGGACAATTTCTATGCAAGCGTCCCACTTTTTAGACACCTCTTTCAATTGCAAATTGGCGCTTGTGGCACCGTGCGATCTAATCGCCGGGGCTTCCCCCAACGGCAAGTAAATGCCCCACTGAGCGCGGGGGAGAGAGTCTGCTTGAGGTGCGATGAATTGCTTGCAGTGAAGTGGAGGGACAAACGTTTTCGTTCTGTCCTCCATTCACCCAGACACGGCAGTCAAAATTACTACGGTCACCGGTGTTGTTGTTGAAAACAAAAAACTGACCTAAGTCAGCGCTCACTGACTCACAGTGGAAGGTAAATGCATAGACCATATGTGCAAAAAACACACAAGCATATATAAACATATAAAATAGTAAGGCAAAAAATTCTAAAGAAAAGGGGGGGGGATGTATATATAACAAACAAGTCAAAGATGGGAGTGCAAAAACCTCATCTATGAACGAAGTCCTTCCACAGTCCAGAAAAAGTCACAGTGTAGATGATTCCTTGTAGTGGATGGTCATGGACTCCAAATCAAGGTGTATGTGGCATATAGAGTGCAGGCAGCTCCTCAAGAGGTGAGGGACCCTCCAGGCATATAGCAAAAAAGGAAGAAGACAAAGGGCGCCATGTCACAATATAGTATGAGAAATATGACAATTTATTGTAGTGACTTAAATGTACAAACGATCCAAAATACAGCCGGTAAACCATGAACAACGGTACTCGCAATGGGACACATCCGGGATGATCAGATCCGGGGACCTGCTGAACGATCCTGTGCTGTGTGGCAGTGTCTATGATACAGGTGCCGGTTGCTGCTGTAGGTTGGTGCATAAGTCACCACACCTCCCTGTGGCCACATCTTTTCCCCCCCGCCCTCACAGACCCCAGATAGGCTTGCCACCCCGTACTACTCAACCTGTTGTCCGAACACATTTCCAACATATATCTGGCCAAGATGGCAATTTACAGATAAATCAGGTTAGCCCTCCACATATGCCTTCCCCCGATGGTTTCCCAGAGATGGCACCTTCATCCATGGAAGGGAGGCAGAGCGACCTTGACAACACAGTTGTTGCCCAGTCTGGTCAGGATCCTCTGGTCCTCTCGATAGTTCATTCCCCCCCCACCCAATAACATAGGTGTTTCTGATGTGGTGACCATGGCACCCAGTGTGCACACTATGCCCCTGGAGTTGGTTCAGCCCAGTTCTCCCCCAATACTGTGTGCCCATACCTGCACCGAGAACCATTATCATAATTTTTTGGCCAAAACCCCACCCGTCTGCCTGAGGGAAACATCCACAAAAAGAAAAAAGTCAGAAGAGGCAGACGAGGTGGGAAATCCAAACAAAAAGCAGCACAAAGACAGTCCTTTGACACCATTAAAATCTTTAATCTCTTGTCTCACTCCCTAAGTGTAGAAGAGATGTCTATTCTTCAAAAGGGTCTCAACTTTGCACCCAGCAACCCTTCCAATCCCTTCACCCTTTTCAGAGACTTCAATGGGTTTATCCGGAAGTTAACTCTGAAAAGATTCTTTTACATTAAGGAATTGGCCAACACCAATGGCCTTCCCCCACTGGGGTCTCCTCCTGAACCCGCGGTGGAAGACTATAGTAAGGATGACTTGAAGATCTTAGAGATTCTAGAGTCATTGCATGCAGAAGCTGAGGGAGACGGAGAGGGATATCCCGCTCCAACCCCGATTTCTTTTGCTCCCATTAGACACCCCAATCACAAACCTCCTTCCACTTTTTATCCCACTCAGGCCAAGGGTTCCTTTATTGATGCATTTTATCATACCACATTTCATGAATTACGAGAGTTATGTTCCGCAGTGCAGTCCCATAAACATACCAGTACCAATCTCACCCCTGGGGAGAAATTGGCTCTCAGTGCCTTGGGCAATAACCCTGACATCATCATTAGACAGGCAGATAAGGGGGGAGGAATAGTCATCCAGGATGCGGCTGACTATCTCAAAGAGTCTGATAGACTCTTGTCGGATAAGAAGACCTACATTAAATTGAAGGGTGATCCCTTAGACTCTTTTAAACTAGAACTCAAGTCCCTTTTAGATCTGGCCCTCCAGGATAAAGTCCTAAAAAAAATGGAGTATCAGTTCCTTTTTAAGGAACTATACAAGCACCCGTATTTCTACCACCTGCCTAAGGTGCACAAAAACTCCACCTGTCCTCCCGGTAGACCCATTATAGCTGCTATGGATAGCTTGACATCCAGTCTATCCCAATACATAGACTCTTTCCTGCAGCCTTTAGTCCAGGCCTTGCCGTCTTACATTAGAGACTCCATCCATCTTCTTGACACCCTCTCCCACTATAGTTGGAGTGATACATACACCTGGCTTTCTTTAGATGTGACGTCTCTATACACTTCAATCCCACATGACACAGGCATTGCTGCTGTCAGTTATTTTCTATCTAGGGACCCCAACATACATTACAGACAAGCCCAATTCATTGCAGACAGCACACAGTTCTGTTTGGAACACAATTATTTTAAATTCCTGGGTGACTATTTCCTACAGCTACACAGGACAGCTATGGGTGCATCATTTGCTCCATCATACGCCAACCTCACCATGGGTTGGTGGGAGGACAAATGTATATGGAGTAACAATCCCTTTGCGGCCTAGTTGATTTATTACGGTCGATACATCAACGACGTGATAGTCATCTGGGATGGACCCCACTCCACTGCAGCTCCATTTCTCGAATTTTGCAATAATAATGACATGGGTATTTGTTTCACACACGTGATAGATCCCACCTCCTTGGTCTTCTTGGATCTCGAGCTGTCCCACAGAGGAGGCAGGATTGTGTCTAAGACGCACTTCAAGCCCTTTGCCGGCAACTTGTATCTCCATTCGGGAAGTTGCCATCATCCCAAATGGATACAAAATATCCCCATGGGACAATTTTCCAGACTTCGGAAGAATTGTACCCTTGGAGAGGATTATGAGGCACAAGGCCAAATTCTCACTCAAAGGTTCTTGGATAAGGGGTATGACCCTACCCTGGTCCATACGGCCTTCGAAGAGTGCAAACACCACCGCACTGCCAAATCTACATCTGAGTTGTCCCCCCCCAGGAGGTTAAATTCATAACCCAGTATCACCATGCTCATAAAAAGATGGAGGGCATTATCAGACGCCATTGGGGGATCCTCATGCAGGATCCCAAACTGGCTCCTGTTTCACCCAAGCATCCTCGAGTTATATACAGGAGGCCCAGGAGCATAAAAAACCTAATAGCCCCCAGTAGGATCCATAAGTCCAAAGGTGATTCCCAGTCCATAACCACTTTCTGTAATTTAGTGGGCATGTATCAGTGCAAAAAAATCTTGTGCAAAATGTGCCCTTTTGTCACTCATAGACAGAAGTGTTTTTTACAGTCCCCATGAGAAAAAGTACATACACAAACAATTCTATTGCTGCTCCACGGAATTTGTGGTTTATGGCTTGAGGTGTCCCTGTGGTCTTCTCTACGTGGGACGCACTATTCGCACAGTGCGTGCCCGTTTTGGAGACCACAGGAGACTGATTGAAAAAGGCTCCATGGAGCATAGTGTCCCCAGGCACTTTCGTCTCCACCACAATCAGTCCACCGAGGGACTACGTGTTTGGGTCATTGAGACCATTCCCCCCGGTGATTCGGTAGCGGAGCGCTTCCAGACCCTCTGCCATAGGGAAACCTTTTGGATCTTCACCCTCAATTCTTTGGCCCCCGGGGAATTAAATGAGGAGCTTGAGATTAACACGATCCTGAAATGAGCATTTTAGATGTTTTATATATTTTTTACACGTGGTTTATATTCCTGGTCATCTAGTTCACTTCCGTCATTTGAATTGTTGCTAAACAGGCTGTTTGATAGTGTTTTTATTGCAGCTACGGGCTGTTATAAGGTTCACAGGCGACCTTTATAATTATAACTATGTTTATTCTATCAACAGTTTTTACCCAGGTAATCCTTATAAAATTTTTTAATTTTACATTTTTTTTTATATATATTATATATTTTTAAATTAATTAATAATTTAATTTTTATTTATTTTTTTATTTTATTTAAATTTTTTTTAATTTAATTAATAATTAATTTTTTTTTTTTTTTATTCATTTTTAACTTAACACAGAGTCACCCCATATGTAGGATAGGAACCCCCCGAGCTTGGATTACAAGTGGGAGGTTCCTCTTTCCCTTTTCCTTTAACAAGTTTCTATTTTGATATATTTTTAAGTAATTCTCTGATATTTGTTCAGGATAGAGACACACAAGTGTCACATTTGTTGAACAATTTTTTGTACAATAATTTGTGTGTAGTTCATAGACAGGGTTTTTTCTCCCTTTTTATCTCAATGGTTTTAATTATTCACTGATATTGTTTTTATTGCGGCTAATTAGTCATTGTTCACTTAATGGGCTTCCCTGCCTGTGTTTCCTATATAAGTGTTTCCAGTGGAGGGGCGGGCCTGCCTGATGAAGGAGGAGGACTTCCGAAACAACGTTGCGGCCCGCCCTCCACACTCTATCCAGCTCTCTGGTTCCTGTCAGACTCCGTGGAGGAACTGACAGGTCGCTGACATCACTTCCGGTTTCCGGGTCACTGCTTTCATCGACCCTGCTGTACACAGCAATCTGCAAGGCTGCCCATCCAGGGAGCCTGTGCCACCTACAGCAGCAAACGGCACCTGTATCATAGACACTGCCACACAGCACAGGATCGTTCAGCAGGTCCCCGGATCTGATCATCCCGGATGTGTCCCATTGCGAGTACCGTTGTTCATGGTTTACCGGCTGTATTTTGGATCGTTTGTACATGTAAGTCACTACAATAAATTGTCATATTTCTCATACTATATTGTGACCTGGCACCCTTTGTCTTCTTCCTTTTTTGGTGTTGTTGTTGAGAAGCCCCTCTGTGTCCACGACTACAACCGCAAAATGGGAGGGGTGGACTTAAATGACCAGATGATGGGACCGTACTTAATTGCCCGTAAGGCCAGACGCTGGTACAAAAAAGTGTCTGTATACCTATTTCAATTGGCTATTTACAACACTTTTGTCTTATACAAAGCGTCTGCCGGAACATTATTCTTCTTTCAATTCCAAGAAGAGATAATCAGAGCCCTTCTGTATCCAGCTTGTGCTCCTGCCCCAATTCCCCAACCAGATGCAGTGAGCCGGCTGCATGAGAGGCATTTTCCGGAATTCCTCCCGAGTACCCCTACCCAACGATACCCCCCAAAAAGATGCCGTGTCTAAAGCAAGCGCGGATTTAGGCGTGACACCCGGAATTATTGTCCCGACTGTCCTGACCGACCTGGTCTTTGCCACGGTGACTGTTTCCGTCGCTACCACACACTAGTAGATTATTAGCGTAGGGTACAGCACGGCACAGTTTAGGCACATTTACGCAGGGTCTCAAAAGATGTTTAATGGCTATCGTCATTTTGTGAGACCCTAACCTGGAACCTGGAACTCGACGTTTGAAGAAAAAAAAAATACATAAAAAAGCCAAAAACAGTTGTCGTGTCAGTAATTTTTTATGTCCTTCTACACTTCCTACTGTACTTTTACTGTACTTTGTTTGTTTTTCATTCTTTTGTGAACCTGTTTCTCTTGCAGGTACTCGTCGGCTGCAACATTGATTTTATATATTCTGACACAAACAGCGTTTGCGCTCAGCATATATGGATACCTTTGCTGGCAGCAGCTGTGGTGATTTTCTGATTTCAGCACTGCAGTTGAAATACTATTTAGGTATACGTGGAATATTGTTGTGTATACCCGTCATTAAATTCAGTGGGTGGATGTTTGGGCGGTTAATGATGGGTAATACTACACAATATTCCTGTGCTGATTTCTGATAGGTTCTCTTTTTTTTTTGTTCAGCCCACAGGCTGCATGAAAAAAAAAAAAAAACCTACACTATATGCCAAACAAGGACCAGCAATGTACTGGTACGTTGCTGGACTTTGAGTGGTTATACCAGGATGATGCCTGCAGATTTAAGCATCATCTTGGTATAGTTTTTTACAGCCAGCGGTCGGCTTACATGTAAAAGCAATCCTAGCGGATAATTGGCCGCTAGACTGCTTTTACATGCAGTGGGAGGGGACCCCCCCCCCCCACCGCTGCCTTCCGCCACCTTCCACGTTTTTTTTCGGGCTCTCCTGTCCCACCGGTTAACCCGAGAGGGCAGTCGGTGGTTCAGTTATCTAACCATAGAGCCGATTGGAGATGAGAATGGCTCCAATCATCTCTATGGCCTAAGATATCGGAAGCTACGAGCAATTCATGACTTCTGTTTCGCCAGAAATAAACAGCGCCATTGGGAAATTGGGAAAGCATTTTATCACACCAATTTCGGTGTGGTCAGATGCATTAAGGTCAGAGAAAAGATCTAGAGTCTAAAAGACCCCAATCTTTTTTAAAAAGGGCACCTGTCACTACAGATTGCTATCATAGGGGAAATTTAAATTCACTGTGATAACAATAAAAATGATAAAAAAAAAAAAAAATTAAGAAAAGGTATCAAAATAACATAAAAAAGCAAATAAAAAAAAAAATAATTTATTGGAAAAAAAAAAAAATAATAATCAAGCCCCCCTGTCCCCCCGTGCTTGCGCACAAATGCGCACACAAGCGTTGGTCTAGTGTCATATGTAAACCGAAATTGCACCATGCATGTGAGGTATCGCCGCGAACGCCAGGTCGAGGGCAGTAATTCTTGCAGTAGACCTCCTCTGTAAGTCCAAAATGGTAACCTGTAAAGACTTTTAAAGGCTTTTAAAACCGTACGTAGTTTGTTGCCGCTGCACGGGCGTGCGCAATTTTTAAAGCATGTCATGTTTGGTGTTTATGTACTCGGCATAAGATTATATTTTAAATTTTACCAAACAATTAGGAATTATATAGTGTATTTCTGCATTAAATATAAAAAAAGTGTTTTTTTACGCAAAAATTGCGTTTGGAAAATGTGTGCGCAAATACCGTGTGACAAACAAAATTGCAACATCCACCATTTTGTTCTGTAGGGCCTCTGCTTTAAAAAAATATATAATGTTTGGGGGTTTCAAAGTAATTTTCTTGTAAAAAAAAAAAAAAATTTTCATGTAAACAAAAAGTCACAGAAAAGGCTTGGTCTTTAAGTGGTTAGAAGAGTGGGTGATGTGTTGCTAAGATTGAGCATAAAATGCCAGGACTGTTCAAACACCCCCCAAATGACCCCTTTTTGGAAAGTAGACACCCAAAGCTATTTGCTGAGAGGCATATTGAGTCCATGGAGTTTTTTATATTTTGCCCTAAGTTTCAGGAAAATGACAATTTTTATTTTTTTTTTAACACAAAGTTGTCACTAAATAATATATTGCTCAAGCATGCCATGGGTATATGTGAAATGACACCCCAAAATACATTCTGCTGCTTCTCCTGTACAGGGATACCACATGTGTGAGACTTTATGGCAGTCTAGCCGCATAAAGTACCCCGAAAACCAATCCCCATCTTCAAGTTTTCTAATGGCGTAAATTGCCTATTTTACCTCTGCACTACCTGTCACAGTTTCAGAGGCCCTCACATTTAAAGATAGCACAAAAACCCCCCAAATGACCCAATTTTTCAAAGTAGACACTCCAAGCTATTAGCTGATAGGCATGATGAGTCCATGGAATAGTTTATATTTTGCCACAAGTTTCGGGAAGATTATTATTATTTATTTTTTTTTTTACACAAAGTTGTCAGTAAATGATAGAATGCTCACACATGCCATGGGTATATGTGAAATGACACCCCAAAATACATTCTGCTGCTTCTCCTGAGTACAGGAATACCCCATGTGTGAGACTTTTTGGCAGTCTAGCCGCGTACAGGACCCGGAAAACCAATCCCCAAATTCAGGCTTTCTAAGGGCGTAAATTCTTGATCTCACTCCTTTCAACCTATCACACTTTTTAAGGCCATGAAATGCCAAGTGGCACAAACCCCCCCCCCCCCCCCAAATGACCCAATTTTGCAAAGTAGACACTCCAAGCTATTTGCTGAAAGGCATGGTGAGTATTTTGCAGCTCTAATTTTTTTGGAAAATTAAGAAAAAACAGGAAAATGCATTTTTTTCCTCTTTTTTCAATTTCCAAAACTTTGTGACAAAAAGTGAGATCTGCAAAACACTCAACATGCCTCTCTGCAAATAGCTTAGGGTGTCTACTTTCCGAAAAGGGGTCATTTTGGGGGGGGGGGGGTTGTGCTGTCTTGGCATTTCATGGCCTCCAAAACTGTGATAGGTAGTCAGGAGTGAAATCAACAATTTACGCCCTTGGAAAGCCTGAAAGTGGTGATTGAATTTCGGGGTCCTGTACTTGGCTGGACTTTAAAAAAGTCTCACACATGGGGTATCCCTGTACTCAGGAGAAGCAGCAGAATGTATTTTGGGGTGTCATTTCACATGGCATGTGTGAGAAATATATAATTTAGTGACAACTTTGTGTAAAAAAAACAAAAACAAAAAAAATAATAATATATTTCCCGGAACTTGTGGCAAAATATAAAATATTTCATGGACTCACCATGCCTCTCAGCAAATAGCTTGGGGTGTCTACTTTGCAAAATGGGTTCATTTGGGGGGGGGGGTTTGTGCTATCTTGAAATTTCAGGGCCTCCGAAACTGTGATGGGTAGTGAGGAGTAAAATCTAACATTTACGCCATTAGAAAACCTGAAGATGGTAATTGATTTTTGGGGTCCCGTACACAGCTAGGCTCCCAAAAAGTCTCACACATGGGGTATCCCCATACTCAGGAGAAGCGGCATAATGTATTTTGGGGTGTCATTCCACATATACCCATGTCATGTGTGAGAAATGTATATTTTAGTGACAACTTTGTGTTAAAAAAAACAATAAAAAAAATTGTAATTTATTTCCCGGAACTTGTGGCAAAATATAAAATATTCCATGGACTCACCATGCCTCTCAGCAAACAGCTTGGGGTGTCTACTTTCCAAAATGGGGTCATTTGGGGGGGTTTTGTGGTATCTTGACATTTCAGGGCCTCCTAAACCGTTATAGGTAGTGAGAAAATGCAATGAAAAATGTATGCCCTTTGAAATTCTGATGGTGGGGATTGGGTTTCGAGGTCCCTTACACAGCTAGGCTCCCAAAAAGTCTCACATATGTGGTATCCCTGTACTCAGGAGAAGCAGCAGAATATATTTTGGGGTGTAATTACACATATACCCATGGCATGTGTGAGCAATATATCATTTCAATGACAACTTTGTGTAAAAAAAAAAATGCTTTTTTTTAGTCATTTTTCAAACACCTGTGACAAAAAAATGAAATATTCAATGAGCTCAACATGCCTCTCAGGACATTCCTTAGGATGTCTACTTTCCAAAAAGTGGTAATTTGGGGGGGTTTGAAATTAGATAGGCAGTCAGAAATTAAAGCTGTGTAAGTTTCAGTATTTACACCATAGTTTGTAGACACTATAACTTTTGCGCAAACCAATAAAAATATGCTCATTGAGATTTTTTTTGTCAAAGACATGTAGCTAAATACATTTTGGCCAAAAAATATGAGATAAATTGAGTATATTAGATATTTTTGAAAAGACAAAGTTAAAAATTTCATTTTTTCTAAAAATATTTGCTCTTTTTTTATTAATATCGCAAAAAAATATAAAGCGCAGAGGTGATCAAATACCACCAAAAGAAAGCTCTGTTTGTGGGAAAAAAAGGACGTAAATTTCCTTTGGGTATCACATTGCATGACCACACAATTGTCAGTTAAAGTCACGCAGTGCTGAGTTGCAAAAAGTGGTCTGGACGTAGAGCAGGAAAATCCTCCGGTGGTAAAGTGGTTAAGGGCACAATTGCTGTACCCCTTGTCCATCTCAGACGCTATTCCTTCAGCTCCAGAAGGTGGTGTTTTTTTTTTTGGTGGTGAACCAGCACTAATAATATTAGGGGCATAATTGCTGTACCCCCTTGTGCATCACAGATGCTATTCCTTCTGTCTCAGCAGGGGTTTTCTTTTCTTTTTTGGCTTTATTAATTTTTTCTTTATTGATAAAAAAAATTATAATAAAATGGTTTATAGTGCAGCAAGCACAAAAGTATTGCACCCAAGCACCATATTCCCTTTCCACACTCTATACTAAAAAGTTATAAAAATCCCCCCAAAAAATAAAACACAATAATAAAACAGTTAATAATGCACCAAGCACAAAATTATTGCTCCCAAGCATCATATTTCCATCCCACATTCTATAATAAACAGTTATAAACCCCCCAAAATCCACATCATGTCCAAAAGGCCAGCAAGGAGAGGCAGACTCTCACAGGCCACTAAAAGAGGACAAGCAGCCTCTGTGTCCACAATGAAAAGTGGTGGTCACAGACATGGTGCATTCTCTGCAGGCGGGGCACACTTGTCCTTTTTTCCCGGTGCTTGCCTTGTTATTGAGCCACAACATACAGAAGAGTTGGTTGAGTGGATAACTAAGCTGTCCTCATCCTCCTCGTCCTCTGTCCCACAGGCTCATACCAGATTGGGTGCAAGTATCTGTGGCACTCATTGCTATACCATCATCCCTCTCAGTGCAGGTTTTTGAGAAGATATGAGGTATAGTAAGGGTAGAGATCCCAGATGAGGAGCAAGGTGAAGTATGCTTTCTTTTTATGATGTTGGTCTTTCAGGTGCTATTGCCAATGGACTGCATGGGAGGTCATCATATGTCTTGTCAAGCATGTGGTGTCCAAGCGGCTGGTGTTCTGGACACACTTGATCCACTTCAGAAAGAGATTGCAAACAGCAACGCTGCGGTCGACTGCACGTGTTGAAAAAAGCCCACACCAATGAACTTTTGGAAGTCAGCGGGGAGTTAGCAGAGCCCTGCACCTGTGGAGCTCTGTGGTGTGATGCAATAGGGTGGCTGCCCTTAAAGCAGCCCCTGGAGCACATCCTGCCTCATTGGAGTTGTGCCACCTCCTCCTCCTCCTCACTTTCCTCCTCTATTCTCTCAGGCACCCAAGTACAGACAGTGACCTCATCATCCCCTCCCTCCTCATCACTAGAGCAAACATGGCAGTATGCTGCAGCTGTGGCAACATGACTGCTAGTTTCTTGTCCGTCATTGTCACCCCCTCTCTCTAGGCTCATGTTGTTCTCCTCCTTAACCTGGGAACCCACATTGGAGCATTCAAAATGCTGTGCATCTTCCAGCACCATGCAACTGACACTATGATCAAATAATTCAGATGCCTCCACTGTGCATAATGGTGAGGCTATGGTAGGAGTGGCTGTAGACCAGGAGCCTGTGGAACAGGCCAGAAAAGTCTGTGGCCATTTCTGGCAGTCATACAATGCCAGTGCTCGGCTATCTGACATTCAACGGGAATGCAGCCTGCCCATCAACCGCCTCATTTGTGACATGCCCACCAGGTGGAACTCAACATTGGCAATGCTACAGCAGCTGCACATGCAGTAGAGGTCCATCAATGAGTACCTGTGTGAGTATGGCACAAGGACAGGCTCAGGGGAGCTTGGCTTCTTTTTGCCACACTAGTGGCTGCTGATAAAGGATGCATGCTCTGCCCTGTCACCATTTGAAGAGGCCACAAGGATGGTGAGCCATGACAATGCATGCATCAGTGACACTGTCAGTCTTCCTGCTGGAGCACATGCTTTGTGGAATCATAGACAGGGCATTTGAAACAGAACAGTGGGAGAAGGAGGAAGACTTTGTTTCTTCACAAGGCCCCCTTTATGCAGATATCATTCCTGCTGGGCCACAAAACACACAGGAGGAAGAGGAGGAGGAGGATTGTGGCAGCATGGATATAGAGGATATCATTCCCCAGAAATCCCAGGAGTTATATGTGGCTGGGGAGAGGTTGCTCCTGACAATGTCATCCTTAGTGAGCCAGAGAACTCAGAATCTCATGCCTCCTCAAACTTATGCTGCACGAGCTCCTTGATTCTGCAAAGCCTGCGAAAGAACCAGAGGATTTGTGGTATCAAAGAAAGGCATTATTACTGGTTGGCAACCCTTATTGATCCACGTTACAAGGGTAAAGTTGCAGAGCTCATCCTGCCTTCACAGAGGGAGCATCTTGAGAATGCCTTTAAGAAAAATTTGTGTAACACATTTCCAGACACTGGGAGGTTAACATTCTCTGGACGTGTTTCTGAGGCATCGTTCAGCCGGCTGACTGATGCCTTTAAACAATTCTTTAGTCCTCAGTGCTCAGTTAGGTTTAAGCAACCATCGGCAACGTCTCTATCATATGGTGCAGGATTATCTAGGGGCAAAAGCAGACTTGGAGACCTTTATAACTGAGCATCCACAGGGTTACTGGGTCTTTAGGATGGACCACTGGGCAGAACTTGCACAACATGCAATCGAGCTACTAGCCTGTCCTGCTTCCAGCATGCTTTCCAAATGGACTGCGGGGGGTTTTGCGGCAGATAAAGGAGTGCGCCTGTCCACAGACTCTGTTGACCAGCTGACATTTATCAAAATGAATCAGTCCTGGATCAACAGCAGCTATCAAGCCTCTGATGCTGATGTAACTGTTTGAATCTGCTAGAGGTCTGGCATCCCTTGAAGACTGCAAATGCTGCCTATCCTATTGCTAAATCTTGATTATGCTAGCTTCCAACAATGTTTTTGGTTTAGGGCACCACCAACATCCAAGGCCAAAATTTTCTGCACCTGTATGACAGGTGCATGCAATTTGAATTTTGTCCAATCCTTTCATTTAGGAGTTGCAACTGGAGGTCAGCTCACTGTCCTTTTCATTTAATGACCCAATGCCCGCAACAATAGGTCTACCCACAAGTTGATTCAGCCTCTTGTGGGTTTTGGGTAAATGGTAAAACATTGGTGTAATGGGAGCTTGAGGGTCCAACATCTGACCTTCTTATTTCGGCGAAAATACCTAGGTTAAACTCTTTTTGTACTAGGGCAGTAAGTATAGCTTTATATCCAACTGTGGGATTCTCTTTCAACTTTAAATAGATAGAACTCCCAGATAATTGCCGAATGTCTTCTTGTCTATATACATCAGAACCATGGATTGCTACAGAATCACCCTTATCTGAGTTGTTAATCTCAATAGAAGGATTATAATTTATTGTACTGGCCATCATCTACCATGTACATAAAGTTTCATATTCAGTGTTCAAGGCCTTATTTTATATATCTGGGTTCTCCTGCTGATAGATCGATCTTTATTTTTGACATTCTAAGTCAATTGCCTTATGCTGCCCTCTTCTACCTAAGTTGACCAGCTAGCTAGGTGCACCAAACCTGTTAGAGAAGAAGAAAGTGACAAAAGCATACAGTTCTGCTCTAGCAATTCAATACCTATTGATGCACAATTATTGTAAAAAATTACAATATATTGAAATTTTTATTATTTTAAGCAATGATAATACATTTGTTGTTTAACTTCAGTCATCATGGTATTATTTTAAACTCAACCTAGCATCAGAAAAAAAAATTCATGTTAATTATATGCATGCTAAGTTGTGTGTAAATGTAACACTTCCAGGTATTTTTTTACTCTCACAGAGATCAAAGTATTCCATCAGACAATGCATTAATCTGATTTTCTCTCTGGAAGGAGGAGACCTTTCTTCATACATTATCCAGGGTCACTATCTACTACCTGGACTGAGATGCCAACTCAGAGATGACACAATCATGTAAATCATACTGCCTGTTGAGTTCTGGGCTGTGCTCAAAAATGTCTGACACAGATCAGCCACTGCTTCTCTCTGGCTATGTCATATGACAGATCAGAGCCAAGAGAAGCCTAAGAGAGCTTTTTCTTTGGCTCTGAGCCATACAGTATCTGTGGTCTGATCAGCATTTAGCATATAGGAGCTTCTGCATAGTCATGAGTCATGTTGTCCTCATCTATACAAAAACTCTCTCACAGCGCTAAAGTGCTGAGCATCGCTCAACTAGTGCACCAAGAAAAGGGCCTGGGGCTTGAGTTACCAGTGATGCCCATGGTGATATCATTAGGTACTATGGATGATGTTTTGGTTTTGCTGCTGTCAGTAGTTCATGACAAATTATGTGGGTTTAAAATTTGCAGTCTTAGTGAATTTTTGTGCAAATTTTACATTTTAAAACCATAATGCGCTGAACTTTGATGCATGGCCACCTGGGCTAGAAAGGCAAACAAGGACATTTTTGGATAAACCAGCTCCTCACTATAAAAGGGGAGAGGGTGGCTCAGAGCAGCCATGATATCAGTGTATTGGAAGCTGGCAAACTGCATAGGGAGAAATTGGGGTGAGTTAGAAAACTGTGCTTTACCACTGATTAAAACCCCTTTGTTGCCTTATTTTTTCATTCTTATTGAGCACATTTTTTTCTCTTTAATCGTGGTTTGTTGCTGATCTGAGTAGTTGCATTTCTGTACATAGCAAATATTTTTTTCTTTCCCTTGCAGCAAATCTTTTTTTTTTTTTTTTTAATATGGACCTTTGCTCAAGGAGGGTTAATGTTTTGGGGTTTTCATTACTTTTTTCATTACTGAGGGATTTATTTTAGGGATATATTGGTTTTTATTTTATATTGAGTATTTTAAATTTAAGGTGGTCAAAGCACATCATTCACTCAAACACATCTGTTCTTGGAGCTGCCTTTTGTGTGTAGCACACCGCAGCATTACTGTGCAGTAACTGTTGTACCAAAGCACCACATAATAACGCACCTTACCCATTGCTGTAGTGTAAATAAAAACTAGTTATTCCATTTACTTTAACTACAAGAACAGACAAAAACTATGCCACCAAACTGGCTATTCCAAGCTATACTTTCTTTGGCTTTAGGAACATACCTTCTTATGGCTACAGCGTCATAAATTAATCATGAGAGTCCAATTTAAAAACTGTGGCAGAGACCAAAACAAACAACCTCACTTCTGCATCTACTTCAGGACTGTCTCCGGCTTCCTTCTTCACTGATGTAGGGAAGTTATAACTGTGTCAAGAATGGTTCTGTCCCCATCAATCATGGATATCAGAACCTATGGTCCTGTTAGAGAAGACTCTAGTTCAATCTGGGGGAGAGGGGCTCAGCTATGAGGAACGATTAGCTGAACTTGAATTTATTCTCTCTCGAGTAGAGGAGATTAAGGGGAAATATGATCAACATGTATAAATTCATGCAGTATCTCATAAAAGTGAGTACATCCCTCACATTTTTGTAAATATTTTATTATATCTTTTCATGTGACAACACTGAAGAAATGACACTTTGCTACAATGTAAAGTAGTGAGTGTACAGCTTGTATAACAGTGTAAATTTGCTGCCCCTCAAAATAGCTCAACACACAGCCATTAATGTCTAAACCGCTGGCAACAAAAGTAAGAACACCCCTAAGTGCAAATGTCCAAATTTTGCCCAATTAGCCATTTTCCCTCCCCAGTGTCATGTGACTCGTTGGTGTTACAAGGTTTCAGGTGTAAATGGAGAACAGGTGTGTTAAATTTGGTGTTATTGTTCTCACTCTCTCATACTGGTCACTGGAAGTTCAACATGGCACCTCAAAGAACTCTCTAAAGATCTGAAAAAAAAGAATTGTTGCTCTACATAAAGATGGCCTAGGCTATAAGAAGATTGCCAAGACCCTGAAACTGAGCTGCAGCATGGTGGCCAAGACCATACAGCGGTTTAACAGGACAGGTTCCACTCAGAACAGGCCATGCCATGATCGACCAACGAAGTTGAGTGCACAAGCTCAGTGTCATATCCAGAGGTTGTCTTTGGGAAATAGACATATGAGTGCTGCCAGCATTGTTGCAGAGGTTGAAGGGGTTAGCCTGTCAGTGCTTTGCACTGACTTTGCAGAGTTTGCAGAGGAAGGCCTCTCTTACACCTCTGACTCTGACTGAGTAGACAGGTGGTGCAGGAGTGCAGAGTCGCATGAGTTCTGGTAGTCGTGTTAGCTTCTGAGCTTCTGGTTGAGTGGTATGTCAGATGACAGTGGATGAGCAGGTCCCCTAGATAGCTCTGGACTGGAACATAAACGGAGTCAGACAAGCTGGGTCATACACAGTGCAATCAGATCAGGTACAGATGCAGAGACTGCAGAGTGGTCAAGGTACAACCCGGGGTCGGTGCAGGTGGAGAGCAGGAGTAGTCAGAACAAGCCAGGTAGGTAACTGAATGCAGATGCAGATAAACAGGGAACAGGACAATCACGGGAATGCTGGAGACAAGACAGCACTGATCCTGGGAACTGAGCCAGTTTAAATAGCCCATTTGGCACCCTCATCTGTCATGGGATGCACCGTGCACATTAATGCACACATGTGCATATCTGGCACATATTTGTGTGAATGCATTTGCATGCACTAATGCACCTCTTCTAGGAGAAGTTTGGGGAACAGATATTTGCCTGCAGGGACCATCTCGTCTTCTGGCAAGCCCTTCCTGACAGGTTTATTCACAGTAAGAGATATGAAAATGTGGAATAGACTACCTCAAGAGGTGGTTCTGGCCAGCTCAGTAGATTTTTTTAAGAAACGTCTGGATTCTTACCTAGATACACATAATGTAAGTGGATACTAATATTTATAGATAAGAGGCGCAGGCGCGGCAGCTCCAGCGATGGACGCCTAGTCTGAGAGCTCCGTGCCGCTCCGCTCCATAAGAGGCTCTGGCTCCGGCTTTCAGCAGCTGCTCTGCCCCGATTCGGCAGTACAGGTCCAGGGCAACACAA
The DNA here is from genome assembly GCF_965119305.1 of Pelophylax lessonae. Classification (NCBI taxonomy): domain Eukaryota; kingdom Metazoa; phylum Chordata; class Amphibia; order Anura; family Ranidae; genus Pelophylax; species Pelophylax lessonae. The sequence goes on along the minus strand of NC_138770.1, from coordinate 103,786,108 downwards.
GGAACATCCTCTGCATGTCGGCGGGCACCAGGAGAGAGGTGACCCGCCGTCTTGGATTTGAAGGCCTGGCACAGCTCTCCCCTAAGATGGCGGCTGCAACTCAGCCACGAGGAGACACAGCAGTGGCGGAGGAGGAAGATAACATAGCTGACATCCAGACACTGGACACAGTGATCAGCTTTCACCCATCCACCCCAGTAAGTGCCAATCCTCCCTCATTCATATTGCCTGCATCCACTGAATCCCTAATTTGCAGGACACTGGAACAAATACAGGGATCTCCTGGGTCTAGCAGTCCATTAGACCGCATTATTTTTCAGCAGGCCTCCCCCTCTACTCCTGGTCATTTCCCTGACCTCACAGTTCTTATGGCCAAATTCTCAGAAATGCTAGTCAATGGCCTGGCCCAGACGGCCGCACAAATTACAAACACTATCAAGGCCGACCTACAGCACTTAGGCACCCAAATTGATTCAATCAAATCGGTGGTGGATCAAACGATAGCAAGGGCTAATCAGAACACGGCTTGCATTCAATCACCCCAGGACCAACTTGACTCTGCTCTCGCCAAATGTGATGACCTGGAGAATAGAAGCAGAAGACAAAATTTCCACCTCAGGGGGCTCCCAGATCACTGATATTCCGGACACCATCAAATCCTTTATTAAAGACATTATCCCAGATATCCCTGAACACAGGCTGGAGCTCGAAAGGGCTCACAGGGCCCTGCAACCCCCCCGCAAGGATGGTCTCCCAAGAGACATTGTCATCAAGCTGCACTATTACTCGGTAAAAGAGGAAATCGTTAAAAAGGCCAGAAGCCTAGTGAACCTAACAATCCAGGGTCATAGAGTGCAAATTTTCACTGACATTTCACCATCCACCATCCAACGCCGCAGGGCACTGAAACCTTTGCTGCTGGCACTTTCCAACAAAACCATAAAATACTGGTGGTCATTCCCCTTCTGTCTGAACTTTATATTCAAGAATAAGACCTACGGCTTTTCTACCTTCCCGGATGGGGAATGTATTGTCCTTCAACTGGGCATCATCATCCAAGAACCACAAGCCTCATCCTCCTCCACAAGGATGAACTCATCTAAACGTCCTCCTCCAATCAGCCTGTTAACCTCAACTTGGAACAAGCAGCAATCTAAACGCCATCGGGATACTCATCCTCGTTGAGTGTTGACCGCGGATCTTCTACACTCCTCTATCTCCCTAGGAGCAGGAGGGAACTTTTCCATTCCATCCGCTTCTTTTTGTTGTTGAAGACATTACGATCATTTCCCCCTTTTTCGGCTTGGCCCTCGTTTTTGATACTAGTTTTTGTCCTAGTTGCTCAGTTTCTTTATCTGTTTTTTAGGTGGTAACATTTTTTTTACGGAGGGCCTTCCGAAGGCAGAGATATTGAGGGGGGGGAGGGGACTCTTTTTCTCCCCTCTTTTCCCCTCTGTTTCTTTATTTTAAGACCGGGCTGGAGCCTCTGGATCGGAGCGGCCTAAGTGCACCTCCTCCTGTCTAGTTTCGAGGACCATGTTGCTCACCGACACTCCCAGGAATGCACCCTGTTCATTACGGGGTGCAGGTATTCAATCCTATGTGGCGGGGCCAGTACCCACTGGCTCTGCCGGTTTCTTCCTCAGGACTCCCTTGTTCCTGGGTGTTTCCTACCTTTTCTCTACTTGTCTTTCCTTATATTTACTCTTCCCCTTTTTTTGGTTTCTAGATTTCTACGAGCAGGTACAGATCTCATCTCGAGACTCCACTCCACACGATGCAGTGACTGGCTCCCCAGATGTACTTCGTGCTAGCTTCCTGAAACGGTACTACATCTCATCAAGCGCTTGCTCTCCTCATCCCCATGACTGACACGGTGAGTAGAAATCTCTCTCTGCAGGTGGCATCACATAACACGCAGGGCCTCAACTCCTCGATTAAGAGACGCAAAGTGTTCCAACACTACCACTCGCAAAAAATTGAGGTCCTCCTCTTACAGGAGACACACTTCCCCGCATCCTACAAACCCCGGTTCGTCCACCATAAATTCCCCTCATTCTATTTGGCCAACGCCCCATCTAAACATAATGGGGTTGCAATTTTCCTTGCCAAACGCATTACATTTTCACATTTCTTAACAATCGCAGACCCACAAGGCCGTTATATTTTAGTCAAAGGACACATTGACAGCGTCCTATATACCTTTTTTTCGTACTATGCCCCTAACAAAGGCCAAGCTACCTTTTTCTCTAACATGTTGAATTTCCTGTCGCCCCTTCTGGAAGGTAGAATTATCCTGGGAGGTGATGCTAACATTGCCTTTGCAACTTCCTTGATAAATCGAGCCCAATGCAACCTCGACCCATCCGAACCACTAAACAAAGTCTCTAAATAGCCCGACTTATTCACGGTCTCCATCTGGTGGACGTTTAGAGGGAGGTAAACCCCTTAACCAGAGATTTTACTCACTACTCCCCACCTCATAAGTCTTTTGCGAGAATTGATCACATTCTCATTCCCACTTTGGATATTCCCCTAGTCGAGAAGGTGATAATTTGGGATATATCTTGGTCTGATCACTCCCTAGTGTACCTTAAAATCCACGTGAGACAGACCGGAAAAGACCCCTCACTCAGTGACCCATTACGCTGTAACACTATAGAGAAAGCCCTGCAGGAATGCTTTAGTTTAAATGACATTGAAGACACATCGCCAACAACATTATGGGGGGCGCATAAATCAGTCATTCGGGACCACTTCATTCAAATGGCGTCCAGACTCAAACGAGAAAAACAAACAAACATAAAAAAGCTGGAAGCGGATTTTCGAAAATGCAGTAAAACTCTTAAGCACAATCCCACGCTTGAGCCCCTTTTTCGGTTAGATGCATCAAAACTTGCCCTCAGTACAGATGCACAGAGATCCTTATGTTTGCAAGCGGCCCGTTTCTATATTAAAACTGACAAAATAGGCCCATATCTCGCATGTAAGCTAACCCCTAAATTTCGATTGCTTTCCCTACCTAAAATACGTTCGGCTTCAGGCGACTTAACACAAAACCCTAAAACAATAATGGACACTTTCCATAAATTCTATTCGAAACCCTACGCCAAAGACGGCTCTACTGATCCCACCTCGATCAATACCTTTTTTGGAGGGACTCTCCCTCCCCGAAATCAGCTCATCACACCGCAAGACCCTTGAGTCCCCCATTACTGATAAGGAGGTACTTGAGGTAATCAAGGGCCTATGCACCTCTTCGACCCCGGGCCCAGACGGGTTACCACCAGGTATTATAAAACCTTCTCCGAAACTCTCACTCCTCACTTGGTCAGGTTCTTTAATGTGATCCGGGGAGGTAAAACTCTTGACAATGCAAACCAAGCCTATATCTCAGTTATTCCTAAACCGGGTAAAGACCACAGTTATGTAAGCAACTATAGACTGATCTCTTTGATTAATAATAATCTCAAGATCTTCACGAAGGTTCTGGCCAATCACCTAGCATCCTTCATAGGCAGCTATGTACATAGGGATCAGGTGGGTTTCATTCCCGGTAGACAGGACCTGATCAGGCGAGGAGAGCTATTGATATCACCTCTCTGTTAAAATCAGGTTGGGATGGCGGTCCTTTCAGAAAGCTTTCGACTCGATCTCTTAAGAATACATTTTCGCAATCCTTAAGAAATGGGGCTTTGGCCCAAACTTTCTAACCATCCTGAACGCTCTTTACACTGAACCCTCGGCCCAAATCAGAATGCAAGGCTTATACTCCGACCCCTTCCCTATTAAAAGGGGGACTTGGCAAGGTTGCCCCCTTTCCCCATAAATCTTCGCTATTGCCATAGAATTCCTAGCAATAGCTGTTCGCTCCCACCCAGATATTCACTGGGATAAGTTGTGGAAATTCCACACAGAAATGCGCTTTGTTTGCAGACGACATCCTCCTTTTCATCTCCTCCCCCCTGATAACAATGCCAAATATCCATAAGCTTTTGGAGGTCTACGGCAAAGTATCTGGGGTTGCGGTTAAATGTTAAAAAATGTATGGCCCTCAATGTCAATCTCCCTCAACAACTAGTTGAGTTTCTCCTTTTCAAACAATTTTATTGAAGCCAAAATAAACATGGTACAGCAAAATGCCAGTATAAAGGAAAAATACATACCATATCAAAACAAGTCACAGTGGAAATACTAAGGAAGAACATAACAATCATGTAACTAGTTGAGTTTCTCAAAGACCACTTCCCCTTTTCATGGCACTACGACGCGAACCCCTAGTTAGGTATTCAGTTGACTTCCTCTATAGATCAACTATATACATCTAATTACATTCCCCTATTTAAGAATCTAACATCGGATTTAGCAACCTGCTCCAAACAAGGTTTATCTTGGTTAGGTAGATTAAATGCGATCAAAAGGACACTTCACCCAAGGATCCTCCATTGATTTAGGTCGCTCCCCATCCCGATCCTCAAATCCCAATTAAGCAAACTCCAGTCCGCTATTATTAAGTTCCTCTGGGGCAAATCGGGTCACCACATAATCCCCTCTGTTTAGACTTAAAAAGCTAGGGGGCCTTGGACTTCCTGACCTTTGGCTCTATTACCAAGCAGCACAACTGGCTCAATTTTCCATAGTCTATAGCAGTGGAATCAAACCTGACTGGGTTTTTATGGAAAGGCAAGCGATCCCCCTCTATACCATAGACTACCTTATCTGGAAACATCCTGAAACCCGACTGCCCATTCTATCTATCTCCCACCTTGTCACACTCCTTCCTCTTTTGCGATTCTATCCACAGAACCAATAAAGTAACGTCTCCATGGCACCCGCTCGCACATGTCTTCCATAAACCTGACCTTAGAGCCTTTAAATGGTGGACGGACAAGGGCCTTTACAGGATTGGCCAATTTTTTAATACTAAGGGCCCGTTATCTTATAGCCATTGTGTCTCCAAACTAAAGATGCTACCTGCAGAGAGGTTCGGTATGCACAATTGACCCACTTCCTAAGAAACATAGCTGGGGAAGAGTTACATTCATGGCAAGTCACCCCATACGAGTAGTGGTGCTCAAGAATACAGGAGATGAGAGGAGGAATATCGCTCATTTATGCTGCTCTGGCAGACAGATCAGACAAAGCAGCTTACATGCTAAAGTGGGAACAAGATTTGGGCTTCACCTGGGACCTGCAGGTTTGGAATCAATGTGCTGAACGCACAATGAAAGGCAGTCTAAATTCCTCGCTCTTAGAGGCTAGGATAAAGGTGTTCGCCAGATGGTACTTAGTCCCATATCGCCTAGCAAAGCTTTTTCCCAACTCCACATCCTTATGCTTCAAGGGGTTGCTCACTTGTTGGGTCGATCGCCCATATCTTCTGGTACTGTCCTAAAATCAGGGGGTTCTGGAATCACATCTTCCGCATCACTCGAAAGATCACTGGAGTCCCAATTCCACAGTCCCCTGAATTAGCACTCTTGAATCAAGGGATCCCTAAAATCCACAAACCCACTCAATCCTTAATATTTTTATACTATTGGGGGCTAAAATCACAATAGCTCGCCAATGGAAACAACCATCAATTTCACTCACCCTAGCCAAACAAAAGATTTCATGGATAATGACCCAAGAGAAGATCGCCAGTATTCTCTTGAACACCAAAGAAAAATTCAAGGAGATCTGGCCACCCTGGGCCCAGTACATGAAAGTTAGCATCTGATCCATAATCTTCTCACTACACTCACCTTCAAAGCTACCTAGTGGAAGTCTAGCATCAACTCGTAGATCTCTATCTACCCTTTTTCTGTTTCTACAGCTTTTCTTTCTTTCACCCCCCCCTTCATTTTCTTTACCCCTTTTCATTCCTCTATATACTCTCTAAACCCATTACTGCTGGTTATAATTGTTACAATGTTATATTTCTGATTAGCCAAGGTCTGATTGCGTTTGGAGAATTCTCCTCAGCCTCCCGAAGGCAACACATGTGGCGACCTCTCCCAAACTTATTAAGACTATCTCCCTCACCGCATTCTTATTTGTTGTTTTGCTTTAGCCTTTGAGTCAGAATGCCTTACTATCTGTATGAGCCTATGCACTGCTACTGTACTTCACCTTGGCTTCCTGTTCCTAATGCACTTTGAGTTATGTTATTGTTTGTTATGATGTAAAACCAATAAAAATATTTGAAACATCTGATCGCCTCTTGGGGGATTAAAAGGGATTTTTACCCTGCTGGAGCGAATTGGATAATGCTTTTTTTTGGGTTATTTGCCTTCCTCTGAATCAACTGTGGGTATAGGATTATATAAATAGGATAGTATTTTTTTCCCTCTTCTTTTGGTTGAACTGGATGGACTTGTATCTTTTTTCAACCAGACAATCTATGTAGCCGGTATGCCCAGGCATTCCAAACCAAAGACCAACAAGCTTTAACTGTAGCCAGAGTTCTTATGGAAAAGTTCTTTGTCCACTATGTCCTGCCTCAGCATATCCATTTTAATGAGGAAATAGACTTTGAGAGTAAGCTCATCAAAAAACTGGTAGATCTGCTGTGTATTCAGAAATCCAGACCAACCCCTTACGATCCTCAAGGGGACCCCCAGCCAGAGCAATTTAACCACACCCTTCTAGATATGCTTGGTACTCTCTTGGCCAAAAAGAAACAGTATGGGAGTAGGTTCATTGCAGCCGTAGTAAATGCTTATAATACCGCTGAAAACAATGCTACTTGTGTTGGCTATTCACAATACCTGCTGATGTTCAGGAGCTCGACTCCCTGTTGATCTGGCCTTTGGAATTTCTTTAGATCAGACATCAATAACACCTCACTGAGGATATGCAGTGTAGATCGCGTAAAAAAAGTATTTGAAAACAGCATGTGAAAAAGCTCTGGGGGGCTTCCAATGCCCAAGGTCAACAGAAAAAAAAAGAACCTTGACCTTAAAGTAAGAATACAAGAATTGCAGCCTGGGAATAGAGTATTGCTGAGGGTGTTCTAGGGGAACACAAACTAGATGACCGCTGAAAGCCTCAACCTTTTATAGTCTGTAAACAGCTTCCAGGGCTGCCAGCCTATCAGATTTTTCAAAAAGGCAAGATAGGCCCAATAAAGATATAGCAGTGGAATTATCTCTTGCCCATAGCGGAAGCAGTTCGAATGTCCTCACAAACTGATAATAGCAACACTTAGGTGGTTTTTTGCTGTCCCAGCCCACAAATTTGGTCTCAGGATACCATACTAAACAAAGATGATGAGGACAGTAAGGATGAAGAGATGGGCATAGGCTGGCTGTGGCCTTCTCCATCTGAAGAGACTACTGTGTCTGTTCTGACCAAAGAATCAGACCTGGTGTTTTGAGACACCAGAGCTCACACCTCAAAGTCAGCTGTTAGAGGCCCCAGAGGACCTCATAATGCCACAAACAGCAGAAGATGTAGAAACTGATCAAGACCACATAGAAGTTAGAACAGAAGTTGATGATGCTGAACGTACTGTATCACAGGAACTACAAACCAATCAAGCCATTCAGCCCCCAAAGAGACTGACTTGTGACACCTTGGGAGAAAGCCCAGAAGTCACAACGGACAAATGATAAGCCGTTTCTCCTTACCACAAATGTGGTAGGGCGCAACCTTTACCCTGACACCCAGGGCAGCCACTCCTACCTCGATAGCCAATAAACAAGATAACTTTGCCCATCCTGACACTTGGTGTGAGGTTCCTTTGTTGATCTCAGGTGTCAATGAGAATTATTTAGATCAATGTACATGCTAACTAATGTTAATCTTAAGTTATTTGTTCCTGTTAAGTTGATGTTATGGACACTATGTGCTTAAGGACTTTATTCCAAAGAGTTTTAGTAGGGGAAGTATGTAGCTAGGTGCTGGCCCACAGCAATATGGAGATGGAGACATTGTCCTTTTTCTTCTTTCTCTTTATTGAAATACTGATATTATCCATTACCATTTTCCTCCAGCCAGCAGGGGAAAGCTAAAGCCAAGCAAGTCCATAGACTTGTATGCAGAGCACTGAGAATCCTTGGAGTTGTAGTTTCAGATAGCAGCCATATAAATTTTTTTTTTTTTTTTTATTATTATTAAACTGCCCAGAAAAGTTCTTCCTCTTGACATCAAGAATGTTTGATAGAGAGCACCTCTGTCTGAATATTTGCTTGCCAGCTGGAGACCATACCAGCAAAGATTTAAACCTGTGATTGGGTGTGAGGACACCCTGGGGCAGTGCAGCACTGCCCACATGACAGCACCTTCACCACTGGCATCGGGAGACTGGCATGTCTACTCATCCTGTTTCCCACTGCTTATAACTGGGGGACCCCCCCTTCTACAGCGAGAGGTCAACGCAGCATCCAGGTAACTGGTGACAGGACTATTCACCCATAGCTAATTCTGCTAGCAGGAACTGAGCCACTTAGCAGGACACCAAGTGTTCCCAATCATTACTGCACCCATAGTGCACCCTATACCACACATTCCAAATCTAGACTGCACCTATACCAACCCTATACCACATTAAACTGAACTTTTACCACATCTGAAACACATCTAACTTGCACCTGTGTTGAGACTATGCCATATCTATACTATACCTAATCTGCATGCAGGTTATCTGCGGCTGTCGTTAAGTGCACTGATGCTCTTAAAGTGTCCCAAAGATAGTCATCAAAAGAACACCTCAAAAGACTGCCCCTCCTATAATAATTATTCTGCAAGCCCCCTTTGTTTCCCTGCCCCCTCAGCTACCAGCCCCCTTTTCTTTTGGACCATGCATACCCAGTTGTTCTATGGCTAGCATCGCACTCTGGTAGTTGCAGCACTCGGTAGACTCGGTAGACTAAACTTCACTACTGCTTACTGCTGCACTTGAGGTTGCCTTGCTACTATTTATGCTGATCTGGATGCCAAATGTCATCTCATGCCTAGTCCTTACTGTTAAACACTTTTTTTAATATTAAGGTGAAACTTCACTCTTCCAATCAGCATTGAATTTTTTTAATCCTTATGCTGCTAGCATTAGTAAACAGATAAGAAAGTATATCATATTTACTTGTTTCAAACTTTTTTTTTTACATTTCTTTAGTTAATTCCTGACTTCCAGGAGTCTTCAGGAGGTGAGGAGAGGAGGGGTTTTCAGCACACTCTCCTGCATGCATGCTTGAGCTAAGGGCAGATAGATTCTACATGAATCATTTTCCCTTACTCAAGATGGCCATGGCCAGAAATGCTAGGAGGACTCAAAGTGATTTCTCAACAAAATAAAGCATAGGGACATGGGGAGTTTTTTTTTAATATTAATAATGAATTAAATAGTGTTTTTGGCTTATGGTGCTCCGATGCAGTGAAGATCCACTTTAAGTTTGGGTTTACTACCTGGTTTGATGCCTGTTTTCTTTGATAAAGTGCTACTACTGGGTACTAACTATTACCTTCAGTGATTTCCTGTGATATTGTATGTTTGTACACTCAACCTGGTGTGTTAGAGGGGCTAAGGGCTTTTTTGGAAAAGGTGGAGGCAAAGAACAGAGGACCTTTCCTAATCAGCGGCTCCTTCAGGGGTAGCGCAAAATACAGAAAGCTCATTATACAGGGTTACCACAGCAGAACAGTGTAAACCTACCCTAAAGGTTTCATTGAGGCAAAAAGGAGATCAAACATCCAGTAACAAATGGAAATTCCCAGGGACACTGTGATGCTGAACTGGAAAATGTAAAAGACAATACATTGTGCGTAAACAGATCAATTTATGGAGGAATTTTTATTTACACACATTCTTCTCTCCTATTTAACACACAATGGATGGGAGTTTTCTACTAGTAAGAATATCTACCTTCCAAAGAACAGGAGAATTCCAAATTGCTCAACTGATTGCAAGAGCATGATGCTGCTGTACTGGTTTTTCCACGCTTTCTCATACTCCACCTTCCAGTGACATTAATGATGGTTGAAACAGACTTGATGTCTGTCATATTGGCTTAATTAAAACAAATTCCATTTGTTGCTATGCTTCTTTGTTTTTCCTTTGCTAGCTATCGTGCACAGACAGATATAGAGATGACATTTTTTGCAAGCATAAAGATGGCGGTAGCTGTCTGACCAGAGAACATCTTCCAAACATGCTGGAGAAGCCTTGGAGAACAATATGATGCCTGTAACATTGTTCAGCATGACCGGTTTAGTGGTGGGTCAGTGTTGGTCTGGGGAGGCATATCCATGGAGGGATGCATAGACCTCTACAGGCTAGACAATGGCACCTTGACCATTAGGTATTGTGATGAAATCTTTGGACCCATTGTCAGACCCTGTGCTGGTGCAGTGGGTCCTGGGTTCCACCTGTTGCACGACAATGCCTGGCCTCATGTGGTGAGAGTACACAGACAGTTTCTAGAGGATGAAGGAATTGATACCATTGAATGCCCCCCATGCTTGCCTGACCTAAATTCAATAGAACACCTCTGGAACATTATGTTTCAGTCCATCTGACGCCACCAGGTTGCACCTCAGTCTGTTCAGGAGCTCAGTGATGCCCTGGTCCAGATCTGGGAGGAAATACCCCAGGACACCATCTGTCGTCTCATTAGGAGCATGCCTAAACATTGTCAGGCATGCATACAAGCGCATGGGGGCCATACAAACTACCGAGTACCATTTTGAGTTGCTGGAATGAAATTTAGGCAAAATGGACTAGTCTGCTGCATCATTTTTTTACTTATAAAAGAGATAAAATTCCGCGCTAATAGATATCAGTAAGGCTGCAGCCTACCCCAAAATATAGTCCAAAGGGCTATATCAGACAGTAAAAGAATAAAACTAGGTAAAATGGCGCTGCCTAAGGGCAGCGCCATTTTACCTCGTTTTATTCTTTTATTTTTTTACTTATATTTTCGAGGTGTTTTTGAATTCAGGCTTCTGTAGGTTGATAATTTTCATTTCCATTAAACAATGTGGATGGTGGGTCGGCAAGCTGATGGTGCAGTCTACTAGTCACCTGGCTGCAATGGACTAGTGGATCGCGGTCGACGGGTTACCGACTCCCAATTTACAGGAAACCCTAGATGCTTCTAAGAAGAACCTCATTCCTTCCTTATATCAGAAAGAGAAAGTTGAATGGTGATGAATTGGGAAAGAGGTGATAAGCTGAATCTGATTTATGTTATTTTCCGTTACAAGAAAACTGTTGGAAGTTGTGGGAGGCTGAATCCCGGGCCAGCACTATGGATCTCGGGGCTACTTTGCTTGACCTCTGACGAAAAGAAAAATTCCATAAATATACAGTATCCCATAGTCTCTAGACGCTAAACCTTTTGTGCAAACCAATCAATATATGCCCGCCCATTGGGACTTTTTTTACCAAAAATATGTAGCACAATACATATTGGCCTAAATTGATGAAGAAATTAGATTTTTTAAAATTTTTTTATTGGATATGTTTTATAGCAGAAAGTAAAAAATATTATTTTTTTTTTTTTAATTCTTTTTATTTCAATATGTGCATAAAAACGAACATTCCAAACGTCCTTTCAAAAAAGGGACAAAACAATATAAAATAAAAAAATTATACAATATCCAAATAATTATCTGTTTACTTAGTATTCATAATTAGTGTTGAGCGAACACGGACTGTATTATTCGTGTTCGTACCGAATAATTGGATTTTTGTTCGGTCATTTTATTTCCGGGTTTGTATGTAATGGCGCGCTTTTAATGGCGGGCTTTCAACAGCCAATCAACAAGCGTTTAACTGGTGTGCCTTAAGCCATCCCAGCCATGCCTACAAATGTATTAGTAGCTGTGATTGGCCATCTGAAGCATGTGACCAAGTCTTTATAAGTTTGAGACCGAGCGCCGCTGCATCATTCTGCTGTAGTACAGGGACAGAGCACACATCATACGTGCTGGCTGCTGATTAGGGACAGACAGTCAAAAATTATATTGTGTCCGAAAAGAATTCAGGGACAGGTCGGAGTGCTGCAGGCAGGGCGAGTTGTTAGGGCATTTTAGGGCGAGGCTGGAGATAGGCAGGGTCAGTGTTCTACAATCGATTTTGCTGTGTGGGGGGTTTGCATTGCCGGCAGTAACCAATCTTATCGATTATTTTAGGGCGAGGCTGGAGATAGGCAGGGTCCGTGTTCTACATCGATTTTGCTGTGTGGGGGGTTTGCAGTGCCGGCAGTGACCGATCTTATTGATCATTTTAGGGCGAGGCTGGAGAATAGGCAGGGTCAGTGTTCTACATCGATTTTGCTGTGTGTGGGGTGGTGTGAACACAATCTTTTTGCCCGCTGAGGAGGAGGGAGAAAAAAATCTTTTTTATCAGTCAGTTGTGTGCAGCGTTTCTCCTTCAGTGCTGCTGACTGTGATAATACACTGCTGTGTTCACATGTGCTATTATTGAGTGATTTTAAAATGTATACACTTTTTCTATTCCACTATTCAATATACACCCTTTTGGGTTAAAAAAATTTAATTGTGGCATAGTCTGTACTAATCTATTTAAAAATTACAAACTTAAAAGGGGAATTTTCTTTTTTTTTTCCTTCATAGCCTGAAGCAGAGCTGACTGATATAAGACACTGCTGTGTTCACATGTGCTATTGAAAAATCACCAATTTTATATCATATTTTCTATTCCGCTATTCAATCTACACCCTTGGGGTAAAAACAATTAAATTGCGGGATAGTCTGTATCGGTACGTGTGAGATACACCTTTCCAATTTTTGGGGCGCATCTCATACCGCCGAGGATTGCAGGGTGCTTCAGTGTGCCTCCTGCCTTTTCCGAACTCCTCCTACTTCTCATCCTGCCTTTGGGGGTACAAAAAATAGTAATCGGGGCCTAGTCTGGCTCTGTACGTGTGAGATACATACACCTTTTGATATCATATTTTCTATTCCGCTATTCAATCTACACCTTTGGGGTAAAAACAATTAAATTGCGGGATAGTCTGTATCGGTACGTGTGAGATACACCTTTCCAATTTTTGGGGCGCATCTCATACCGCTGAGGATTGCAGGGTGCTTCAGTGTGCCTCCTGCCTGTTCCGAACTCCTTCTACTCCTCATCCTGCCTTTGGGGGTACAAAAAATAGTAATCGGGGCCTAGTCTGGTTCTGTACGTGTGAGATACATACACCTTTTGATATCATATTTTCTATTCCGCTATTCAATCTACACCTTTGGGGTAAAAACAATTAAATTGCGGGATAGTCTGTATCGGTACATGTGAGATACACCTTTCCAATTTTTGGGGCGCATCTCATACCGCCGAGGATTGCAGGGTGCTTCAGTGTGCCTCCTGCCTGTTCCGAACTCCTCCTACTCCTCATCTGGCCTTTGGGGGTACAAAAAATAGTAATCGGGGCCTAGTCTGGTTCTGTACGTGTGAGATACATACACCTTTTGATATCATATTTTCTATTCTGTTATTCAATCTACACCTTTGGGGTAAAAACAATTAAATTGCGGGATAGTCTGTATCGGTACGTGTGAGATACACCTTTCCAATTTTTGGGGCGCATCTCATACCGCTGAGGATTGCAGGGTGCTTCAGTTTGCCTCCTGCCTGTTCCGAACTCCTCCTACTCCTCATCCTGCCTTTAGGGTACAAAAAATAGTAATCAGGGCCTAGTCTGGGTCTGTACGTGTGAGATAGATACACCTTTTGATATCATATTTTCTATTCCGCTATTCAATCTACACACTTGGGGTAAAAAGAATTAAATTGCGGCATAGTCTGTATCGGTACGTGTGAGATACACCTTTCCAATTTTTGGGGCGCATCTTATACCGCCGAGGATTGCAGGGTGCTTCAGTGTGCCTCCTGCCTGTTCTGAACTCCTCCTACTCCTCATCCTGCCTTTAGGGTACAAAAAATAGTAATCAGGGCCTAGTCTGGGTCTATACGTGTGAGATAGATACACCTTTTGATATCATATTTTCTATTCCGCTATTCAATCTACACCCTTTGGGGTAAAAAGAATTAAATTGCGGCATAGTCTGTATCGGTACGTGTGAGATACACCTTCCAATCTTTTGGGGCGCATCTTCCACCGCCGAGAATTGCAGGGTGCTTCAGTTTGCCTCCTGTTCCGAACTCCTCCTACTCCTCATCCTCATCCTGCCTTTAGGGTACAAAAAATTGTAATCGGGGCCTAGTCTGTGTTTGTACGTGTGAGATACACCGTTTTATAAAAATTTTTCTATTCCGCTATTCAATCTACACCCTTTTTGAGTGTAAAAAATTTAATTACGGCATAGTCTGTATCGGTACATGTGAGATACACCTTTTTAAATTTGTTTGGCGCATCTCCTTCCACCGCCGAGGATTGCAGGGCGCCTCAGTTTGCCTCCTGTTCTGAACTCCTCCAACTCCTCTTCCTCATCCTCATCCTGCCTTTAGGGTACAAAAAATTGTAATCGGGGCCTAGTCTGTGTTTGTACGTGTGAGATACACCATTTTAGATCCTTTTTTCTATTCCACTATTCAATATACACCCTTTTGGGGTGAAAAAAATTTAATTTGCGTCATACTTTGCATATTTGACTGTGAGATACACCTGTTGTATTTGTATACTGTTTTTCTATTCCGCTATTTAATAAACACCCTTTTGGGGTAAAAAAAATTAAATTGCGGCATAGTTTGCATATTTGACTGTAAGATACACCCGTGCGATACTGTTGTTGTTTTGTTCCGCTATTCAATAAACACCTTTCTAGGGCAAGATCATAAATTACAGAAATATGAGGAGACCGTCAAATAGGGGCCGTGGCCTGGGTCGTGGTGCTGCTGGTAGAGCTCCTGTTGCAAGGAGAGGACGTGGTCGATCTGTGCCAGCTACACGCACAAGTGAAACACCTTCCTCAAGTGTGAGTAGGTGACAGAACCTGCAGCAGTATTTGTTAGGGCATCATGCGCCTCTAGAAGTGATGAGGCCAGAAGAAGTACAGGCGATAGTAGATTGGGTTGCTGAGAGTGCCTCCAGTTCCTTTACATTGTCTCCCACCGAGTCTACTGCAGAAAGGTCAGAGTTGGTACCTGCAGCCAATGTCCAACCGTCTTTCACCTCACCCCCTTGCAAATCAGGCAAGCAGTCTGAGCCCCAAGTCATGCAGCAGTCTCTTCTTCTTTTTGATGACTCTGTCAGCAGGGTTTCCCAGGGCCATCCACCTAGCCCTGCCCCAGACGTGGAAGAGATTGAGTGCAGCGATGCCCAACCACTTATTTCTCAAGATGAGTACATGGAAGGACCATTGCAGCACGTCTCCGATGATGACGAAACGCAGGTGCCAACTGCTGCGGCACTCAGAATTGTGGAGACCGACAAGGAGGGCAGGGGTGAAGACTGGGTGGAAGATGATGTGGAGGACGATGAGGTCCTCGACCCCACATGGAATGAAGGTCATGCAGGTGACCTGAGTAGTTTGGAGGAAGAGGCGGTGGTCGCACAGAGCCACCAGCACAGCAGAGGAGGGAGCAGGGTGCATAAGCGGAGCGGCCGTGCCCTAGACACTACGCCTGCTACTGCCCAACGCAGCAAGGGACCGAACGCACCAAAGCCAGCTCAAAGGAGTTCTCTAGCATGGAAGTTCTTCAGAAAATGTGCTGGTGGAGACGCACAGTTTTAAAAGCCTTATGTCGGTGGCTGTCCCACAGTACGTCGTGCCCAGCCGCCACTACTTTTCCAGGCAAGCCATCCCTTCCCTGCACAACCAAGTGGGGGAAAAAATCAGGTGTGCACTGCGCAACGCCATCTGTGGCAAGGTCCACCTAACTACCGATACGTGGACCAGTAAGCATGGTCAGGGGCGTTATATCTCCCTAACGGCACACTGGGTAAATGCAGTGGCGGATGGGCCTGAGGCGGATAGCAATTTGGCGCATGTCCTTCCACCACCGAGGATTGCAGGGCGATTCAGTTTGCCTCCTGTTCCTAACTCCTCCTACTCCGCTTCCTCATCCTCTACCGCCTCCTCATCCGGTCAGCGTAACACCTTCACCACCAACTTCAGCACAGCCAGGGGTAAACGACAGCAGGCAGTTTTAAAACTTGACTGTTTGGGGGAAAAACCACACACCGCGCAGGAGTTGTGGAGGAGCATGGAACAGCAGACAAATGAGTGGTTTCTGCCAGCGAGCCTCAAGCCCGGCCTGGTGGTGTGCGATAACGGGCGAAATCTCATAGCAGCTCTGGGCCTAGCCGGTTTGACGCACATCCCTTGCCTGGCGCATGTGCTGAATTTGGTGGTGCAGAGGTTCCTTAAAAATTACCCCGATATGTCAGAGCTGCTGCAGAAAGTGCGGGCCGTATGTGCGCACTTTCGGCGTTCTCACCCTGCTGCTGCTCGTCTGTCAGCGCTGCAGCGTAACTTCGGCCTTCCCGCTCACCGCCTCATATGTGACGTGCCCACAAGGTGGAACTCCACCTTGTACATGCTGGAAAGACTGTGCGAGCAGCAGCAGGCCATAGTGGAGTTTCAGCTGCAGCATGCACGCGTGAGTCGCTCTGCGGAACAGCACCACTTCACCACCAATAACTGGGCCTCCATGCGAGACCTGTGTGCCTTGTTGCTCTGTTTTGAGTACTCCACCAACATGGCCAGTGCCAATGACGCCGTTGTCAGCTAAACTATCCCACTTCTATGCCTCCTTCAAAAAACGATTTGGGCGATGATGGAAGAGGATGTGGCACAGGATGAGGAGGAGGAGGTGGAGGAGGAGGAGGATGAAGAGCTAACATTTCCAAGGCTTTCAGGGCAGTCATTCGCAAGTGGCTAAGAGGATGGGTTCCTGCACCCACAAACGCCAGGGACACAATTGTCCAGCAGGGGCACAGTTCTGGAGGATGAGGAGGATGAGGAGGAGGAGATGGAGGAGGAGATGGAACCATGTTCACAGCAGGGTGGCACCCAGGCCAGCTCATGGCCATCACTGGTGCGTGGCTGGGGGGATACAGAGGACACAAACGATACACCTCCCACAGAGGACAGCCTTTCGTTGCCTCTGGGCAGCCTGGCACACATGAGCGATTACATGCTGCGTTGTCTCCACAACGACCGCCGAGTTGCCCACATTCTAACTTTTGCTGATTACTGGGTGGCCACGCTGCTGGATCCCCATTACAAGGACAATGTACCGCCCTTAATTCACTCACTGGAGCCCGATCGCAAGATGCGCGAGTACAAGCGCACGCTGGTAGACGCGATGCTGCTGGCATTCCCACCTGACAGCGGGGCCACAGTGGAAGCACAGGGCCAAGGCAGAGGAGGAGGAGGAGGAGGAGGAAGAGGTCACCAAGGCAACCAGGGCACCTCCAGCACCTCAGAAGGCAGGGTTAGCATGGCCGAAATGTGGAAAAGCTTTGTCAGCACGCCACAACAAACAGCAGCACCAGCAGCTCATATGGAACGTCTTAGCAGGAGGCAGCATTTCAGCAACATGGTGGAGCAGTATGTGTGCACATGCCTACATGTAGTGAATGATGGGTCTGCCCCCTTTAACTTCTGGGTCTCCAAATTGGGCACATGGCCTGAGCTTGCCCTTTACGCCTTGGAGGTGCTGGCGTGCCCTGCAGCCAGTGTATTTAGCACGGCTGGGGGCGTTATCACAGACAAGCGCAGCCGCCTGTCCAGAGACAATGTGGACAAGCTCACGTTCATTAAAATGAACCAGGCATGGATCCCACGGGACTTTTCTGTACCTTGTGCAGAATAGAGATGGATACCGACCTTACCCAGCCATTGTTCTATTTTTGATCTTTCTCACTCTTTTGGGGTGTACCCTCATTTAAAATGACTGAAAAAAAGCAGTGTTGGCTACCTCGTCCCCCTCCACCGCCGCTTCCACCTACACCGCCCATAGGTGTGCGCAGCCTATTGTATTAGGGTGTGCACCCCAAAGTTTAAATACACATGCATGTGTTTGCCTACATGTATATGGCCCCGGTACATTACTCTCCCTGCTGGCAAAGTGAAATAGAAGTGTGTGGCACTTCTCTTATGGCAGAGCAGGTCCGAGGGAGATCTTTCCCATCTCCTCACTGGCAAACAGAGCGATAATGCTAATGTGCCCTAGGTGATTAGGGTGTGCCCAGGCACACCCTGTGCGCACGCCTATGACACCGCCACATCCACCACCACCTCAACCTCCCTCCTACTCCATATGGGCCTCGTCCTTCACAGATGAAGAACATTGTTTTATTTTTCTGTTTTTTTTTGTTGTTTTAAGTTATTTCCCTATCCACATTTGTTTGCAGAGCACTCGCCATGCTCTTAACTACGTTTTGCTGCCATTTGCAGCACTCTAGCCCTTTCCATTGGTGTTTTAGAGCCAATTTAGTGCCTGAAAGTTCGGGTCCCCATTGACTTCAATGGGGTTCGGTGTTCGGGTAAAGTTCGGAAAAAGTCCGGGACACGGACCCGGACTTTTTCTTCAAGTTCTGCCGAATCCGCCGAACACGGACATCCAGGTGTCCGCTCAAATCTATTCATAATCTCTTTATGCCAAGGTATATCCATTTAGCTTAATTGATCGCCGTTGTCCTGGTGTGCCCCAACCCCTTGCTCCATTGCATTCATAGATTTATTTCCTCATCATACTATGTGCATCCCTCTATATCCTCTTGGTTATCTCCTTATATTCAACCATTGGTTAATGTTGATTGACACCAATTATCCCAAATTCTATTATATTTCGTTGAGCATCCTCTATGCATATACAATACTTTTTCAAATGGTAAAATCTGATTTACCGCTCTTATCCAGTTCTTAACAGCAGGGGGCTTCACTTGAATCCACTTAACTGTGATTGTTTGTTTTCCTTGCCATAAACAGCGTTTCTTTAAGCATTATCTTGTGATATCTAGATCATGTTATTTCATCTAATATACCCAGCAAACAGGTTTCTGGGGTCAAAGATACAGGCATATTCAGGACAGAGGATAATATTTGAATTATTTCCTGCCAGAATCTTGATATCACTGGACAAAACCACATAATATGTATAAAGTCTGCCCGCTTAGCACTGCATCGCAAACATTTAGAAGATGCAATGCTTTGCATTGCATAAAGTCTACTTGGAGAGAGATATGATTGATGTAGCATATATAATTGTATTAACCTATTGTTTGCTGCTGGCGATACATATAAATGGGATGAACAGGCTTCTTTCCAATCTTCGTCAGTTAAATTGGGAATTATTTCCTGCCATTTTGTTCTTATTGCAAAGGGATTCATTCCTGAATTAATCCTGGTTAAATGTGCATATATTTTAGAGATTAATCCTTTAGGGCCCTGGGACCTAAGGATACCAATCATTGGATATCTAGTGATCCCAGGTCCCAAAACTCCAAATTGCGCTTGTAACGCATGTCGCAACTGTAGGTATCTATATAATGAGGTATGTGGTATATCATATTTCATTTGTATATCTGAAAAAGAGTACATATGTGTTATATCATATACGTCTGCAAGGACTGATATCCCTTTTTGTTCCCAGAACTGTTTCCCTCTATACGTTTTGCCTCTCTCCATATTATACGAGCTAATGTTAACATTGGTATTTGCTTATATTTTAATTTATTCAAAGGTGCTTCTAGGGCTATAAGTAAATTATCGATTTGTAAAACATGAGCCAGGTGTGATTCTACCATCTGTAGTGTTACTGGTACTATCCATCCTATGAAATGTTTTAGTTGTCCAGCAAGATAGTATCTGTATATATTAGGAAGTGCCATACCTGCTTCTGTTTTAGCTCTCTGAAGTGTGGTTAACTTATTCTATTTCTATCCTTTCCCCAAATAAATGTGGTAAATAGGGCATCTATTTGTTTAAAAATAGTTTTAGGGACTATAACCGACATATGTGAAAAAATTTATAAACATTTCGGTAATAGGACCATCTTGATTAAATTTATTCTCCCTGCAACTGAAAGTGGTAATTTAGCCCAAGTAGCTAATTTAGTTTTAATTGTTGTCATGAGTGGATTAAAGTTAGCCTGTAAAGCTGCTTGTGGTAATCTTGTAATATTTATTCCCAGGTATTTGAAAGAGGACACTACCTTTAATAAACTTGAATCCTTTCTTAGTGTGAGTTGTTTTGGTTGCAATGGCATAAGGAAGGATTTTTGCCAATTAATTTTAAGGCCTGAATAAGAACCAACTGTTCTATTATATGTATAGCTGCTTCCAATGATCCATGTGCATCATTTAAATATAAAACAAGATCATCAGCATATAATCCCACTATATCTATCCTTTCTGCCAATGTAATGCCCCGTACAGAAGGGGTTTGCCGAAGTCGAAGTGCCAAAGATTCAATAGCTACTGAAAATAAGAGTGGTGAGAGAGGGCATCCCTGCCGGGTGCCTCTATATAATTGTATGGCCTTGGTTAAAAAGCCATTTACCAACAGCTGAGAAGTTGGATTTAGATACATTATTTCCACCCAAGTACAGAATTTCTCCCCAAATCCAAATGCCCTAAGCATTGCCTGCAAAAAGGGCCATTCAATAGAATCAAAAGCCTTTGCTGTATCAAGAGAGGCAAAGACACTTGAGTCTGGTAGTTGATCTCTAAGCTGAGCTATAAGTTGTGTTCTTCAAAGATTTATAGATGTGGATTTTCCTGGCATAAATCCAGTTTGATCTGGATGTATAATATTAAGTATTACATTGTTTAATCTATGGGCCAAAATTTTTGCAAGAATTTTGTAGTCTGTATTTAATAATGATATGGGTCGGTATGAAGCACAATCTGTTAAATTTTTATCTGGTTTTGGAATTAGTACTACTGTAGCTAAATACATGGATTCAGGAAGTCTTTTTACCCTGAAAGCTGCATCAAATACTTGAACTAGCACTGCGGCAAGAATATCCACATATTTACTATATACTTCTAAAGGAAGTCCGTCTGGTCCTGAAGCCTTTCCTACTGCTAGACTTGTTATTGCTAATCTTACTTCTTCCTCGCTTGGATTTTCCTCTAATGATTTAACCTGCTCTGTCGTTAAGGCTGGAAAGTGTATTTCACTCAGATAAGTTGAAATTTCATCTGCATTATACGTAAGAGAGGTGGCATACATATCAGTATAAAACGAGTTAAAGCATGACATAATACCAGCCACATCCCTTACGCATTCCCCGTCAGGGCGCTGTATATTAGTTATAACCAAACTTGTACTTTGTTGCTTAGCCATATGTGCTAAAAGACGTCTTGAAGTATTCCCTTGTTCAAAGTACTTCTGTTGATATTCAAATTGTTTGTATTTAGCTATTGCTGCTATATGTGTAGTATATTTTCTTACTGTAATTTCCCATTTTTCCCTATTTATTTCAGTTGGTGTTTTCAAAAACGCAGCTTTTGTATCTCTACATTGCTCTTCTAGATCTTCAGTTTCCTGCCTGGTGGCTCTTTTAATATATGATATTGTTGATCTAAGTTCTCCCCGTAGATATGCTTTCAAGGTATCTTTGGGATCCATGTATTTGTAAAAATATCTGCAATTGTTCAGGTATACGATCGTGCGCTCCAATCTGTGATAACCAATATGGCTGAAATTCCCAGTTTTGCTTCATTCCCTCAATTCCTATTGCTATATATACCAGGAGTGCTGAGTGATCAGACACTCCTCTAATCAAATATTCAACAGAGACAACCCTAGAAATAATTTTATCATTTCCCAGCGCCAGATCTATTCTTGACAGACATCCCCTTCCTGGGATGGCCCAGGAATAAGCCCTGGTCTGGGGATTAAGCATTCGCCACAAATCTCTCCATCCAAATTCCTCCCCTAACTCACGAAACATAAGTGGTTTTTCGAGTTCTTTTTAGGGGGGGGGGGGTCCATGCCTGTCCACCAGCGGGTCCCACAGAAGATTAAAGTCTCCCAGGCATAGCACTAATGCCTCTGGGTATAAACTTGCAAATAGCATAGCTTCTTTAATTACACTTAATGTAGCAGGTGGTGGATTATATATACCTAAAATAACAAATGGTATATCATACACTTGAGCTTGTACAAATACATATTGCCCTTCAGGGTCTACCTTTTTTTGAAAGCACTTCCATGGTACCGACCTATGGACAAGGAATGAAACCCCCCTTGCATATGTTGAATAGCTCGAGTGTATTGACCATTGGATCCAGGGTTTACACAATTGGTTTGTTGTATCTGGGATCATATGTGTCTCTTGCAGACATAATTTGTGCTTTAGTTTGTAATATATTTGTAATTACCTGGGATCTCTTCTGGGGGGTCCCTAGACCCCTAACATTCCATGATAGGAACCCACATTTTGTAGTCATCTTATAGGTTTTTTTCTATATATAGCTGTAGGTTCACTTCCCAAAAGGGATCCCATATATCTAACCGTCTATCAATGACATTTATCATGATAATACCCCATAGCAATGTACTCCTTATATTTTATACCAATATAATTATTGAGGTCAGTTGGGCACACCAGGACACAGCGATCTTTAAAAGTAACAAAAAAAAATATGAAAAAGAAAAAAAGAGAAAAAGAAAAAAAAAATCACAAACAAAATTACCAAAAAAAAATATATTTTTTTTAAAAGAAAAATCATCATGCACATATAGCAAAATCTTGACCAATAGGTCTTACTCAAAAAAAAAAACAAAAAACAATGGGACATTGCCCGAGCATACAATCATTTGCATGCAAGGACAATATAGCAGCGGCCTCCACTCAAGCTCCCACCTTACTCTCAGAAAAATTTCATGTTTTCCTCTAAGAAATAAAAAAGGAATTTTGCAAAGCCATCAAAAAAAAAAATTGCTCAAAGAATTACCAGTGGTGGGAGGAGGGAGGGAGGGGAAGAGAAACCCCGAAAAAAAAAAACGCACAAAAAAAAACAAAAAACCCCATAGTTCCTTGACTCCCAGTCCCTTCACTCCCCCCGCCTCGTCATTCCATCAGACACATGCTTCCATTTTTTTTCTTTTTTCTTGTATCCTTCACCAGGAAAAAAGAAAATGTTTTCATTACAAGGAAAAACAAAGGAAAATAGCAAGATTCTTCTTTCCGTTCACTTTATAGTTCCTTTCGAACAAAGCCATTCTTGTACACTCTCCGGAGTATTGAAGAAACATATTTTCCCATCTTCCTCCACCCTCATCCTCGCAGGGTATGCCATGGAATAGCTAATGTGTCGTTCTCTTAATTTTTTTTTAAATTCAAAAAAGGTAGCTCTCAACTGGAGTGTAATTATCCTCTAATGAGGATATCCTTTTTTCAGCCTCTGCCATCCGCTCTCTCACAGCCTGCAGATCATGGTGTATTAAACCAATATCCATTCTAATTTCCTCCATTTTATCAGTCAACATAGTACTACTTGCAGTTATAGCATCCATAAGTTGAGAATGTACCTGTTCAAGTGAGAGTTTTGCTGGTTTCTCCGCCGGCATGTTGCTCTGTGTATTGCTGCTGCTTCCTCTACTCCGTGTGTTTGGTGGGCTCCGACCTACTTCCTGCTTCTCGGTCCGCACAAACTCCTTCAAACGTTCTGTTGCCATAGCAGGACGTTCCTTACTTGTCTCCTTACTCATATTGCCTGGTTTGTATCGCAAGCTGCTGCAATACTCGCATGGAGGTCCGGATCAAGGTGTGTATCAAGGTGCACCGCATGGAGCTCGAGTGGAGGCCTGCAGAGCTTCGATCACATGCAGCCAGCCATCTTGCTGGCAAACCACGCCCCTTATTTTTTATTTTTAAATGTCAGTCTTTTTTTGTTCATAGCGCAAAAAATAAAAAGGCAGAGGTGATCAAATACCACCAAAAAAAAAAGCTCTATTTGTGGGAAAAAGAGGACATCATTTGTATTTGGGTACAGCATCGCACAACTGCAAAATTGTCAGTTAAAGTAACACAGTGTCATTTTTGTAAAAAAATGGCCTGGTCAGGATGGTGGGTAAATCTTCCAGAGCTGAACTGGTTACACAGGACACTGAACACTAATAGGACAAACCATTCGCTGATAGCACATTTGCCACGTTATAATTGAATGTTGCCAACAAGTATCAGTGAATATGGGAAACCAAACACAGGGAATGTTAATAAAGAGGAAGTAAACTTGTTTTTTATTCAAATGACTGACAGGCAGGGTATTTATGACAGAAGAGGCCCTATTTGTCTCTTCTGCCATAAATGTGTCATTCTGCCTGTCGACTGTCATGTTCACTGAGCCACACATGTGCAGCTCAGCGAACATTTACGGCCCCGATCGGCCCTGATATGTGCCGCAGTGATGTTACTCCCGTGCGCATGTGTGGGAGTGGCATCATCGTGGCCTGGCCTTTCAAGTGGCTAAAGGCATGGGACCCGGGAGGAAGACCGGGCAAAGATGGAAGCGCCGGGGGCCCGTTGGATCGGTCCCAGTGCTGTGCTGGAAGGACACCATATGACAGGTAAGTCTGCCACAGTGTACTAATATGCTGTGCATACTAGTACATTATGGCATAACCCACCTGGGGGGCCTTGGAAAAAAAAAAATAAGCAGCAGACTTTACTTCCGCTTTAGGGATATCTCTGCTACAAATGTGTATTTGGTGCTTTCCATGAGTTCAGCCTTAAAGGGTGAACACACACAACATTGATTTCTCTTTCTATGTTTGGGTCATCACACCTGCTCTGTATATTTTCAGCAGGGACGGCGCCAGCATAAGGCTACTGAAGCAGTTGATTTAGAGCCAGGTTAAATGGATTTAAACTCCCTTGCAGGCTGCTGCTGGATTCACAATGGAGAGTGGGGATTGGACCATTAAATATGTCAACATGTCATATTTATTAATACAAAAAATAACCGCGCTAGGAACACTAAAATTGAAGGTATACAGCTGCAGCTAGAAGTGGGAAACACCTAAATACATAAATATTAATATAGCTGCGCTAATTATGATAAATATATGTCAGTGAAGCATAATAGAGATTAAATAATGCACATGTGCGATAATCAATTCAAAATAAAGAAATAAAATAGAGAAGGGTGCAACAAAAGGTGCAGCAACAAATTATTGTGCTCACAACAATTAAGCGTGTTTAAAGCTCTATTGATAGCTCAAAAAAATAATTGTAAGTGCATAAAGCAGAAAGGAAAATTAAAGTCCAGAAAAAAAGTGCTAAATGAATGTTTAATGTGAAGAAAAGGATGTGAAATCCTCCACCACAGCTATATTCAATCTTCCTCCGCAGTGCATCCGTAGAACAGACAAGCTCATGTGCTTACCAGAAAATGGTAGAAAATACGCCTTTCAATAATATCCTTACTGTATCCGGATAATTGGCCACCTCAGTATAGACAAACCAAATCGATAATGGATGAGGTATCCTTCAAAGGGTGTGAGGGTGTGGATGAGTGGCCCCAAATACACACTGTCTGTGTTCTTGGCTATACACCTGCATCAACACACCTGTCATATTAGGACCTGCAGCTGTGTTCATAGAGTCCCTGCATCCCCATAGAGTAACAGTAGCCTGCCTACACACAGCTTCAGACAAAAAAATCTATGATTCACACTGTACAAGCCACAGTGCTCACACGGAGCTTTATTAATTAAGTCAATACAGTTTTATCTTTAAGATTTAGTAGGTACTTTGTAAATAATTTTGTGTTTGTGTTCTCTAATAATGATTTTAGTGTATTTTTAGCAAATATAAAGTTTTAGTATTAGGGGGAGTCTGTCAGGTAGGCTGTATGGGGCCCGGTGATTTCTAACAGCAGCCCTAACGGTGATTGATTCAGTTACAGTGAATACTAAGATGAAAAATGGCTAATGTTATAAGGCTGCAGTGTTTAAAACAGGCATAGTAGTTTTTTCTTTTTTGAGCAAATGTTATAGTCACATATAGATAATCTATTCTTGGAATATTTTGATCCATGTTTGAAAAACATTTTTTATACGGTCAGAAAGGATTCTTTTTGACAACACTGGCTCTACTTGCCCAATTGGATTTGTTTTACCTGAATTTAGGAATGGATGAACTTGATGGACAAGAACTAACCTAAATCACTAATGCAATGATTTTATTACTTATATAATCATTAAAGCGGTTGTAAACCTCAGTCAGTATATCTGTAGTGTTTACCTCTCTATCTCCAGAGCTCTAAGTATCGTTTCTCTCTGGTGCTTCTTTCCTCTGTTATCAGCATGAGTCACTTCTGACAAGTTTTCCTGACACATGAAATAAAATTAGTATCAGGGAGGAGAGCTCAGCACACAGCTTGTCTACTAAGAACACAGTTCTACAGTGTGTGAAGGGGAGGTGTGTTCCTTTCCTCCAAAATCAACTCTCACAATCAGTGTCTCAGATCTGCAACAGCAGCTCTCTACCCTCTCCTCTGTAATATTGAAAATGCAGAAGGATTTTATCTAAAATCAGCACTTTTGAATGGATGTAGAAAAGAGAATACTGCAGATAAACAAGTAAAACTTATGTAAGAGGACTTGTTTAATCTCTGCTTGTCATCTGAGGATATTCAAACTTCACTGGGTATACAGTATGAGAGGGTGTACAACCACTTTAATTATGTATACTGTAAACTCAATTATAGAGAAATTCCAGAGCTGTCCTATATCATGTGAGCAGACAAGCAGCATCGCCTTATTCTTCACAGTAGAGAGAGAGTATGATATATGAAAGCTGCTCTGCTGCAAAAATGTATCGCTATATATTTCCTTTCATCACCCTTTCTTCCCTCTTTGGATTTGCACTTTCTTGTCGTTCCCATGAACATGCTGTGGCACGAAAACCTGGAGACATCATGCTTGGAGGGATCTTTCCCATTCACGATGGAGTTTATAACTTATTACAGCGTCCTTATGTAGATGAATTTATCTGTACAGGGTAAGTGCTGATAAAATGAAACTAAAATATAATGAATTACATTTCTCTGTTAATCCATTCTCTCTGATATTAAATATTATGGTTAGGAAAATATTTTTACCAACAAAGTGAGAAATATTGCATGTGAAAATTA
Organism: Pelophylax lessonae; assembly: GCF_965119305.1. Lineage (NCBI taxonomy): Eukaryota > Metazoa > Chordata > Amphibia > Anura > Ranidae > Pelophylax > Pelophylax lessonae. The sequence continues at coordinate 103,759,100 of NC_138770.1, read as the reverse complement.
CGCTTTCAATCCAGCTAGTAGGTGGTGTTTAATGTACCTGTTTAGAATGGTCTCTGTGTTTGCTGAATTGTTGTAAAAGGTCTGTTGCTTACAAAAAACAATAGCTTAACTTGGTGAAGTAGTCAAGACAGCTTAGTTTGTGGTAAAAAAAAAAGCCAGCCCCCATAAAGGAAGCCTCTGTTGTGCTCTCTATTTAGCTAACTATTACTCTGGAAAGCCTTCATCGTGTTTATTTGTAAAACAAAAAAAATGTATAGCTATGTCTATATACAGTTTCTCACAAAAGTGAGTACACTCCTCACATTTTTGTAAATATTTTATTATATCTTTTCATGTGACAACACTGAAGAAATGACACTTTGCTACAATGTAAAGTAGTGAGTGTACAGCTTGTATTACAGTGTAAATTTGCTGTCCCCTCAAAATAACTCAACACACAGCCATTAATCTCTAAACCGCTGGCAACAAAAGTGAGTACACCCCTTAGTGAAAATGTCCAAATTGGGCCCAATTAGCCATTTTCCCTCCCTGGTGTCATGTGACTCGTTAGTGTTACAAGGTCTCAGGTGTGAGTGGGGAGTAGGTGTGTTAAATTTGGTGTTAATCACTCTCACTCTCTCATACTGGTCACTGGAAGTTCAACATGGCACCTCATGGCAAAGAACTCTCTGAGGATCTGGAAAAAATAATTGTTGCTCTGCATAAAGATGGCCTAGGCTATTGCCAAGACCATGAAACTGAGCTGCAGCATGGAGGTCAAGACCATACAGTAGTTTAACAGGACAGGTTTCACTCAGAACAGGCCTCGCCATGGTCGACCATAGAAGTTGAGTGCACATGCTCAGCGTCATATCCGGGGGTTGTCTTTGGAAAATAGACATATGAGTGCTGCCAAGCATTGGTGCCAAGCGCGTGCAGCAACAAGGTGATGAGTAAAAACACAAGTATGTCTTGCCTATAGTCAAGCATGGTGGTGAGAGTGTCATGGGGCTGCATGAGTGCTGCCGGCACTGGGAAGCTACAGTTCATTGAGGGAACCATGAATGCCAACATGTACTGTGACATACTGAAGCAGAGCATCATCCCCTCCCTTCAGGGATTGGGCCGCAGGGCAGTATTCCAACATGATAATGACCCCAAACACACCTCCAAGATGACCACTGCCTTGATAAAGAAGCTGAAGGTAAAGGTGATGGACTGGCCAAGCATGTCTCCAGACCTAAACCCAATTGAGCATCTGTGGGGCATTCTTAAACGGAAGTTGGAGGAGCGTAAGGTCTCTAACATAAACCAGCTCCATTAAGTCGTCATGGAGGAGTGGAAGAGGACTCCAGTGTTAAACTGTGAAGCTCTGGGGAATAATGGTACGGCAAAAAATAGTGGAGCAATATCAGAAACGAGTTTCTCAGAGAAAACTTGCAAAGAGTTTGAAGTTATTATCATCTACAGTGCATAATATCATCCAAAGATTCAGAGATATCTGGAACAATCTCTGTGCGTAAGGGTCAAGGCCGGAAAACCATACTGGATGCCCGTTTTCTTCGGGCCCTTAGACGGCACTGCATCACATACAGGAATGCTACTGTAATGGGAATCACAACATGGGCTCAGGAATACTTCCAGAAAACATTTTCAGTGAACACAATCCACCGTGCCATTCGCCGTTGCCGGCTAAAACGCAATAGGCCAAAAAAGAAGCCATATTTAAACATGATCCAGAAGCGCAGGCGTTTTTTTCTGGGCCAAGGCTCATTTAAAATGGACTGTGGCAAAGTGGAAAACTGTTCTGTGGTCAGACAAATCAAAATTGGAAGTTCTTTTTGGAAAACTGTCATCCAGACTAAACAAGGACAAGGACAAACCAAGTTGTCATCAGAGCTCAGTTCAGAAGCCTGCATCTCTGATGGTATGGGGTTGCATGAGTGCATGTGGCATGGACAGCTTACACATGTGGAAAGGCTCCATCAATGCTGAAAGGTATATCCAAGTTCTAGAACAACATATGCTTCCATCCAGACGTCGTCTCTTTCAGGGAAGACCTTGCATTTTCCAACATGACAATGCCAGACCACATACTGCATCAATTACAACATCATGGCTGCGTAGAGGAAGGATCCGGGTACTGAAATGGCCAGCCTGCAGTCCAGATCTTTCACCCATAGAAAACATTTGAATCATCATAAAGAGGAAGATGCGACAAAGAAGACCTAAGACAGTTGAGCAACTAGAAGCCTGTATTAGACAAAAATGGGACAACATTCCTATTCCTAAACTTGAACAACTTGTCTCCTCAGTCCCCAGACGTTTGCAGACAGTTAAAAAAAGAAGAGGGGATGCCACACAGTGGTAAACATGGCCTTGTCCCAATTTTTTTGAGATGCGTTGATGCCATGAAATTTAAAATCAACTTATTTTTCCCTTAAAATATTAAATTTTCTCAGTGTAAACATTTGATATGTCATCTATGTTGTATTCTGAATAAAATATTGAAATTTGAAACTTCCACATCAATACATTCTGATTTTATTCACAATTTGTACAGTGTCCCAACTTTTTTGTAATCGGGTTTGTATAATGATATATATATACATATATATATATATATATATATATATATATACTACACTGCCTGATCTATTTATTACTAGATACAATGCACAATTCACTATCTACCTGCCTAATCTCACTCCTATCTCGCCTAACACACTATACACAGCTGCCGTATAAGCAGCAGCTTTATATAGTGTGGGGCGTGGACTTAGCCCCTCAACCATGATTGGCTAAAGGCACCCTGCCTTTGGCCAATCACGGACATTGTGCTGTGATTGGCCAAAGCATACAGGTCATGTGCATACTTTGGCCAATCATCAGGCAATCAATAATTTATTCACTGCACCAGGGCAGTAAATTATGGGACGCTCATCGGCGGGCGAACTTCCCTTTGAGCGCCCCATTTGTTCGTGTGTTCAGCGAACACACAAACGCCCGATGTTCGAGTTGAACTTACGTTCGACTCAAATTCGAAACTCATCCCTAATCTCAATGAACACAAGAACAATTTCCAAAATGTTTACAAAACTGAGTTTTATAGAACATTTGTTTAGCTCTATTACATAAAAGTAAGGTTAATAATATAACTTAAAGTACAAAATTTTCAGTTTTACTCACATTAGTTGATGCAAAAATGAATACACCCAACGACAAAAACTATTACATCTAGTATTTTGTATGACCTCCAAGATTTGTAAGGACAACACCAAGTCTTCTAGGCATGGAATGAACAAGTTGACAACATCTATCTTTTACCATTCTTTAAGAACGACCTCTTTTAGAGCCTGGATGCTGGATGGAGAGTGATGCTCAACATGTCTCTTCAGAATTCCCCATGTGTTTGATTGGGTTCAGATCAGGGGACTAGTGATGGACGAACATCGGCCGGGGCGGTTCGAGAACGTTAGCCGCAAACTTACTCAAATGTTCATGAACCGCAAGTTTGTGGCGGGCCCCATTGACTTTAATGGGAGGCGAACTTTAAAAACCTTTTGGTCATATTTGCAGCCACAAAATACTTACTAGTTGTGCACAAATAGTCCCACCACACGGACACTGTCATAACAGAAGTATTGCTATTGGAAAAGTTGCCCTTAAAGGTTTTTTTTTACAGCAAAAACATTTTTTTTCCCTAAATCAGCCAGAACTGACAGCAGCCGATAAATACATGTCAAATACATATAGGGTCCATTCACATGTCTGTAAAATGGGTCCGCATTCCTTCCACAATTTGGGGGAATGTTTACAGGCCCATTGATTTTCAATTCCAGTCTGAAAAATTAGGCATTCACAGGATAAAGAAGCAAATGTCGGCCAGTACAGGCCCCAAAAATTAGCCCACATGGGTTTACCTGACAGCTAAGAACGTTGTATTCTGTGGCTGGAGGTACATTAGGCATTGACAGAAAAAATAATTGTCGGCCATGAAAGGCCCCAGAAATTAGGCATTCAATGGACATGAAATGCCTTTTATGCTGCTGTATTTACCGAAGACAAGGATCATGAATTGATGTTGGTGGATGGCTGTCTGGCGGATATTTGTGGCCTGTCATGATGAATTTGAATCAAACATGGTCTACTGGTCACATGTGTTGAATTCCTCAGAGATCCATGCCTCATTCATTTTTATAAATGGGAGGTAGTCTACACTGTCATGAGCTAGGCGAGTGCGCTTATCGGTCACGGTCCTCCCTGCTGCGCTGAACGTCCTTTCGGACAGGACACTGGAGGGGGGCAAGCCAACAGTTCCATTGCAAATTGTGCAAGCTCTGGCCAGAGGTCAAGCCTGCCCACCCAGTAGTCCAGGGGTTCATCACTCCTCAGAGTGTCCACATCGGCCGTTAACCTGATGTAGTCAGACACCTGTCGGTCTAGGCGTTCCCTGATGCTGGATCTGGAGTACAGCTGTCGATGGGTCGGCTGAAAGAATGATTTCATATCTGAAGTGACCAACACATCTTCAAACTTCTTGCAGGCGCTGTTGGATTGCTACCCGCAACTGTTTCTCTGTGAGTAGAAATTCCTCTGCCAGCGCATGCAAATGCAGAATGCAGCATTTCTCAAAGAATGGCCTGGAAGGGCTGCATTCTGACCGCCCTCTGTGATGGTGGTAACATTTCCACCATTTTTTGTTTGTGCTGGGGGTCTAAGTACGTTGACACCCAGTACTGGTCCTTGCCCTTTATGCTTTTTATACAGGGGTCCCCCTTAAAACACTGGAGCATGAAGGCCCCCATTCGCACTAAACTGGAAGCAGTGTAGTGGCCTGGCTCCAGCTCATCATCCAGGATAATGTCGTCCTCGCTCTCCTCCCCCCACATCCACGGACAACACCAGGGATCCCAGAAAGGTTCAAAGCATGCTCTTCTTGCTCCTCCTCATCCTCTCCGGCACCATCCTTCTCTGACTCCTCTTCAGACTCCTGTTGTTGACTTGTCTCAGATGGAGTAGCACCCCCTGGGAATTCATCCAACATTGCAACTTCCTCATCTTCCTGCTCCTGCTCCTCGAAGGCTTGATCAATGACACGACACAATGCACGCTCCAGAAAGAAGGCGTAAGGTACGATGTCACTGATGGCGCCCTGGCCGTGACTGACCAGTGGGCAGTAAAAGTTAAATACCTTCCCTGTCCATGTTTGCCTGACCATGTGTCTGTGGTCAGCTGTGTGCCAGAGATACATTCACTTGCCTCTGAACATGGCCATACAGCTCTGGAATGCCCTGCTGCGAGAAATATCTCCTGCCTGGGACCTTCCATTGTGGTGTT